>NW_004955420.1:19780742-19819367 GCF_000276665.1 Chinchilla lanigera | reverse complement strand
TTTTTGGTTTTTCTCCGGTACCGGGAACCGAACTCATGACCTTGCGCTTGCCAGGCAGGCGCTTTTGCCGCTGAGCTAAATCCCCAGCCCCATATATTTTTTTCTTTTCCCTTCCTTCCTTTCTCCTTCCATCCATCCCAGTTCTTTCTTTTTGAGAAGTTTCTTTCCCTTTCACAATATCTATTGTAGGTGACAGGAGGATTTTCATAAAGAGGAACTAAGATACTGTACGAGGGTATAGCACATGATTTTGAATATATAAATATTCAATAAAAGTTAGCTTTTGTCATAATCATCAAGATAGCCCTGATGCTGGTAATTGTTCTATCTCACCTAATCTCTTCCTTCAAGCCTTCTCTGACCTCCAGCTGAGCTCTCATTATCCTTCTTTGAAATCACCTTGCAATTTTGGTCTTCCTGTGATCTACAGGGTATTACAATGACTTGCCCACTTAACCTGCCTCCCTTATTGGAAGCAATGACTGTGACTGACCCACCTCTGGATCCTTTGATTATCTTAAAAATGAATCCTGCCATTTACCAGCTGTAATCCAAAGCTACAGTGAATAATAATTTTAAAATTTGCTACAGTAAAACTTTGCTATGAAACATCCCCCCACACAGTATTCCTCCTCACTCTAAATACACTTATCCCACCACTATGGCCACTTTCTGGAATTATGGAAGTCCCCTTTACTGAGTATCTTTACCTGGTGTGATTGAAAAAACAGTGAATACTGCTGCCAGGCACCATCCAATGGAAAGGCAGGCACTAAAAACATCTACTTCATTCACCACATCTGGTACTATGGGACTTCTAGCTCCTCCCCAAAATAAAAAAGACCATGAAATGTAAATAGTTCAAATAAGTTGAGGACAACTGAGGCAGCCAGAATGGTGCAACTAAAGACTCTCATGAAAGAGCACTTCAGAAATGCTCCATCACGCAGCAGGAATGATGGGATGTGTGCATTTGAGGTGAGGCCACAGCCTTTTAGTGGGCTTAATAGAAATGTGCCTTTTGCTGTAATAAATTTTTAAGTTAAATATTAACCATATATTTTGATCATACCATTTGTAGCTTCTCAGTAAAGTGTTGTTTCCTTTGAATGTTCCTTTGACTCCTGTAGGCAAGGCAAAGATGTTTCCGAATTGCTGTAGGGAAGTGGAGTTAGCTCCTCTTCAGAAGTAGGATAGAGGGGCTGGGGATTTAGCTCAGCGGCAAAAGCGCCTGCCTGGCAAGCGCAAGGTCGTGAGTTCGGTTCCCAGTACCAGAGAAAAACCAAAAAAAAAAAAAAAAAAAAAAAAAAAAAAAAAAAAAAGAAGTAGGATAGAGCAAGTAGTCACTCAGTGGACATGTGCTCCAGGCTGGATCGCTATAGAGACCAATTCCCAGCTTGGTGTGCTTTGTCTTTGTGCCCTAACACCAGGCTTCCCAATGCCTGAGCCTGAGATATTGATATTTATCAGAAAGAAAACAACTGAATCCAAGTGAGAAAGTGCATTTATCACTGAGAATCTACTTGGGAAAGGAGACAAGAGTGTGTGTGTGTGTGTGTGTGTGTGTGTGTGTGTGTAAGAGTGTGTGAGTAAGGTCCTTTTTTTTAAAACTATAGCAGGAGAAATGGGAGTCAGAGGGCAATGATTTGTGGTTTATGCTCTCCTAGGCTCAAAGGGAAGATGCTGCCCCTGGACACGATGTTGATGAGGGGAATTCTCTTAGTTACACAGAACTCCATGGCTTGGTGAACACAAAGTCAGAGGGGTCCCAGCTTTGTGATTCATCTGATCCACGAGCCTTGGTCAACAGATGTGCAATTATCTCTGCCCCAAGATGACCTCATTTGAAATTCCCCATGTTGCCACTGTGGCCAGAGCTAAATCCTGCTCACAGAAGTCAGTTGCTCTAGGGTGTAGGTCGGTTGACTCACAATAGCTGTCATCTCTGTGCTATAATCTAAAAAGACAGGCCAGACCTGCCCCACACTTCCCAAGGCTGTAGGTCTGAAAGGAACCCTGGGGGTCATTCTGTGTATTCTAACCCTGGCCCAGAGGAGAAGGGTCACACACTAGGCAGTGATGGAGCCAGGCCTGCAATGCAGCACTCTGGCTCTGAGTCCCATGTGCTTTCCACTATCCCAAGATGCCCCCACAGCTTGTTCAATCTAAGGCTATAATCCATGAAGAGAGGAGGTTATGAAATGCTCCCACTGGAAGTCCAGGGCTGGCTGAAAGCCCAGAGGGTTCTCTCCCCACCCCCCTAATCTAGTCTCAGTTCAGTAGTTTGCATCCTGCTGGTTGTGTTAACCCTTCGGGACCACAAAGCCCAGGCCCATCTCCCCCAACAGCAGCCCCTTGGACAATTGTGCTGGTTTTTGCTGGCACCTTGTGTAGCATCTCCACTGGCAATTACTTTTGTGCAAAATGATTCTTCCTTACCCTTCACAGTTACTCAGCAACTCTGCAAAACAGCAGTCCAGCTGTTTATTTTGGTTTCAAGCTCAAGGTTGAAGAGCTGGCATTATATTTTTTTTCTTCCCTTGAGGAAGTTACTAGAGACCTCAGGGACTCAGCTCTTTGACTCTTGACTCTTAGCTTGCTGTGCCTCCATTCTTGCTAACTCCATCCCTGCCAGGTGACACTGAGAGCTACTGGGAAGAAAATATGACTGCCTTCCAAAGGGACAGTGCTACAGAAATGGAGACCTGGCACTGACGCAACCTTCCCTCCAACCACCCATTCCCAGGGCCACCAACTGACCTGTGCTTCCATTACACCCCCCAACTTGCATCACTGTCCTCTACATTTGTCCTATAGTTTTACAGTATACAAAGTGTGTTATCTCCCTCATTGCATTCGATGTTCAGGACCGCTCCGAGGAGCAGGCAGGACAGGTGCATACATTAGAGAGGAGATAACTGCCTTATTGTATCTCTATCTACAACTCACCTAACCAAGGACACACAGGGCAAAAAGCACTATAGTCCAGCTAGCTCTTGCTCTCTGTGATCTGCTGCCAACTACTCCCTTTATTATCCATCTTGTATATCCAGCTAAAAAGAGCTTTCTAGAATCCCTTTCTTCTCAGATTACTCTCCCGTTCACACACACCTCCAGCAACTCCACTGATAAAATTCCAGTGTTTCAAAGTCTTTAGAGCCCTTCACGTTGTAAGATCCCAAAGCAGCTCCCCAACATTATGCCCACTTCACCCTAATGGGGTTCTCTAAATTCCTCACAATGTCTGTGCACTTTTAAACTTTCTGGACTTTTATCCTGTTGATTCCTGCTGCCTCAACACAAATCTGTCCTTTAAGGTGTTATTTCATTAAGGATACTTCCTTCCAAATTACCCCTGTGTGGTGTATTAACTAATGGGCACCTTGTAACACCCAGCGTGGTTCTGGGAATGAAAGGCCCACCTGAGGACTGAACTGAATCAGCGTGGTTCTGGGTATGGAAGGCCCACCTGAGGACTGTTGCCAACAGCATAAAAAGAGGACTGGAAGGGAAGATGGTGTGCTGTTGATTCTCTTGGAGAAGCTTGTCACGTTGGTTTTCCTGATATGAAGTCAACTGTTATCATCAGAGGAGCTCAGGTCCTTGCTGTCACTGAGGATGGCTGTGGTTCTTTTCAGAGACACTCTAGTCCTTACCTTGTACATTGCTTCTTGGCTCCAATGCAGATCCTTCAGTCTGCTGGCACAGATCCTTCACCCTGCTGATGCAGACTTTCTAGCTTCCACGGCTAACCTCTGCACCTTCCCAGCACAGATCCTTGATACAGAATTTCATGAGACATGGTCCTGAGCTCTAGGCCTTCAGTTAGACTCATAGATGACATTGCCTTGGGTTCCAGGTCTTCAGCTGGATTCATGCAGGGCATTGCCGTGGGATCCAGGCCCTTAGAGGGATCCTTTGTGTCTCCAGTGTGTGAACAGATATCCTGCGCTCTTCTGCACTTGACTCTTTGGGTGAATATTATAAAAATAATTCTATAAATTATGTGTCCTATATTAAATCCTTTCCCTTGTAAATCCTGACTACAACACCTTGAGTACCCCCATTCACTGTGTAGTATTCTTACTAAAATTCCCCTGGTTTTGTGAACTGTGCTGCTCTCTGACTCCAGAAATCAACATGTGGCAGGGGGAAGTGAAATCTGCCTTTACCTGTCATCTCCTCTCAGCCGAGGGCTGGGTTTCACACATAAGCAAGGGATCGCATGCATAAGCAAGGCGTCACATGCATTTACTGGTGGCAATCAACTAGACATCAGGTTCAAGAAGAGTTTAGGGTAGGATTTTCCCTGTCATGATCAAACAAGTACGAAATGCAGAAGAAACACAGTTAACTCAAAACTAAAAAACTTTTGTTCCATCGCTGAAGTCTCAAATGTACCCTTTGTAGCAGAGAAGAAAGAACAAAGGAGGGAATGCCTCAGGTGTACAATGAAGGTGCTTCATTCCCTTTTTTGTTCCTCAGGATGCTATAATGAACATTCCCAGGGCTGTGAGTTGCTAGTCATGAGCTTGGGTCATGTCGCCTCGAAACCTCACTTTTCTCCGGTGGAAAATGCTGACTACCATCTCTGCCCACCCCATCTCACTGAATAAAGGTGTGAAAGTGCTTTGTAAGTTTAAACGCAAAACCTATGTGAGAGATGATTAATTTCCAAAGTCCAGGCCACCCCTCTGTCACACTACCTCACTTCGTGCCTGTGTATTTCTTGGTAAAATACGTGAAACCATCGGGATCTATAGAGAGAAAATGCTCTCTTTCGTACCTGTGCTGTTGACTGATGACTCTCTGGTGCTGGAAATGTCCCGTGATCCTTAGACTATTGCTAGGATTGGTTCAATTGGCAGACAGAGGCTAAAAACAGCCATCACTAACCTTTTGGTTTCCCCTTTCAGAAACGAGTTCCAAAACACAGCCTTTTTCCTTTAAAGAGAGTGCACTTACACAGTTCTTCACAGCACGCTAAAAGGAAAGGAAATTTCATATTGCAAGACTGGGGAGTTTGTCTTTCCTGTGTTTTCTCAGCCCTGGCCCTTAACCCTGGAATATTTATTCCAAACTAGAACTTGAGCTTTGCCATTTAGCTGAGTCAGGTGGACTTCCTGGTGCCTCCATTGCTGGCCTGTCTGAGCCTCAGGGGCTTGTCCTGGGACAGACTCCAAGTGGGGCAGAACCCTAGAGAACAGCCAGAAGATTGGGAAGAAGGAGATTGGGTGGAGGGTCTCCCAGGTTCTTGCTCCTGAGTGCATACCAGCCTCTGAACCACAGCAGAAATTTGCCTCACCTACATTTGCTTTATTTGTGTATTTTTTTAAATTGACAAATTAAAATTGCACACATTTTAGGATACCATATGATGTTTTGATATATGTATGCATTGTGGGGCAGCTAAATCAAGCTAATTAACATATGCATCACCTTTTCATGCCAAGAACACAGATATTCTTTAAGCAATTTTCAACATTATCATATATTGGTAGTAATCATAGTCACCATGGTGTGCCATAGGACTCTTCAACGTATTTCTTCCTAACTAAAATCCTTTATCCTTTGACCAGCATCTTCCCAATCCCCCATATGCTATAGCCTCTGGTTTTGACTATTCTATTCTCTGCTTATAGAAGTTCAGCTTTTTTACATTCCGATAGCAGTGGCATATTTTCACCCCAAATACTCTTGTGTTGTGAGGTTGCCACAGCCTGGCAGGCAACAGTGTGGCATCCACCTAACCACCCCCAGCACATTTGAAACCTTGTTTCATTTACCACCCCAGATATTTTAAAACCTTTGTTTGATCTTTGCATATCAGTTACACTATTTCTGAATGTGTTCATTTTTATTTTTATTTTTCTGGTGGTGAGCACGCTGCTTTGAGCCCTCTGCTCGCATGTTTCCACTTCCTCTCACTTTCCTGCATGCCTCTGTGACCTCGAGGCTTGTGGCTCAGAGAAGTCTGAGTGGTTCCCATGGGTCTGCATCCTTTGATGGAGCCAGGAGAAGCAGATTCTCCCACCATGGTGCTCCACCGCTGCTGACATCTGCAGAGGTGAGATGAAATTTCACTTGTGTTTCCCTTGCCTTTTCTCCCAAGGAAATGGCTCTGACTACCAATCTGATGAGGGAAAGGTGGACCTGGAGCATATGAGATCTGTGGTATAAGTTATCCCTTTGTGGCAGAGTCTTTTGAAATGTGTGTGATATGACTCGTGAAAAATCCATGCTAAACGCTACAATGAGTCATGACATACATCTAAGCCCACATACTTCCCAACAGTTTTCATGCCGCAGCACACTTAGACAGTGGTATTATTTGTGTAACACACTGGGCAAATGAACAATGCTGCTCTTGCCTGGTGGAACCCTCCCTACTGATTCTGTCTGTATTGAAATTGTCCTGGTCACTTTAAGGACCGAGAAGACAACTTCAAAACTCTCGCTTAGAAGTATGACAAACACTCATCTAACCAGAAAAAAATAATGGTGTTCAGGCCTATGAGAAAACCAAAATGCTAGAGATCACAGAGGAGATCCAAAAGCCAGATAGATCATGGGATTCAGATAGAGACTCCATCATTTATCAACTGTGTGTCCTCAGGAAACAGAATAGCTCAGTTTCTTCTGCCTTTGAAATGCAAAAACAATTCTCAACTTCCATTGGATTGAGCTGGGTAATATACCTCAGCACTTTCTTAAGCACTCAATTAATGCTAGCTGCTCTAAACCCAGACAGGAAATTAAAGGTCATCTGGTCCAATCCTCTTATTGAAGAGAAGAGGAACTTTGATCAACATCATGCAACAAATTAACAGTTGAGTTAGGGCTAGAACCCAAGTGTTCTAGTTTCAATGTTGTGCTTTTATATACAAAAGAGCATAATATTTCTCCATTCTGCTGTAAAAGCATTCAAATTCCTGAAGACAGGGCTATTTCTATTGGTTTTAAATTAGTTTACCAGTAACTTCAAGCACAAATTTGATGGAGATCACTGCTCTACTGGCCTCATACCTTAATTAGGTAGCCAACAGCCAGGCTTCATCTGGCATCCTGCCTGCCAGAGACATCAAGTGACCTATCCAGAAGCCCCATGGTACACATGAACATACTAAACCTCTGCTTCTCTCACAGCCAGACATCCTTGATAGCAAGGTGAAGATTAGAACTTAGATCTCAGCACTGATGCTGGTAATCTTCCCACAGAGTTTCACTGGATTTAAGATTCATGGACTGCCTACTCTAAACACTTCACTCAAGCTATAAACATGCTGATCGCCTGCAGTCAATTACTTGCTTAAATGTGCTTGCTAGCTTGTTTTTATCCCCCCTCCAGCTACAAAAGACTGGGGCATCTTATAGGAAATACAATAAAGAGTAATAAAGAGTACATAAAAATGGACACAATCCAATATCTTAAAAACAGACCCATGAGGGCAAAAACCAGACCTATGGATATCAGGCCCATGCTATCTGTTGTGGTAGTTACCAGGCACATGTGTTTACTTAAGTTTCAATTAAAGAAAATTAAATAAAATTTAAAATTAATTCCACAGATCACTACCCACATTTTAAGCACTTTACAGCCGCATGTGGCTAATGACCCCTTAGACACTGAAGCTACAGACTATCACCTTGATTGTCGGAAGTTCTATCGGGCAATACTGTCTAGACACACAACCAGTGCATGCAGTTTTGTACATTTGCAATAAATCAGCTAAACTTTTGGCTCTGAGCTTCATGTTAGAAAAGCCAAAATCAAAACAAAAGAAATCAGAGTGTCATCATCAATTCCTCAAGGGAAGGAAAACTTCTAACACGTAGACCTAAAAAAATTTCCCTTATGGGGTTTTATGAAAAAGGCCACTCAATGACACAGTGAAGAATGTCTTTAGGGACCACAAGAGACAAGGGAACAACAAATTTCAAATTCAGTTTTTATATTGCCTCGCTACAAATTTTGGAGTATTAATTACTAAAATCCAACTTAGTGAAAACCACTTCTCCTGTGAGAGTTGGGTACTCACTTACTTGGTTCTGAAGGAGTGATACATACACACCGCTCACATGAATTTGCTCTAAGGGAATGACATTTGTAATGAGGCCTAAACAACAAGAGAAAGAAGCCATCAAGATCTAGAAGAAAAGCATCCAAGCGGAAGGATAAGCAAGTGCAAAGCTCATCAGATTGGAAAGTGTTTGGCAAGTGTGAGGGGGAGAAAGACTCCTAACTGTGGATGAGACAGAGAGTAGAGGGAGATGATGCCTGATGGGTTGCTAGGTCACGTAGTGCATTAGAACTCACGGTGGGATGGCAGGACAGAGAGGTGAAAAATCAGTCCGGCAGCTACATGAGAAGCTGACTACAGGGGGCAAAAGTGTGGCCAGCATAGATGGGAATAAGATAGTGGCTGGAGAAGGTGGTGAGAAACAGGCTACATGGATAAGTATTTTAGATGTAAAGCCATAAGACTTGATGAATGAGTAAACATGGGGTTTGAGGGAAATAAACAAAATTAGAATGACCCATGGCTATTTGTCTTGAATAAATAGCTAGAAGGTTGGTTATCATTTATTGTGACAGGGAAGACATGGAGAGGAAGAATTGAGGATGGAGATGCAATAGTCTGGGAAAGGAGGAATTAGAGAAAGAGTAATCACTAGTTTAATTTGGGTCATGGTTTTCATGCAATGCCTATTATACACAAAAGCAGAGTTATCAAGACTGGAGCTCAGAAGATATATCCATTGAAGATGGAGATTTTAAGTTGTCTGCACAGAGATGGTATTTTCAAGCCACAGGAGTCAGAGAGTTCATCAGGAAGAGAATATACAGAATAGATATAGAAGCTCAGAGCACTCCAAAATTTGGTGTACAGGAAGGAAGAAGGGCTGCACTGGAGACAGAAAGGTAAGCACAAACCGGGGGAGTATAGAATCCCCAGAAGCCTAGAGAATAAAGTGTTCAAAGTAAAAGCCATGTCAAATTGTTCTGGATAGTCAGTTGAGTATGTTTTGGCATTGGAAACATGTAGGTCACTGGTGACCTTGCTAATGCTGTTTAAATGGAGTGACAAGTTTGAAGAAAGTTAGAGCAGAGTTGAGGAGAGAATGGGAACTGAAGAAGTGGACACAAGAAGTGTGGCTCGTACTCTATAACTTTTTTTTTCTGATGGATCAAAGAAATGGGGTGGTGGCTGGGGAAGCACTGGGCTCAAGGGGAAGTTGCTTTTTTAAGTGGTTGTGAGAAAGGTATAGTTCTACATTGATGGGATAGATGCCACAGCACTTGATGAAGGAAATGCGATGTTGCAGTGGAGAACTACAGAAGCCGGGACAGGGTTCAGAAGACAAGTGGAAAGATCCAGAAGACAAGTGGAAGGGTTGAACACAGAGACTGTGGCGTTTCCTCCACTGCAGTAAAAGGGAGGCAGTGTAAGTGGGCACAGATGCAGGTGGCTTAAGGAGTTGGTGGTGGAAAGATGAAAGGACGATCTGATAGGAATATCATCATCCTAACCTAAGGAAAGGATGGAATACGGTAGACGTTTTAGGAGAGAGTCAAAGATGTGAAAGAGCTGATCCTAAGACAGAGAGAGAATTTTCTAGAAATGGTGTTGGACCCTCTGGCAGGGTCTACTACAAGTTTATGCTCACACATTTGAAAAAAACCAGTCAGCATGGTCTGCTATGTTTTTAATGACATTCTGCAGCCTATGGGCAAGAAAAGGAGCAGTGAGAGACTATATTTCACCAGGATTGGGGACTTGTTGGGTACATTAAAGGAGAAAAGCCACGGGAGAACTTAGGGCATTGGAGAAAGTTGTTATAGCATGGAGCAGAAGCTCCAGGGTTGGAATAGGGTTTAGCTTGAAGCCACTGAACATCACTGGGCTGCACATGTATCTAAACCACCTGCCTGGACCCATCAGTGTGCCAAGAACTTTCCTCCCCCAACAAGGGAGCCCATTACTGATTTTACCTGGTTCCCACCATATCTAGAGTCCCCCTCCCAGGCTTGCGTAGCCAATTAGAACCTGAGAATCCAGCACCAAACTGGGGAACAAGTTGCTCTTGAGCAGATTCACTGTGCAGCCAAGTCTAACACATTACTTAGACGTAGGAGGCAGAGCGGCTGGCAGGAAAGCACCCCAGACATGCAGAGAGAAGACCTGGGCTGTGGTCAGTTTCCGTGGCACTTAACAGATGGGAAGGTTCTCTCATACCGTGAGCCTCTGTTCCCTCCTGTAATTCTGCCCGGCTGAAATTACAGCTTGTTACCCAGATCTGAAGGAGACGACGAATGTAAGACCATTTTCAAGTGGAAGGAATTCTAGAACTGTGAAAAATTGCATTATGATGATGATTCTGGAAGGTGGCACCAATGCAAATTTAAGGCATTTGCCGGGGTGAGATTTTGATTTCAAATGTCAGCAAATATATAGGTCACCACGGTTTATAAGCAATTTGCCTTAAAATTAGAAACTGTTGAAAAGCTTACCATGAAAGCCAGTGCATTTCAAAACAGAGGCACTGGGAAGAAACATTCTCTCTTTTTTGTGCAATATCCTACAAATTCGTAGTTCCCACATGCCCAATACCTTGCTGCAGCTGGCAACCTTGTGATTTTGAGCAGTGAGATAATTTAATTGCTCTGGGATCCTAAGTAAGTGTCTCTACCTTTGGGTGCTACCTCTGTAAAATGGGAAGAATTATACCACCTTGCTCCGCTTATAGTTTTTTTGTCAGAAGGAAAAAAAATAATACTAACTGAAGAGTACTCTTGGTTACTCTAAAAAAAGGGGCTGGTTATAAAAGTGAAGTGTCACTATTATTATGTGTGAGGCAGTCCACCCCCATCATGTCCCGGGGCTACAATGTGAGTTGTGTGACAGGCTATTTTTAAATTCCCATCTCTGGAAACATATGGTCCCTCACAGTGCCAAAAAGAGAAAAATGACCTGCTTCTATTTGCTTGCTTGTTTGTTTGATCTGATGCTACATTGTCTATGTTCCTCCTAAAGATGTTCTTTTCTCAACACTTAAGGTGAGTGCTGAAAACATTCTCTATTGTCTGAGGGAGACCACAGAGATATAATTCGTTTAGGCAACAGTGAATTCTACCTTGGGGCAACTGTATGTTTATACAGATCATCTCTCTTGTGTTTCCTCTGTATCAGTTAAACTGTTTCAAAAATAGTAGGATGATCCCATTTTTCATGATTCTCTCTCATTTGGTGCTAGGTTGGTTTGCTCATTGGCAGCACTCTTTAGGTGTAATAATTTTCTTGCAAATATTGGAGCATTTACATCTTAGAAAAAAAAAACAGATTCTTTTGCTTTAATGTGATCCACAAAAAGGAAAATTGCCTAAGTGTTTTCCTGGTTGTTCATTAATATTGTTCTTTCTTTGTTTTGTTTTGTTTTGTTAATATCAATTGCTATTGACTGAAGCCCTTTTCTGCTCTAAATATATGGCATGTCTGTTATAAACTTCATATATGCTGCCCTTTTTAACTGACCTAACTTTACCCTGCTGCTTTGCTATGGCAAGACTATCGTGAATCTTGTCATACTTCCCAAAGACAGGATTTGATTTCTGACACCAAATCCGTGGAAAGATATCCAGCTGATCAGATGCAAAAGAAAAGAGGTGAAAACACTTATTTCACCTGACTTTTGTACCAGAGGAAAGAAAATCTCCAGTTGAAATAAATAAGAATCCTATAATTCCCTCCTTCCCTCCCCTCCCCATTCCCTTCTCTTCCCTTCCCTTCCAATTTTTCCCCTTCCCTTCCCTTCACTTCCCTCTTTTCCCCTTCCCTTCCCTTTGCTTCCTCCCTCCCCATCTTCCTGTAAGGTTGAGGATCCACCTATTTTGCTTCTGTGTCAAGCGATAAATAAAAGTAGAACTGAAGATATTTCAAAGCACTTTATTTACTCAACAGAAAGGGTGATTTATAAATGGGGGTAGTTAGGAAAACTCAGGAAGAGAGGGCTTGCATCTTCAGCTATATGACAGAATTAAGAACTTCTAAGGAGAAGCTGAAGGCTTGTGTGTGACTCTAGGGACCAATAAGAAAGCCAGTCAGGAAAATTCTAAACTAAACTTGTGAAGACACAGGCACACGAAACATGTGAACATACCAACAGACGTACCCAACATCTTCCTCCACTGGTGGAGACTCCTTAGAGAGACTGAAGAAGAAAGAGATAATTGAGCAGCGCTGCTGAGGACATTGGAGCAGAAGTTCTTCAATAAACAACATGTGTGCCCAGGTAGTCTTTATGATCCTGTCCAGCTCTGATAATCTCCGATTATACAGGTCAGGCAGCAACTTCACATACTTCCTGATGGACAAATAGGCACTGTAGAAACCAACGTACATTTTCAAGAGTTTTCTAGTATCATGTAAAGAGGTTCCCTCTTTTGTTTTGCCCCATACTTGCTCAATTTAACTCAAATCCCAAAGTTCAGTTCCAAAGAGAAGAAGGTGATCAATAACTTATCCCTCCCCTACAAGCAGAATGATCTTCCACTTACATGTAACTCTCTCTCCATTTCCACTGGCCTAATGCAGACAATCATCATCCCTGCTGTGGACTCCTGTGGCAGCCCTCTACTTTCCCGCAGGTCTCTGTCAGTCCATCCTTTGTATATTAGCCCTCTCCTGTGAGCATTTCAACATCACCTATCACTGGTTTGAAAGATGCTCTGACTCTCACTTGCCTGTAATGCTCCTCAAAAATGTAAATAGATTAACTCAATTGAGCTGGATCTCGAACTCGAAGCAGATTGGCCTATCCAGTCTCCTGAGGAAAGCCCACACCAGTTGATTTAGTCATGCCACACCATAATGACCTCCATTTTCGCTGTCCACTTCTCCACCTGCTTTGGGCCTCCCCGCCTCCTCCAGTTCTCCACTTTGTTGATGATCTCCTTCTTCTCTGCAAACTGTGTGGGCTCAGGGCTTGTAGTGATCACTGATGTAGCAAATATTTCACAGCCTAGAGGGGTGATATGTATCTGCATTGTTTGAGTGAGTTGTAAATTCCTGGAGAACAGGGACAGTCTCTTGCATTTCTGAGACACTCCTTTGCACACCACTGGGCAGGGGAAAGTAGTGGAAATCTTTCACATCGACAGCAGTATTTAAACTTTGCTCCTAATAGCTAGGTGGCATCTACATGATAGATAATAAATAGCCTCCTAGGTTTGAGGAAAGTAGGTTCAAAGAGTTGGTCATGCTTGCAAGTGTGACAGGTTTTCTAGTCCAATGCCCTCCCAAGTATAACTATGAAATGAGTAAATAAAAGAATAGATTTCACAGTTCAAAAATTTGTGGGTAGCCAAAAGGAAGTGGCCATGTATTTTGGCAAGTGCACGTTCACGTTGATATAGGCTGACCTCCCGTGCAGGCCATCCTCTTTGTATGGATGGCCTTGGTTTCACTGGTAAGTGGCCCATGTCTCTTTGACTCTGGTTTTGCTCTGTAATGAGAAGAGGTTTCAGGGAGAGCCAAGAG
Source organism: Chinchilla lanigera (assembly GCF_000276665.1). Classification (NCBI taxonomy): domain Eukaryota; kingdom Metazoa; phylum Chordata; class Mammalia; order Rodentia; family Chinchillidae; genus Chinchilla; species Chinchilla lanigera. The sequence continues at coordinate 19,805,829 of NW_004955420.1, read as the reverse complement.
CCTTGTGAGATGTGTTTCCATGGGGGCCTAGATGGAGATCAGTGAACTCAGACATTGCTCAGGACCACCTCCGGGACTGTCCTTCCCAGGCTTCAGTCACCCAGGCAGACAGAAAGGATAGGAACCTGGGGGCAGCCCTAGGCACTCAGTCCTTTGTATTCATCTCTTTCTTAACTACTAAATCCACCCAGTCACATTTAAATAAATTATAAAAGACTTTGAAAATGTGTTTCTGTTCCTCTAGAAATTACCTCTGAATTTTCTAGTAAAAACGTCTGCCAGCTTTGTTCAGCCAAGTTCTTTTCTCCTCTCTTTTCTTTGACAATGAAAGCGGCTTTGGTGCCAACACTCAGATCTGGTAGGTGTTGGATGACACATGTTCTGTGATGTGTATTACATAAGTTCATTCAAGCTAGCTACCCTGGCCTTTGAGGCATCATTTCTCCTTATCATAAGAATGTCACTGAAAACCAGGAGCCTGAGATACTCCACAGAGATCTATTCCATTCCTTCTTCTCCTGGATTCTGTGTGCTTTTGATAGCTGGTGCAATGGAGAAGTCAGGAGACTGGCCCCTGAGTCCTGACTGCCACAAATGTAGCCCTGAGGAAGCTTCTTCTCTGCGCCTAGTCTTAGGTTGCTCATTTGTAAAACGAAGAGGTGGAAACTGTGATTGCCAAGGTCTCTCGATATTCTGACATGTCCTGATGAGAGTACAGACTGGCGAGGGACTAAAAAAGAAGCAATTTCAGTGAAGCAGAAACACACGCTTGCCTTTCCTTAACCAGAGTGTGCTTTACATAACCGAATCTACTTCCTTTCTTACCGGCTCATCCTTCAGGCAGGAGCAATGCTGCAGCGCTGCCTGCAGCAGCCCGGGGAGGAGGGGATACAGGATGCACACGTGTGAACCAGGAGCAAGGTGAGGCTGGCAGAAAACAGGGGCAAGTAACACTCATTACCGTGACTTTTGCGCACTTCCTATTTTTGCAATTATGTTATGTTGGAAGAAAAGGACTTTCAAGATATTTAAAGTATGAAAGTTTAGGTGGAACCACTAAGAAACTTCCAGTCTCAAGACTGTTCTAGAGAAGGCACTCAGAAACTTTAATTCTGTAAATTAGATTATTCTTAAGAAAAAAGAAAGTCAAAACAAAATTTGCTCGTAAAAATTAAGAAGTGAACATTTGCTGTTCTTTTCCCCCAAAACTTTCTATTAGCCCATGTAGAATGGTACTATAGGCCTTCCCATGTATTCAGTTTCAATCCAAATAAGCTCCCGCACATTTAGTAATTTCAAAACAGATTTCCTTTCCCAGGTAGGAAACTGAGGTGCTAACAGGCTGAGTTACGTGTCTGTCAGAATATCCAGGTCGTAGGTGCCAAAGCTGAGCTATGTGTCAGAATATCCAGGTCGTAGGTGGCAAAGCTGAGATCCAGGTCTGTTGTTCCTGGTGTAAAAGTTTGCTCAAACTCCAAGACCTTCCCCAGGCCCGCAGTGAGGTCTGCTTGGCCTCAAGCAGAGAGCTGAGTCATTATCTACAAGCCTGGAATGGGGGTTATGGTTTTGAACCCTAAAGGGCTAATGCAGAATCACAGGCTCTCTCAGGGCAGTGAATTCCCCATCACTTAACTTTTTCCTCAGTTGAGTATCTGTCTGGTGCTCTGCTACAGGCAGCAGCAGAATGAACACTGACACCCCTCAATTCTTTCCCTTCTTACCCTCTTTAAAAGACCTGGTATGAAAAGCCAAAATGATTCAGCAGATCAGCCACCACTCAGAAGATCATGAACTCCTTTTTCAAGCCACTTAATAATTCTTCCTTCCAGAGCTGGATGAAGCTAACTTTTGCCTCAGTTACTTTCATGACTCCCATTGGTTGGCCTAACCGATATAGCACAGAGGGACTGAGGCAGAAAGAAATGTGATTGCCCGTGAGTCATTCATTCTTGACCTTCAGCATGTTTTGAAAATGTGTTGTGAAATGCTTACCAATCAATACATCACTGGGCAGCAGCAAGGCTGGGGGTTGTGCAAGAGGAGAAGCAGAGCATTAACGCTGGATCAGTCTGGAGGCTCCAAATTCCTGTTGAGAGCAGGACCTCAGAGCACAGGTCCTCTTAAAAGTTTTTAATGGAAGTGAAGTGGTGATCAAGGACAAAGGAGAATGAAGAGCCCTCTTTGACTTGAACAGATTAAGAATAGCTGGGTGGGCAGCAAGGTGTAGATACTCAGTCTATCGTTTCTGTCAAGGACTAAGAACAGTGCTAACTCTAGGCTGCTGCCAGGAATCCCTTCTCTGCACCATAGGGCTTTACAAATGTCCTAGGAAAAGGAAGCAGCTGGTAGGAAGGGAAAGAGCACAGAATAAAGAGTCTAAAGATCCAGTTCAAGCCCTGCCTGCCGCTTGCTAATCCTACGACGCTAAGAGTGGTCATAGCACTTGTCAGATCTCCTGGCTCTTCACATCTACGAAGTGGAGATGGTACCTGCCCCATAGATCCAACGAAACCCAAAGCAACAAGGGATGTAGAAACACTTTGCAAAGTATATAAATGCAAGAAACTATTAATGGAAACCCATCAATCTGATTTTGCAAGCTCAGATGGAAAGAGTCTCCCACTTAGGGAATGGCACTGGGGTATGAGTTGTGGTTAGAGACAAAATCAATGCTGAAGTGGCCCCATGCAGATGACAGGGGAAAACTTTGGAGCTCTAGTTTGTGCAAAGCATGCTGGTAAATATTTAACAACTGTCTCTGTGGTGGTGAAGAAGACCTGAATTATAAGATTTGCTGATTTCTGTTGTGTAAATACTTGCACCGCGGTTGACTGATTTCAAGCTATCAGTGTGAGGAATAACTGTATCAATAACCATAACGTGAAGAAAAGATGCACACCATTATTTCACACTAGGAGTTGCAAGCCAGCTGTAGGCCCAGCTTAGCACTGGAACTTTTGGGAAAGCTCGGATTGGTATGATGAACTTTGGGTACCTTCTTAATGCATGTGACTTGAGTTTTAACATCCACTGAGTCTGCTCCTTTAATAATTCAGAAATGGGAGTGTTTATTTTTATTTAAATTTGGACTTGGCATTTTTTAGTAAGTCATAATGGCAAATGTTATGGCTATTGGGAAGCCCTTAAATAATGTCTGATCCTAAGACATGATCCTCAACCTTCAAATCGGATGACTTCAGAGATAAGCAACCAAGACAGAATGAGCACAACATGAAAATAGTCAGAAAACCGAGGGTCAGCAGCCCTATCTATCTATGTACCTTTGTGCAAGTCCCCTGCCTACTCAGAGTCTCAGATTCCCCACCTATAGAATAAGAATAGCCCTAATGTTGACTTTTTTTATGAGGCTGCTGTGGAATCAGTGGAAGTAATGCAGGTGCAAGAGATTTGAGAACAGAAGAATCCCATTTACTACGGAATTATTAGTATCATTTCCTTCAAACTGATTTTCTTGACTTCGGGATTCACAATAATTACCACTGGCCAAGCCCTGCCTAGGAATTTGCATCCTGTCTCTGGGGTGGAAGCCCCTATGATGTCTCCTCTGACCACAGCTGGGCTCCAGTGTGGCAGTGTGACATGAAGTGAACAACCCCTGGGGCCTGCAGAGCGGTTATACTGTACAGGGCCTAGGGGCACTGGAAACTGCTTCTGCCCACAAACCTTTACACCAGTGATCCGTGGAGGTTAAAAACAAGATCCAGGAGCTAGGGGTGTAGCTCAGAGGTACAGTGCTTGGCTAGCATGCATGCCACCCTGGGGTTGACCCCCCGGCACTTCAAAAACAAAAGGATCCTGCTTAAGCTGTGTCAGTCCAGAGCCTTAACCTTACCATCAAGGAGCCAGGCAATGCAGTCTGCTTGAACCACATTCCCAGATGACCTGGAGCCCAACTTTGAGACCACAGGGCCTCAGAAAGCTGCATTGCAAAAAATTACTCTGGTTAACTCAGTTACAAGCAAAGCTGGACAAAAATCCCTGAATGATATGAAACATGATGGAATGAAGGGATTTTCTACTGATTCTATGGAGGCATTTGATAGAAGCAAGGCTTCTTCCCTCCCTCCCCCCGCCCCCCCCCTGTACTGGGAATCAAACTCATGACCTTGCACTTGCCAGACAGGCACTGTGCCACTGAGCTAAATCCCCAGCCCCAAGCAATGCTTCTTAAGAGAATCCTAACTGTACTCACTTTCCTGTTAGGCTTCTTCCTTTAATAGAAGATTACTGCCCCTACTCACCCACTCAGATGAAGGAAAGTCAAGATATACATCTTTGCTTAGGTTAAACTCACAGAATACCACCTGCTAAAGTTCCACAAAATAGCAAAATCCCTCAAGGTCTGCCACACAACTCCTGTCATTGGCCAATATAGAGAAGATTTCAACAGGTTTACCTATAGTGTTATCACTCTTCCAGAACTGTATTCTGTTGATTGACACAACACCAACTGTCCCTTTATCACTAATCAATGTATCCCAGTAAAGCAGTATTTTTTTCACCTTGATACAGGAAAATAAAAACTCTCAACCTGAATGATATCTGGGATGAGTTTGTGTTCTCTAAAATCAAAGAATGAATTTTAGGAACAATGAAGGTTAAGTGCAGAATATATTTATTGAGGGAAAGAAAGCTTCTGTCCAAGAGAGGGGCCAGAAGAGGGGCCAGAGTGGATTACTCAAGACTCTGTCTTTTCTAGGGACATTTATAGAGCAAAACCATGAGGTGAGAAGGGAAGGGAAAAATGGACAAAACTATGGTCAGCCAAGAAGAATTGTTCAGGTAAAATTGATTAAATTGGGATCAAATGGGGAAGCAACTCACATAGCAAGCGGGCATGAGTACAGAACAGGGGCTCTTCCTGTAAGGGGTTGGGTCAGGGACTCTTCAACGTGATCGCTACCTATTTAGAATATCAGTCCCAGATGTACATCCCTTGGGAGGTAAGAGGATGTGTTTGTTTAATCTTTAGTCTTGCGATCTGGCTTGAAGCAAGTACCACCTCTTCATTTGTAGGGTATCTTGTCTTCCATACTGGCTCCTTTGAGGTCCTGACCCTGTCTGACTGTCTATAATATTTCTATCTAACTCAGCTACCTATAACAACTTCACTCACCTGTTTTGTCAACAAAATACTTATCAGGCTCCCATTATATCAGGTACATGTATGGAGCTGGAGATTTAGGATGAGTGAGATTCTGTTTCTGTCTTTCTTCTTGGAGGATTCAGAAAGTAAGCAATCACGGCATCATGTAATAAGTATAACCAAGATATATGCAGCTATTAAGGCATAGAAAGGAAGGAAGACCTAATTGTGATGGCCACTGCAAAGAGACAAGGAAAGCTTCCCAGAATAGGAGGGCACAAGGTTTGCAAGAGAGGATGGACTTCCAAGCAGAAGGAATGGTCTATGCAAAGCACACCCTGTGTAGACTTTGGGGGAAGGATCCACGGGGTATACTGAGGACACAGGGAACCTGTGTTACTGGAACAGAGAGTTTTCAAGGAGTCTGGCAACAGCTGAGACTAGCACTTAGTAGGTAAAATCTTCTGCCCAGTCCTGAGTGTAGATTTCACCTTGGGAACAACAGGCAGTCTTTGGATGATTCTTAGAAACATGAGGTTTGTGTATATATATGAATTTCTAGAAAGGCAGCAGAGAGACAGGGAGAAATAACAAGCAGGCACATTAAGAAGTCATTGTAATAGTTTAGGTGAGAGATAACAAGGCCTGAACTAAAGCAATGGCGATGAGGATTCCAAAGAAATCAAAGCGATGGACTCTCTGGGATGGGTTAAATGTGAGTTGGGGCGTGGAGTGGAATCTAAACAACCTGAGGTTTTCTGGCAAGGGCCAATTTCAATGAGAAGGTATCCAGTGCAGGGGGAGAAGACCTCAGAGTATCTAAATGAAGAAATATAGTCAGAAGCTTAGAGATTATTACAGAAAAGAGGAGCCACAGACTCAGAAGGAGAAGCCAAAAGGTACAAGGAAGAAAACTGAACCAGGTGAGCTCCAACCCAGCCCCTCTCCTGCCTCTTAGCCAAGGGGAGAATGTTACTGCCAGGATCAGGCAGCACCAGGATGAGAATAGCCTCACAGAGGGGTTGGGTAAATTCCTTTCAAGTTATTCAGGGGTGGCCTTAGCTTGGAAGAGAAAGAATGCTTAATAATAATGGTGATGCTTACAATTCAGAAATGCCCTCACAACCACTACTAACATTCTCTTCTCCAGCAGTCTGACAGGTGCACCGGTGCAGGGACTACGGTTATTCACACTGGATGGGTGCACATAGTCCCTGTCACAACCATTTCGTGGGTCGCTTTTAGGAGAGGAATGTAAGACTGGGCCCAATTCCCTCCACAAAGATAGTTCAAAAGTAGAATAAGAAGAGTGACATGAGGCTCCCTGATTTTCACCCAGTAGTTTCAGATTCTAGGGCCCTGTCACCTCAGCATAGTATGTGGCCCTCACATCCACGCTCTGAGTCAAGCTGGGGGGGACTTATCATCCCCATTTCACAGACACAAAAGCTGAGCCTCAGAGGGGCACAGCAATAAGTTGTGCTTCTGCTTGCTGCCTTTGTAGAGTTAACAGGGGGTACTCCTGTGATGTACCCCCACAGCGCCTTGTAGCTGGGGATCCTCTCAGCTCACAGGAGGCCCTACTTCAGGCCTTAACTGCTCATTTACTGGCATAGTGAGATGCTAATGATAGAAACCACCAAAGGGACAGTTTTCACTAATCTGACTTCCCTCTGCACTAATGAATGCAGTCACTTTATCCTGCAGACTCAGTAGCAAAGCAGGACTGCTTTTCTCCTTCTAGTAGAATGCATCTGCTTCCGGCTTCATCAGACAAGAGGCCCACGTGCAGGCAGTCAATAGGGCAGCAATGTAAATAGTTTTTCAGAGAGTCGATACAGTTGAGAACACTGGGCATCAGAGAGTCTTGAGTGAGTCTCCTTAGGACAGACACAGAAGATCTGCTTAGCCATGTGATCTCCTGCAAGTCACTCCCGTAAGTGGTAGTTCCATCTGCAAAATAGCCCAGTTATGACCTCCGTCCTGCCTTACCTCATAGACTGGTTTATTTAAAGGTGGTCGCTGGGTGTTTTTAGCAGTTTGTGATAGGCGAGGGATACTCCACTCTCTCTGCATGAGGAATCCCAAACCTGTGACGCCAGCGCTAGAGAAGTAGCATAGGAAATTCCGTGGTCTCACGGGGCAGACACTTTTGGGTGTGGCAAATACGTCTTGACCCACAGGGCAGCACGAAAGAGGGACCCTGGGATGACGTAGACAGCCACACACTGATGCTTTTCCATACATCTCCAATCTGAAAAAGTCATCAAAATACGCAGTCAGAAAAACCTTTCAAAGAATCAGTGAACCCTACAACTTTATTCTCCAGGGAAGATAAACTCTACACACTTCCTATAATCGATAAATCCTGCAAACTTCTTGAAACTTTAGTCAGAGAATTTGCAAACTGCTAAATTTTCAAAACGATGACACCCTGGAAGTGAGAGAGAAATGCCATTATGTCTCTTTGACATAAATAAGTGGAACATCTTCTTGGTCTTTGGGGAGTTATAATGAATTCTCTGATTTCCACCAGCAGCCTGGAATTTTAACATCATACACAGTAATGCCAGAAAACTTCTTATGGGCCATTTTTTTTAAAAAAAATTTGTCCCCAACTTCATCCCATTTTACAGAAATAAAAACTAGAACTCAAGAGAGATGTGACCTGCTTCCAGTTGTACCACAAGGTGGAATCAGATAAAATCATGAGCTGGGGCCCCTGCTTGTTGCTCTTGATTCAGCACACATGTACTGAGCACAGGCACCTGGAAACAAAGACCAGGAAGCCCCAGGACCCCTCTTCAAGGAATTGAGCATCCATGTAATATGCACTGATGATTCCAGCACAGGGTGCTGTGCAATGTATTCACGACAGAAGGTGCTACGGGCACACAGGGAATTCAGAATTGTTCATTCTGCCCAGAGTTGTCAGAGAAAGTTCCACGCAGGGGAAGCCATTTCATTGTCCTGAGCAGCCAGAGGAGAACAGCATACCAGGCAGAGGGAACAGAGCGGTTGAGTCCAGGGGACAGGGAAGGGCCTGTCCCATACAATAGTTGAAACAGCTGGAGGGTTTAGAGAAAGTGCCGCAGGAGTCTCAGGGATGTCGACAGGTTTCAGTGGCCGTCTTCCACCTCATTTGGCAGACTCCCTAGGGCTATGGCCCGTGACCACCTAATGGGCCAGTGCCACTTCTGGACAAGTGCCCATGGCATGGTGGGGCTTAATGAATTCCCTTTGAAGATGAGAGGATTGTGAGGGAGAAAAGAATTTGCCACTCAAGTGAGTCAAATGGAACAGAAGGTGTGTCCTGGCTCCTGAGGCTCATTGCTCTGGCTGGTCAACCAGACAGCTGGGGTCACCTCCTCTGGGGCCACTTGAGAACATCAACTCTTTCTTCAGCAAGTCATTCCTAAGCCACGATTCCTCTGGTTCAGTCCGTGCCTTTGTAGTTTACCAACATAATTGATCCCAGAGCTCAGTTCCTGCCAAACCCCTTGGTTTCCTAGGGCGTGATGGTGTTTTCACTCCCCCAGGAGCACCTGCACAGCGCTGGTCCCTGGGGGATAGCACGGAGGAACATGTAAGAAGAGACATAAATAGCACTGTGCTGCTATAGTCATCCTTTCAGGTGCTTTGAGCTTCCTGTCCTGAGCTGAGATTCTCCTTTGGGGTTAGCTGAGGTACCAAGAGATAAACAAAGCTTTAAAGCAGCTCACCCCCTGGAAAGGTAAAAGTATTTTTAAGTCACTGCTTTTTCTTATCTTCTGCTGTGTCCCCTGGCTTCCCATCATGACCCCCTGGTGAATACTTTTCAAGGTATATGTGGTCTGAAACCTCTCAGCTGCCCTCCTACATATGCTCGGTCTCCAAAATGTCAAAACAACCAGGCAGACTGTGCTAGGATTCACTGTGGCAGGGGAAAACCAGTCACCTCTGATATTTGCCATTGAGGAGCCCCAAACAACCTTCAGTGACGGAGGTTTTTTCCATTTACATCTGGTTCTTTTGCTTTCACTACACAATCGTATTAGCAAACGAGAGCCCTGAGTAAGCAAAACAGGTCCTTCACAGATTCTCTTATAAGAACACATTCCTTAACCTCCTACAGATACTTAGAGTCAGAGAACATTTATTCAAAACATGCCTCCAAGTAATTTTCTCCATGTAGCTGCTATGATCTGCAAAACCACCGTGCGCAGAAGCAGGCAGCTGACAGCTTGGGAGGGAACGAAAGCGGGGCAATGGACAAAAGTAAAAGTAAGTCACAGATGCAGAGAATACATTTATAATTTATGTAACTGACAAAGGATTACTACCCAAAATACAAGGAAAAAAAAAAAAACTACACATCCATGAGGAGGAGGAAAAAAAAAAAAAAAACTACACATCCATGAGGAGGAGAAAATAGAAATAAACCAGCGGACTACGGCAACATGCAAAGCTCAAAAAAGGAAATGATCCTTAAACAAATGGAAAGAGACTCAATTTCACTAATAATCAAAAGAATGCAAATTTTAAAAATCAAGCCATATCATTTCACACCCATGAGATTGGCCAGAATTTTCAAAATCTAACAATACAGAGTGCTTGATAATATAAAGCAGCAGCAAACTACATACAAACTGATACAACTATAAATGGATAAAACCATTTTGGAAAGAAATTTGGCAATAGCTACTAAATTTGAAGCTAAATATGCCTTATATCCCAGCAGTTCTTCTCTCAGATATACAAGCCAGAAAAATTCTTACATAAATACGCAAAGAGCTTTGTATAAGAATATTCACTGGATCATTGTTGCTAAGAAGGAAAAGTTATTTTAAAGGTCATTAGCAGGGAAATGCTTAATAAATTGTGACCTATTCATACAGAGAGATATTGCATAGCAGTTAAAGTGAATGAACTCAAACTAATGTACTAGCGTTGAAACATCTAAACTGATAATGTTGAATTAAAAAGAGCAGTTACAGAATAAATCAGTATTATACCATTCCTCAACATTTTAGCAATGTGAGAGAATACTTCATACTGTCCCAGACATGTAATATTTATGGGGCACGTATACCAAACATGGACATACTGCCTCTAAGATGGTAGTTAGTAAGAAAGAAGCAAGAGGACCAGAAAGATGGGAGCTACAAAAGGACTCACATGGTTTGGGATATTTTCTCTTCTTTAACAAGCGGAACCAAATGTAAAGAAAGTTACATTCTTACAAATCAAGGTAGTGAAAATATGAGTGCTAGAGTTGGGATATATTTGCATTTTGCTGAAATAACACAATCTCTGGATCTCAATGACTTAAAATCACATTTTTTTCCCACTCAAAAGCTGCGGGTGGTCAGAGGCATAGCTTGTCACCAGTACTGACAGAGTAACAACCACTGCTTTGACTATGCAGGTGGGAAAGGGAACAATTACATACCTTAGCTTCGAAGGGACACAAGCCATCTCCTTTCACAACTAGGTGACCAGTACTAATTACCTATCTTTGCCCTGCTCGAGCGGCAATTCAATTACACACAGGAGAGTGAGAACTAAAAGTATTTATCTAAAAACATGAAAAGTGACTGCCTTGGGGTTTGTTATGGTACTCAGTCTCCTTCGTCACATGTTTGAATTATGTTTCATAGTTTTAAAAGTAGGGGGGAAGCCCTGGCTTTGGAGTCAAAGGACGCAAGCCTCAGTCTGAGGAAAAGAAGGGTATTGGCAGTAGAAGGTGTGGGCAGGGATAGTGGGAAGAGGGTGTCAACACACATACGGATTCTATAAACAGCCCCAAGCAGGCTGACTTTCCTTTCTTTTGTTTATATCTGTGGAGGCTGAGCGGCAATAAGGGGAAGCCTGATAGAAGGAGATGCGACACAAATATCACGAATTATAAAGTCCAAAGCTTTAACTCAGTTCTAGGTCTGCCATTTAAGTTTCTGGTGACCTTGGGCATGTTACACTCCTCCAAGTTCTATTTTCCTCATCTGTGAAATGGGCGTCACAATAACACATCTCCAAATAGTTGTGATAAACAAATGAGGTCTATAAGGGCTTGATAACTGTAACAGTACAGAGAGTCACTATTATTAAGGGCCTGGATTTCAATGCAAAGGAAGCCTCAGGCCAGATTTACATTTCTGGCCGACAATGACTCATACAACTTCCCTCACCAGAGCACCTGGTTGACAAAACAGACCTCGGCATCATCCTGTGGTCCAACCGCTTGAAGAATCTATTGATTTCCCCTTGTGAAAGTGAGTCTGGTAGCAGGATTCAAGCATTAGTTCAGATTCCCCAGGGAAAATAAAAGCGAGAGAGGGTATGGCTGTGGTGGGAAGTTGTTTGTAGGCCTCGATTGGAATCCAGGTTCCTGGGCCTCAGCAATTTGGAGCTGGGGGCGTGCAGACTAGAAACAATAGCTTTCCCCTTGTTTTCTAAAGCAAGAAACTGAAGCCAGGAGAGGCAAAAAGTATTGCCTCAGACAAGAAGAGATAGGCCATCAAGAGACCTTTCCTTAATTCCAGGTAACCAGGGCAAGCCCCTGTCTGCCAAATGCCTCAGTTTCCTTATGTTAGAGTATTAAACCTGGCGTGCATGGTTATTGCTAATGCCTGGCGTTTTACCAGCATCCAATTCTATGAAATATGAAATGCAATGGCATTCTCCTCAAAAGTGATCGCCCTGGTCCAGACACTGGCTAGGGAGGTCTGGCTCTTGAGAGTTATCTTTTCTGTGTCTCTATACATCGTGAATGCCACTTATTTGCTTGGTCAAAGGTAGTGTCTGGTGTCTTGTTTGTTTTCTGCTGGTTCTTCCTTCTCTGGATGGAACCCCTGCCTAGCATCTATTCCTCACTGTCTGTGTTACCTGTTCTAGGAGCGTGGCTGAAAATCCTTCAGGGAGAAGCAGAGAATGAAGGGCGTAACTCAGGAAACAGCTAGAGGGGCATCTGAGTCTTACCCCCAGATTCACTCCCAGGGGATGCTTTGCACGGCAATATTGCTGCTAATAACATTTCCCCAGAGATCACAGGAAGCTGCACACCTAAATGCACGGGTGAGTCTGACCCACCAGCTGCAGGTGCATCCTGCTCTGAAAGGGAAGCCACTTCCACAGGAGGACCTCTCACGTCCTCCTCCCCGAGGCCTTGCGGCTGAGAGTGTCACGTGGCCCTCTCTATAGTTACTAACCCACCTCGCCAGCGACTGTAGGGGAAGACTGATGCCTCCTTCTATAATAATAAGTGGCCACTACACCTACAAGGCCAGCTGCAAAGCATATTCCCACTCCTTAGCTCATTTGCTTTTGGGAAGAACCGAGAAATAGAATAGAGAATGACTATTATCTAAGATTACAGAAGATCTTCTGAGACCCAGAGAGTTGCGAGGACTTCAGGTTAGATCTGCTGATTTAAATTTCAGCCCTTTCCCATGGTGCAACTAAAGTATTATCGACCTATTATAAAATTATATTAGCGATAAAGCCAGAAGCCGGTATTTAAATAACCCTCAAGCTAGGGTAGCTCCTCAGTAGTATAGCACTTGCCTAGCCTGTGGGAGGCCCTGAGTTCAATCCCCAGTACCACAAGAGAGAAAAAAAAAAATGAGTGAATTAAATCATTCTCAAATATATAGAGACTTATCTGCTCACTCTACCCTTTGATAAATAGTCCAGGAGAAACCATTCCTAAATCCCAAAGAACATATACATGGCATTCACACTGTCTGGTTTCAAGAATCCAGGTCTTTAGTGACTTTCTACTCTTTTTACCCTCTAAATGGATTATTACTTTGATCAACACCAGTGAAGAAAGGAGGATGTACAGCAAAAGCTTGCAGGAATCCCACTTGCTCTGCTGGTCATCATGTGTGTCTAGCCTCAGAATGTCTAATTAAAGGGACCTGTATGGCTGAAGGTCACAGCAAGAACTCTTTCCCATTGCTTAAGACTTCAGTGGTTTTTTATTCCTTAGGGAAATCCTTGGACCACAGCTTCACCTGGGAGTTTGCTAGAAATGTAGAATGCCAGGCCCTGTGCAAACATACGAGTCTCCAATAAGACCCCTACGTTAAAGTCCTTTTGTTCCAGTGGCAAGGCAGCAAACGCCAGGTCCAGGTCCTCATACCACCTCTCTTGCCTTTGTTCCTGCAATTACTCCTCCCCCTTTTTTGTGTGTGGACCAAAGTCTTTCCATTCTTTAAAATCTGGCCTTCAATCCACCTCCTTCGAGAAGAAAGTCAGATCTTCCCAGCAGGGAGTGGTCTTCCCCTTCTTTTCTCCCAGGGCTACAGTCTTAAACTTTGTATCTTGGGTAATGATTTTTATTATTATAATTTTTCTCTCTCTCTCTAAATTATGAACTCTTCAAGGTCAAGGTCTAGTCTGATTCATTTCTATATTTTCCAAAATTCCCATCACAAACTACTTCCCCAGTGCACTTGTCTATAATCCTTTCTGTCTCTAATTGAGGTCTAAAAAGAAATTAAGAAATTCAGATTATTTTCATTATTTTAAACAACCATTACCAAGCATGATTATGACCTAAATTTGGAAATATTCACCTAAAATATTCAGTCATTATCATCAAGCATACACAGACATCAACCATCCCAAACACACACACACACAAACATACACACACACACACACACACACACACTTTTCATTTCATTTGTACTTGACTGTAAGAAGAGTAATTGTTGGTAGGAATTTGTCGAAAGTATGCGGGAAATGACTGCTATTCACATTTTATGATCTTACCAAGAGAGAAGAAAAAAATCTTGATCCTATTATAGAATGGAACATAATGATACCCAGATCCCAGAGTCCCTATCAGGATCTGCATTTGGGACAGGCAAAGGTCCCCTGGCCCTTGTTCAGTCGCTTAATGGAGAAGACTCCAAAGACAGAATGCCACTGGTGTTCTTCCAATTATAGAATCATCTGATTAGAATTACAGTAAATGCATAGCTCAGTTTGCATTGTCCTGAGGTGAACCACAAGTCAAGCCGCTTTTCTTGGAGCATCTGAAGATACTGAATTCTGGAAGTCCACTGCCTCATCATGGAGCCCCAGGCCAGGGCTGGTTGGGAAAGGGGGCAGACTCAAGCTAGGACACTCCATTCCTAGGGATCTTGGGGCTCTGGGGCAGCACTAGACGGATTAATCAATGCCTTGGAGAAAGATTCAAATAGCACATACTCTAGACATTGAAGCAACCTGAAACTTTGGAAGGAAAGTTTTTCTCTGCAATAATTTTAGACGTAATTATTCTAGTTTATTTCTAGCCTGTGAACATTAAATCTTGAAAGGTGGTCTATAAGGCACAAATTTTTCCAGTCGTGGGTTAATATTTTGGTCATGGCCTAGAAAGTTTTCCTGTGCTGTCCAGCTCTAAAAGAGCAAAACGGGAATTCTATAGAAGAGTCCCAAGTGTACCCCTCCCCTTTACCTCATCTGCTTACAGCTAGAGGGTTGCTCCTCATTAGGGTGCTGGAACCAAACCTGACTCTTGTGTTATTATTGTGTCTAATTTAACTACCAGACTGTTAAGCATCACTGCCTGAACCCAGCCAGGGGGTGGGCGCTGTACTTTGAAGCCACCAAGTCAAAAGTGCTATTGGATGAAACTCTGCTCTATTGGACCATGAAATGGGCCTTCAAAGGGACAGAGAATGACAGACATGCAAGCTGTAAATAAAACTATCTGACCATAGCAGTAATGTTCGTAATGAAGCAACAAGAAGAACCACCATGGGATGGGCATTTGTCCAAGTCACACATAAAGCTTGGCCAGGTCACAAACCAGAAGGCATGTTGGAGACTAGCTTTGGAACCTCCATTTTCTCATCTGAGATTGCGTTACTATCATCTATGATGAGAAGCTTCCATGATTGCAACTTCTTATTTTTTTCCAGATAACAATTGTCTTCTAGTGCTAGAACTTACTTGCTGGGTAATTTTCTGAGCCTCTGTCTTCTCATGCAGTCCTACCCAGTGCACAGCATGACCATGACTATCTAAGGAATTTATGAATTGGGGGTTACCCTTATTCCAAATCAGGAAGACAAAATCTACTTTCTTCTTTTCTAGAAAACCTAGATATGACATCAAGAAGCTTCTCAATAATAGACTTCCTTATAATATTAAAGTTTGGGCTGCTCTTTTCCTGGTTTGGATCAAATGTGGGACTCATAGATGTGTCAGAGACTAGATAGATGAATTGAAATCACTGAGCATACAGGAGTTAAATCGCAGATATGCACCATGTATA
Source organism: Chinchilla lanigera (assembly GCF_000276665.1). Taxonomy (NCBI): domain Eukaryota; kingdom Metazoa; phylum Chordata; class Mammalia; order Rodentia; family Chinchillidae; genus Chinchilla; species Chinchilla lanigera. Next base: position 19,790,452 of record NW_004955420.1, on the reverse strand, counting down.
CATATACACACATCACTGTGAGTATATAATAAAGAAAATTTACCAAGCACAGCCCTAACTGTCAGAAATTCATTCCTAGTTAGGATGCTGGAAGGAGAGCATTAGAGAGGATGAAGGGTTTATAGCAAAGTATTGTGAGCCCCTCAAGAGCCTCTATTCACCATGCTGGGTCAGTGTTTGGCATATAATAGGTACTCAACCATGCCATCATCCCTTAAAGACCACGTAGGGAGGCAAAGCTGTGCACACAGGCACATGGTGATCCAAAGCATGGTTCACTGCTGCCCAGGGTTCCATAAGGGACTCAAGTCCTAGAAGTACAGCACATCAGAGCTGCAGAGAGTCAACAATCATATACCAATTACCTTGTTTGAGCAATATGAGGAAGCACGATCACAGGCTGGAGGAAGTGGCCATGGCCAAGGTCATACAGACAACATGTGGTGAAACCAAGGTCAAAGTGCTGTGCTCCGAGCTCAGAACACCCATGTTGCAGTACACTCAGGAGATGGGGATTCACTGAATAACATGGAAAGTTATTGATCTCTCAAGTTTGCATCGTCTAAGCATTCTTAGGCTCTTGTACAACAAAAGAGAAAATTCAAGCAGGGTTTTGGGTTCCAGAAAGAGGTAGTCAGTCTAATGCTGTGGAAATCTTGACTCAGACACTAATCCTTGTGTGTAAAGTGCTTTACACACTTTATTGTGTAATAAATACTTAAATACTCCTCATGGAGTGTTAAGTCCTGGTTTGTATGTTCTTGCGTATGCACACTTTTAATTAAAGCCAAAGCTCTTTTCTGACTGTAAATTTTAAAAAAATTGTTGGTTTTTACAGGATGATCTGTAGATAATTTATATTTTGTCATTTCTTATCAGTACCAGCACTGTGAAAGGTACATAGGTTTTTTTCTCTTCTACTCTGTAAATGCAGACACAGAAGCTTGAAAGTCCTAGTAACAGAGCAAAACCCGAGTGGAAGTCAGTGAAAGCCCAGGGCTTCGCAGCTCTTTCCCAAGATGAGCATCAGGGCATGAGCCCAATAACAGAATTCTGAGAACTCAGCAAGATTCAGCGAGGTTCCAGACCAAGGTCCCAATGTCCTGTTGTTTTGCTGGAGCACTTGTTACATCATTTGATCTCTCTTTGTCAATTCCACCCTTCTGCAACAGTGTCCCCTGTTCCATTCTCTGTCCCTACCACTCTTTCAGGACACACTGTCTCTCTCCTCCTATTCACTTTTCAAGCTCCACTTAAGTGCTATTTTTGGAAGAAGCCCTTTCTACCACCCAGTAAAGAATTTTCTCCTATCCATGGTCTCGCCCGCCATCTTTGTTTCCTTCCTTGTTAACACTATCCAGGTTTGAGAACATCATTCAGTTGTAGCCAAATGAATCTATGATCTCTTTGATGTCAAAGACTGTCCCTACTCTTCAGTCTCCCTCAAACCCCAACACCGAGTGTAATACCCAGAACTAAGCAGTCAGGCAACAAGTAGCTGATTGGTCAATGGAAAAACAAACAATATTCATAATTTCAGCAATTGTTGGTAGTGCTCTGAAAGCCTGGTTCATCTACCTGACAGCGACCCATCACCTCCAATCCATTCTGCTCTCCATTCATTCCTGAAATTGCCTGTCCTTCCCTGCCTCAGAGTGCCAGCACTTCTTGTAATGCTGATTTTCCCACCCCAGACTCCTTGTCTATCAAATGCCTCCAGGTTCAAAGTTTGTTGAAAAGAACCAGCATATCTTCCCTGAACTCTTCATAGAATATTCAATGTCTCTTACTCTGCTTTATGAGAGGACCCTCTCATGGGTGGTACAGTGTCCCCAACTCTGGCTTGCCTACTGTCACATCCTCCACGAGGACGCTGCTCATAGGTGGCACGTGTTAGTCAGTGCATGGGTCCAAGGATCAAGGATTTATAGCAAAGCTTGTGAGCCCCTCAAGTGCCTCTATTCACTATCCTGAGTCAGTGTTCGGCACATAGTAGGTATTCCACCATGAATTGACTTGAATGCCATTCTCCCTTAGAGACCGTGTAGGGAGGCAGAGCAATGTAGTGGACAGAGTGTGACCTTAAGATCCTTCAGATGCTGTATACCTACTATGTGACCCTAAGAAAGTGGCTGAGTTTACTGAGCTCCATGTTTCCTATCTGAAAACAATGCCACCACCTGAGATCATTGTGAAATGGACAGAAGGTTGAGAGGTCTGGCATTTGTCAGGCACCCAGGAAGTGGTTAGCCCCCATCAGTTTCTTGTTCTCCGTTTTTTCCTAAGAGTCACAGAACTGGTCAGCCTCACTCTTCCCTTTTGTCTCCAGGGAAGCAAACGGTGTAAAGAGATTGGAGCCCCAAGTCTAGGACCCTTCCCCTTGTTCCCATCTGGCCAAAAGATGGCAATGCCTATACCCAGTGGCTCCAGCCCAATCTCTTTCCACCCTGATGGAGACAAAGGGGACAGGAATAGGCTCAAAGGATGACTCAGCTCCAGTGACTAAGGCGAGGAGGTGGTGGTGGTGGGAAGGGGGCGGGGGCTGAAGCGGAAATGCGTGCACAGTGTATCTGATGAAGAATGCCTCCCAGATAGAGATTTGGCCCTGCTGGGTTCCTGGCTCTGACAGGGCCCTGCGCGCTAGCCCAACCTTCCGTCCACTTGACCTTGTGGTGACTTGCTGCCTGTCTAAGGGAGACCCTTCTGAACAAATGCTGGGCATTTTCTGTCTTCTGGAGACTTTTAGCCAGCCACTGGGACATGTGAGTAGCACTCTTTTAGAAAACATCTTGAATCATTAAAATCACTGCACACAGGTTCCAACCCTGACAGCCACCTAATTTCCAATGTTGACCTCTCACCTGGGCCCCAGACTATCCTTTCCGCCAACAGTGCCACCTCGGTCTCCCCGATGCCCGAGCACTGTGCATGGAGCTCATACAATTGAACATCTAACACCCACCTCACCCACCCCGCCTCAGCTGCGCTCTGGTTGGCTGTGCAGTCATTGCTCCAGTCACCCAAGCTGGACCCTGAGATGTCCCTGGTTCATGCTCCACCCATATTTCCAAACATTCCATTGTCTGAATTTTCACATCTCTTTTCTCCTCTTCTTCCCCATGGCAGCTGGCTCTAGCTAGGTCCTCATCATCATTTGCTCAGATTTCTTTCTATCATCATCTAACTGGTTTCCCTGCCCCTGGTCTTTCAAAACTCATTCATAATCGTGTTATGACTCTGTTTGTTATCTTTCAATCCTTATCCAATTTCCATAGGAGGGTCCTGACTCTCCAGCATGGTACATACAGCCTTTCATGATCCAGTACCTCTCTACCATCTGGTTTTGCCTGCTGACCCCACCCCACAAACTCATGCATACAGCGACACACCTTGATTCCAGCCAGCCCTCAGAGTGCTGGATCACATCACGCTCTTCCCCACCTCCGAGTCTTTGAACGTGCCACGCCTTCCCACAGGTATGCATGTCTCTGCCAAAACTGCCTATCGTTACAGATTTGGCTCAAATGTTCTCTCTGCTGTGTGTGCCTCTTAGATGCCCATGGCTCACTTCTTGGCATTATGACTATTTGTTTACCCCTGTGCTTTCTCCCCTGGACTGCGATATCTTGAGGGCAGGTCCTTCTTCAGAATAATCTACTCAATACACGCTGAATAGACGAAATATTAGAGACAAGTACGCTGTCACAAAGGTATCTTTGTCCTCTGGTCCTCAGTAATACTATCCATAAAATTGATATCTGGTCTAGGTACTTTACAACTAGTAAACTCAGATTTTACATTGTATTATTCTTCAAATGTATAGACAACACTCCTAGCCCAGTAATTAGCAAGAGCTATTGCTGCTATTTTTCCCAAGGAAGGGGTGGGAATGTGTGTTTGCCCACAAAGAAAAGTAGGTGACCTCAGGTTGAAGCAATAAAACTGCTCAAAATCAGTGCTCTACATAGTGACCAAAAACCTAGGACCCAAGCCACCCTGGGACCGGGACTGGAGACACCAGCACAATCATGGGTATCCTTTAACCACATGGGTGGTCTTGTGTGGGCACTTGGGTGAGTGCTCCCACAGTCCTCCGGCAGGCACAGAGGTGACACATCTGTGCAAAGGAAGCCACCCACACAGTCTCACCTCTTCTAGGTCACCTCTCCACAATCCCTTCCCCTTCCAACACCACCCACACATCTCAGCTGCCACCCCCACACTCACACACCCACAGGGTGTCAGGGTGTCTGTCTGCAAATCTGGAGTTCTACACATCGGACCATAGCAACTTTAAGCAGAAGGTAAATGTGTTCTGTGGCTGTCCTCTTCCCATAGCTGCTATCAGTATGCCCCTCGCTGAGCAGCTTCTACCAGTATATTGACATGAAAAGTCACCAAGTCGTCTCACCCTCCATCTCTCTCTGGGAACATCGCTTACCGTCTCTTCTCCCCTGCTGACCAAGAATCTTGCTTAATATCTTCCTTGCATAGATATTGCCAAGACACATTGAACTAATGCCTATGAATGTAGATCCTAAACTAAGGCACAATGCAGTATGTAAGATCCATAGAGACAAGAATATTCATAGACACTAGGCTCTATATCTAAGGAAGAGTACCCTTTCAATAAAAAGGAACAGCAGAGAACCAAATAGCTATTGATGCATATTATGAGAAAGAGATAATCACCCACTATCACTGTAATTATTTCATAGCTGCATTTGATAATGTGGTAATTTAACTATATCTACATTTAATTAATTATTTAACAGTTATATTTAATTAATATGCAGTTTAAATAATATTTATGTCATACATTTTATGTTTTGAGTTTTTAATATATGCACAATATTAGCACATGTATATTTACATATGCACAGCTCTGTGTATAGGCGTGTGTTTGAGGGGAAAAAGTACTTGTTTAAGAGTTAGGAATGCCTGGTAATCTGAGCACCTTCACGGAAGATAACAATATGCAATATAACAACCACTGTTAATTCCCATCATTTTGTTTTGAAACCCGGTGTCATTTTTATTGTTTTTGTGGTTTTTTTTTGTTTCTGTCTATGTTGTTGTTATTTTGTTATTTTCTTACTCTTTTTAAAATAAAAAAAAAGAGAAATGAAGTATAATGAAAAAAAGGATGACTTTTGTATTAAAACATATCTACATAGATTCAAATCTTGACTACGGGTATTAATTATTAGCTTTTTGCCTTGGGATGATTTTTAAATTCACTGAAGTCTCAATCTCCCCATATTATAATGAAAGTAATGAAGTCGATCTTACAGGTTAGCTATGTAAATTACACAGAACCATATGCACAAAACAGTGAACAGAAAGGAATTCATCAATATCACCATTCACCATCCCCTTGGGCATTTTCACCATTCACCATCCCCTTGGACATTACATTCTCTATCTCTCTCATACACTGAGTGAGCAGGGGGACGCCACCCAACCCTAGGAGTGTCTTTTCTTACCCATAGAATGAGACGGACAGACCTGATGATTCCAGGGATTCCTTCCAGCCCCAGGATGCCACAGTATCATGTATCAAATGTCTATTTTACACATGTACAGGGGTTTAAACAATGGGCACCGCTAAGGGGGAGCCCCTTCGGCTTCGCATTTGCTTCGTTTCCAAGTGTTTCCTTTCTCTGAATGTGCCAGTTGCTCACTCTCATATTTTCAATACAGTGCCCATTGATGACCACAAAAAGGAATGTCCAGTGCAGCTGCGGGTCCACTTGAGCCCTCCAAGCCAGCCCTCTCCAGCCCACTCTGTCTGTGGGCTCTGTGTTCCCAGAGCCTGTTGTTGCAGTGATGTCTGGAATCCTCAACACCTGCACGCCAGCTTCCTGGGCATTTCCACCGCCCTCCTCCTTCCCCTCCCAAAGCTCTATTTGCATCTGAAATGCAGCTGCTCTGGACTCAAAAGAGGGGAGCCCAAAGGACAGGACAGCTCCTTGTTTGGGCTCCCTCTCTCAGTCAAACCAAATCTGAAGCTCCTCTGTACAAGGCCTTTTGTTGCCCTGTCATTATGTTTAAATGAGCCTCATCTGCAGGAAGATTTTTTTTAATAAAATAAAATAAAACCACCACAAAAGACCAAAGCAGATGACATCTGTTCTTTCCATGAAAGCTCTTTTTTTTTGTCTTGAATTAGGCTAAAAAAAGAAAAGAGAAAGAATGGGACTGGGCCTCACTTGTACTGTCCCTCCCCCCAAAAAAAAACCTAAAATACATAAAATTAGTGCACCCTGGAGGCAAAGGGGTGTGGAACAGATAACAAGAAAAAGAGGAGAGAAGAGGAGAAATAAAAAGAACCGTCGCTACTCCTCCATCAATGTTCTGCACCATTTCTGACTAAGGATATTCCGAGAACAGTCTTAAAGCGTCACTTGTTTGGAGAGAATGTTCAAATTTATCTTCCCTGGGCCTGTTTCATCAGTAAAATATTTTACAACTCTTTAGCCATTATTTCAGCCCTCCCTGGTCACCTATGTTTATTAAGTACCACAGGTGGGGTCCGTGCGACTGGTATCTAGAAAATAATTTGAGCAACAATGACCTATACACTGATAACACTCCAAGTTTTATCTCGCCACGGAATGCACCACCTGTCCGCCAACACCTGCTTCTCGCCCTGGGTCCCCTTCTCACTGAAATGTAGCCAGCACCTGTGCCAAATTCCTGGGTGTCACCACTGCCAGCTCCTTCCTCCGCAAGCACCCCGCATGCAGCCCATTACCACGTCCTGTTAATGTTCCACCTAAACATCTCCTAAACCCCCACTGCCTCTTCTCCATCAGCACTGCCTGAGTTCAGGCCACCTTTATTTCTTTGCTTGACATGGGTCTAGACAGGCCTTACGCAGAAGCCAGCACTGCTGTTGAGGATTACGCTTCCATCAAGGACTGAATGGTTCAAGGACAGAGCCTGATCCCTTAATTTGGCTTGCCCAAAACTCACGTCTGGCTTCTGCCTACTTGTTTCAAGGATCTCCACTTCCCGTCCTCTTCTTTAGCTCAACTAAACTTACTCCAGACTCCCGCCTGTCTGTGCGCTTTTTCACCGTGGGCCTTTACCCATGTTGGTTTCTCTACCTGGGATACTCTTGCAACTAAATGTCTTCTACTTACACTTCTGGTCTCATTTTAAATCCGAAGCCTCCCCTATCCACAACAATCTCCCACTGCTTTAGCATCATATGCTGTTTCTTCTTAGAGTAGCAGGTATTCAGCCTTCTCAGAGTGTAAGACTCCTGAGCCAAAATCGTCCACTTCAAATTGACCAATTCTTCATTTTTAGGTTGGCACCTTCCAAGGAGTGGAAACCGCAAAGAGTCTTGCATAGAGGTGGGAAACTGTCCCAGAGTAAAAACCTTCGCATCCAAAAATCCTGCACATCCAAAAAATGAAACAAGCAAAGGCAATAGAGCCAAAAACCTCATTCTGTGGGAAGGCAGTGGTATAGCCTCATTGTGTCTCCCAGGCATATTGGTCATACTGTCCAAGGCAGATCCCTGGTCTTCTGGAAGAATCTTTCCTTATCTCTCATCCACAGTGCTTCAGGACCCTAGTATTGCTTTAAGGGAAAACAACATCTCTCTGACTGAAAACACAACCATTTTGATCTGGGCCAACATAGAAAGCTTATTTTGATGGTAAGATTTTCCACTCATTGAATGACATCTCTTTTGTTTCTCTTCTAATTATCTCACGTTCCTTCTAAGGTTTTATTTCCTTGGGAAATGGAAAGGGAGCATGTTTGCAAAACCAGACAGGGGGTGGTTCTAACCAAAGGCTCTCTGACCGCTAGATTGCTAGCTGCGCATGAGTAGCGGAGACTGAAGTTGCTTACTATTGAAACCTCTCCACATACTGGAATCTGAAAAGCTGAAATCTAGCACACACACACACACACACACACACACGTACAGCTGAGATGGAAAACCAGATATGAGGTCAATTCTCCTCAGTGATTCATCTTCTCATCTTAACCGACTTTCTTGACAACTAGGTGGACCAACAGCAGCAGTCTCTCCTCCCAGCGGGGGCTGTCACATGCCTTCTGGAGTGGCCGAAGAAGGGGGACAAGTGGAAGTACCAGATTACTAATCAATGGACGTTTATTGAGCATTGAGGGTCAGACATTATAAAAATATCATGACACACTTAATTTAATTTAGTCTTAAGTACCCTATAAGATTAGCACTTTTAACTCTCATTTTATAGATAAATCAAAGTCCTCAAATATTCACTGGCTTTCTTTCATGTAGCTGCTTTTGGCTCCCTCAGTCCTTGGTTTTAAACCTTCTCTTGGGTTTCTTTCTTTGTATTTGTCCATTTCTTTTTTATTTTTATTATTTTTAAATGTCTATTTTTATGTGTTTATAGTAGATAATGATGAAATCTGTCATGAGAAGCTGATACACATGCATAACACATCTTAATTCTTTTTATCCTCCCTCTTGTAGCTCTCCTTCCCCTCCCTCTGCCTCTTGGTTCCCTCCCTATTTACAAGAGACTTATCTCCCTGTTTCCTGTTATCCATCTTTCAATTTGCTATTTAATTTATTTTATTTATCCTTTGGATTTCTCATACAAGAGGAACCATGTGATATTTAAGCTCATGTGTCTGATTTTGTTGGCTTAACATTACAGTATAGCCCTTTTGCTACAAATGCCTGAAATTTATCATTCTTTATAGCAGAGCAGTTCTCCAATGTGTGCGAATACCACATTTTCTTTATCCTATCTCAGAAAAAAGTATTGGGCTGGAAAGTAATCAAAGCCACATGTTCTGAAAGAATACACCTAAAGGAACCCTAGGATCTGGCACTGCAAGACAGGAAGGGGTGGAGTGGGAGTCGGCAGAAAGTGGAGGTATTGGCCTTGGCCTTTTGCGAAAGCTTCAGGAGAACACCGATATTTTGTACCTAGAATCTTTCCCAGCAGTTTTTGACCATTTATTTTCCAGAGTTATTTGGACAAGAAACTTCTAAAGAAAGGGTATATGGTAAGTTGCATACAAATACTGACTTAAGTGTTCTCTGCAACATGGTTACCTTTGTCTTACAGGGGTTGAAAAGCAGAGACTGTGTCCAATCCCTGCTGGATGAGCCGGTGAACTTTGAACAGAGGAGAAAAAGACAAAAATAAAATAAAATAAAATAAAATAAATAATAAAATATCTCTCTCAAACACGCTTTCCATGCCCTATGGATAGCCCAATATTTCCAAGTCCATGGTAACGCAAGCAACTAAGTGAATTCTGTACTAGCTGTAGGATAAGGATGACAAGAGTATTCTCACTTCATGGCCTGGAACTTGTTTGTTCATTTGTTTGTTATGGTACAGCAAATTGAACTCAGGGCCTTGGTAATGGGCTATACCCCAGACCTTTTGTATTTATTTTGACATGGGGGTTGGCAAAGTGGCTAATAGCCTAGGCTGGACTCGAAATTACAATTCTTCTGCCTCAATTTCCTAGAGTACTGGAATTACAGGCATGGGCCCACACCCAATTTAGGCATTTGGGGGATTATGAAAGTCTATGAGGCTGGGTGTGGGGGCTCATGCTTGTAAACCCAGCACTAGGGAGGCTGAGGCAGGATGATCCTTGGGAGTTTGAGGCCAACCTAGACTACAAAGTGAGTTTAAGGCCAGCCTGAACTGCCTAGTGAGACCTTGTCTCAAAAA
>NW_004955420.1:19505767-19780642 GCF_000276665.1 Chinchilla lanigera | reverse complement strand
AAAGAAAAGAAAAGAAAAAGAAAGTCTATGAGTTGCCCATTTTTTAAAAAGCAAGTATTAATTAACTTCCTATTGTATACCCAGAGATGGATACAGAGGCCAACAAAGCAGACGCAAAGCTTATCATCTAGAGAACAAACATGTATAAATAAAAATTAAGCACAGAAACATATATAAAATTACAAATCTTGATGCAGTGATGAGGGGGAACGCATGGGGCAGTGTGAGGACACAGGGCAGAAAAGACAGCATAGCTGGCGTTGGTGCACCACGGAGCCTTCTCTGAAGAGGTGACCCTAGGCCAGGCTGGCTGTGAGCACAAAGGAGAGCAGGCAGTGGGCAGAGCCTGCGGGAAGGTCCTGAGGCTGGACAGTGACAGCCCACGAGGGAAGGGACAGAGTAAAAGAGGAAGCAGATAGCGAAGGTGGGGGCCAGCTTACATAGAGCCTTCTAAACCATGGCAAAAACAATAAAATATATTGTCAGTGCTGAGAACAGTGGGAAGAGACCAAAGGATTTCAAATGGCAAAGCAATGGAATCCCAAAGTTTGTTTTAAAAGTTTACTGCATCAATTGTACAAAGCAGATTGGATGAAGATGGGAAATTGTTGCTAAAGTTCTTTTAGAAAACTGATGAGCAGAGCCCAGGGAGGCTTCCACAGTCACCTTGACTCAGACCACAAGGACCTGTTTTTTTTAAAAAAAAAAAAATTATTTATGACTTATAATCTTAAAAAATGCATACCATTTTCCCAAATTGAAGTGTACCGTATTTTTTTCAAATGTCTTATCAATCCAAATGACCTAAAGTCGTACTCTGTGGCTTCAGGGCTGTATGTTTCCTAAGAGGACATTCCTGGCTATCTTTTGGTCTACTTCCCAGGTTTTCCAAGAACGGTGGTTGAGAGGGGTAGTCACAACTGGGAAGTAAATACGTAGATTATGTGCATCTGATTCTGATTCTGATTCTCCTACCCAGCCTCAAGTTCATTACACAGCAGTAGAAACAAATGTCAGCGGCAGGAAGTACACAACAAGAAGAATTAACCACAGTGCTTTTTTCATCCGAACTCACACACAGAGTCACACACAGACACACATACAGTGGGTTTGAAGTGGGTAGAGTGGAGGTAGCCAGCCTTCTCACATTCTCAACCAGGAGGATCTCACGGCAGTCATCAAAACAACACGCTTTTAGCTGTTGACCTTTCAAGACAGAGGGTTTTGAAGGGAGAAGAGAGAAAAAGGAAGGAAAAATGCCTGGGCTTTGCACCATTTCTCATTCTGACGGTTGAACACTGAATCGGTCTTATTATGTTGCAGACACATTAATTTGATAAAGATACAATCCATGGGGCATTCGGGCATACAAAGTACTCTTGCTTAATTGCAAAATTAACAGTGGAACAGGATAAGTCATTACCAAACTGGAGGTTATTCTGGGACTGGTGGATGTTGTTTTTTCTTCCACTCAATTCATTTTCTCCATCTAAAGTTGTTTTTGACACTTAGTTACAGGAAAAATCTAGGCTAAGGCAGCAGCACGTGGCACAACAGCGCTCTGCTCTCAAGGCATTGGTGAAGGGAGCTCACGCTCACTCGAAACAGGAAATGCTGGTAGACCCGTCTTACAAAGAGCTTCCAAGAGTCCCTCAGCCTCAGAAGTATCCATAATCATCTCGTAATTCACAGCACTCAGGAAGCTATCCACAGCCTCAGGAAACCTACTCTGAAATCTAAAGGCATAAGACCTAGTTTTCATTTGCATTACATTAATCCTTCCCTACCACCTTATTTATTTTTAGGAGCAGTCTAATTTTCAGGTCCTTTCAACTTTTAGTCAAGTATCTATGGAATATCACTGGACGTGGTGGCCCATGCCTACAATCCCAGCAATTGAGAGGCTGAGGCAGGAGGATTGCTGTGAGTTCAAAGCCGGTTTGGACTACATAGCAAGACCCTGTCTCAAAAAATAACCGATCTGTGGAATATGTACATATTCCAAGTGCTGTATTAAACGGTGGAAATATAAAAACTAAGAGGACTCCAAATCTCAACAAGATTTCCCTCTAACTGGTCTTTGAACACCTAGCCCATCCAGGTGCTGGAGTAAACGTTTGCAGAGCACCATGGAGCTAGAGAAAAGAAAATAAATCAAGGGGCAGATGCGATCTGAATAGGCCTTAAACTGAAGGAGGAGCACTGACTTGGCCACCAGAAATGGTGTGTATGTGTGTGTGCGTGTGTGTGTGTGTGTGTGTGGCAGCACACCCAGCAAAAGGAGTCAAGACAGAGATGTGCAAAGACTTACGGAGCGAGTGGCAAACAGCAGCAAGTTGTTTCTCCTACTTTGAGAAGAAAAGTGGACGAATGTATACCATAATTATCCCTCAAAGCATTTGAGAAAGAGCTCCAATTTTTTGATAAGTGTGTAGCACCAATACCAAATTGAAGAAGTTATATGAATTGCTTTAAATGAAAATGGACGTGATCTATCCAAAGATCAGCAAGCTGTCCAGTGGCTGAAATGTGGAGGCGTGAGTAAGTCTAGCTTGAGAGACCCTTAAATGTGTATGGCTATTACATTTTATTCAATTTAAAGCAGAAGCTAATAATAGAACCATTATTTAACTCACTTAACACATAAATAAACCTGCTCCCACAAAGAGCACTCAAAGGGAAAAATAGACCTAAGCATCTGAACCACTTACTCTGTACCCTTGCAAACGACCTTGAGTCTTACTACACCAAGAGGTTTACCAGATATCTGCGAATTTCTCAGGTGAAATGAAAATTTATCAGATGAAAAACAGGTAATGTTTGATTCAGAAAAATACAAATTTGAAGCAGTTTCCAACATCCCCTTCGGCTGCAACATTTCGAAACCAACCTATGCAGGCTCTGCAGTCAGACCCCAGCATATACAGCCATTGCTGGTTTCTGATATGCCAGAGGCAAGCCAATCCTGCTCAAAGCCACTGGTGTTTATGTTATGGCTGTAACTATAGACTGCACAGTCCTCAGAGACTTGTGAGATATGACAGAGATGTTTCCAGAGGAGCTGACCTCTGAAACCCCAAACAGTTCACAGAAAATCAAGGAATGAGAGAAACAAACTCCTCCCTACTTTGAAGAGAAGATTCATCTCCATCTGACACCTAAGATGCCAAGAAGATGGAACTCAGAAAAATGCCAAAACACTTTACTCTTCTTCTGTACCTTCCTTCTGAGAGGCTTAAGACATTTTAGAGACATGGATGTACATTTTAATCACTGGCAAATTACTTTAGTTGTAGAATTTCAAAGCTTCCCCTTGCCTCGTCTTTAAGGGGAGTGGAGCAGATCCACAGAAAAGCCCTTTGAAAACAGCCATGTCTGGGGTGATCTTTGCTTAGACCACAGCTGAAGAGGGTCCTGACATTTGTTTCATTCCTCCCAGGTGGCAATTTCTTCTCTCTGTTCTCCTGTTGTTACATGATGAAGTTAAAGCTGGTCCACACGAAAGAAAAAGCCCAAAGGCCTGGGTGGATACGTCAGCTCTGTTCTGGGTCTTTGAGCAAATTAATTTATATTTTTGGCTTTGGATCTTCTTTTCCCATTACCCTCAAAAGGCATCCATGACCTCTAATTTCCATTCTAGTTCTCAGAGTTTGCAAAACTAGTATTCTTCCTACTGCGATCCGTTAGTATAGCAAAAACCAAAAGCCACGAAGAAGAGGATCATATTCACTGCCTCTGCTTCCTTGCCACTAAAATGAGGGTGACACCTACATCTCAGGGTCCCTGGAAGTATTAGATGGAATACACACCAAGCTGCTAGCCTAGTGCCCAGTAGGTGAGATTATAATCAAAACTAGAAGACTCCATTGTAACAGTCTACCAGACTGTTAGTTTGTGTTCTCAAGTGCCAGAGCTCATGGCTTCAGCACATGGGTCTCAGTACTAGGCCACTGGGAACTTCAAGTTCAACTGTTAAGACAATGCTACTTTTGGTTTGTCTTTTAAAACTCCATCCAGAGGCCACATGGAAAGTCTGTGGACTTTTCTGTTTCTTTTAGACCGGAACCTTGGGCCCTTGAGGTCCAGGGTGCTCCAGGTGTCTGTGAAAGAGCCCATGGGAGGTCCTTCCTAAGAGCAACTACTTGCTCCCCTCTTCTGGACCCTGAAAATACTGTCTACAGTCCTGTGATTGCAAAAGAAGGCGAGCAGGAGAGGCAGAGTCTGAAGCCTGGAGTTAACATTGCACGGTTCTTCTGCGTCCGTAGTGCTCGGTTGCTGTCCTCCAGGGATGATCAGAGATTGAGAAAGACTGGTCTTCACCACTAACTGCAATGTAGTTGCAGGCTGAACAGGCCAGAAGTCCTAGAAATATATCTCACTACTCAGTCATCATCCCCTGCAGAAACTGAAAAAAAAAAAAATCAGAAAATTCCATTTGCTTTTTCCTATTTAATGAGGTCGAACATTCTTAAGGAATGAAAAGTGCAGCTCCAGCCTGGCTTTTAATTAGCTTCAGGAGCCCTTGTTTCAGACTAGCCTCATTCCCAAAGCTATTCTCTCCCTGCTCTGAATGAGATGGAAATTCAATTGCATTGCCTTGTCAAGTCACAATAAGATGCTCCCTCCACCCTCAAGGTCACATGGGAAAAGACACTCAATAGCCAGACAGACATTGCACTTTCTGACCCCAGCAGAGCACCAGAACCTGAATCAGGCCATTAAAAGAACTCTGCACTAAATTTTGTGCTGTTTTGTTGGGGTTTTTTTCTAACCCGCTGCTTGAACTTGGCCCTGTTTGTCCACGTGTGCAGTGAGAAGAGTACGGACTTTAGAGTCAAATAGACCTCAGATCAAATCGTGCCTTCTTGTCTGAGTGTCTGTCAAGTTAACTCAGCACTTAGGGCTCCTGCTGCCTCATTTGTGATGGCTGCAGGGACTAAGTGAGACACTGTGGGTAAAGTGTAATGCCCCTGATGTCACAGGCACTTAGTAAACGTTGTTTCTCTTCTTTCCTCTGATCTGTAGGACAGAGCCAGTCTCCCTCACTTTGCCCACCACATTGGGTTAACTGATCACCTGAAGGGATGACATGATCCAGAGACCAGAGCCTTGATTTTGTAGTTCAGAACCAAAGTTCAAATCCCAGTCCTGTCCCCTCCTAGCTGCGAACATGGGTAAGTTCCAGAACCTCTCAGTTTCTTTGCCTTGAAGGTGGAAATAGTATCAGACCCCCTCCATAGGATTACTGTAAGGAGATGAAGTGAGATAGTGCACAAAAAAAACCCTTGCCTACTGCCTGGCACACAGTAAGTACACAATAAATTATTAGCTAATAACAGCAATGGCATCTGAGAGTGCATTGTAAAATTTAAAAGTCCTCTAAGATGGCCATCTTAAATCCTTTTTGGAAAGAATGCACCAATGTTACCGGTGCTTATGTAAATGTAAGTGGTTATTATTTATGTAGGAGAACATTACTGAGTATTATGCAGGAAGAGGGAGAGAGCAATGTAGAGGAAGAAAAATTTATGATGGGCTTCAAACGGGAAAAAGGAGAAAATAACATCTCACCCAGCAATATAGAAGCAGCCTCATATAACGCAGAGCTATTCAGATTGCAAAAAAAAAAAAAAATATATCAATAAAGTCTTCTCTTAAAGAAAAAGAGATGAGAGAGAATGGGGAAGGAAAGCCTCATTTTGCTTCCTCTAAAATTAATCCTGAAACTATTTATCCAAGAGAATCTGAGTAAACACTAAGCTATGAGAAGGCTCTGCCCTCTGGGAATTTGTAATCTACCCAGGACTTTACAACAAGTACATAAATAGCAAATTAAAGGTGGAAAGCAGGTCACCAGAAATCATTACCATCGCCAATATTAGAAGTCATTCTTATAGAGTTTCCCTGATTATACAACCCATTTTTTTCTAAAAAGAATTTTGGACAATTTATATCACAGATAAGGTTACACACCAAGTTTTTTTTTTTTTTTTAAAAGAACTAAAAATTTAGATTAAAGTGAAAAGAAATAGCAAAGGCTAATATCATTGCAGAGCTGGTCATCACTTTCAATTCTGAGATTCCTGAAAGTCAGGAAAAAATGAGAAATATATTATTAGCATTTTATTTTTAAAAAGACAGATGCATTTCAAATATTCTTTATTTTTATTGATTTGTATATCTTTGTGATTCACAAAAATCACGTTCATCTTTTGGAACTGGTACATGTACATATCACATTTTAGTCATTTTTAATTCCTCTTTCCCCCACTACCCTACATTCTTTGCCCCTTCCCAGATTCCCTCCCCATCTCCACGAAGTCTACCCGCCTGCTTCCTATCATCTCTCTTTTATTTTGCAATGTAAATTATTTATATTTTGGGTTTCTCATATAAGAGGAACTATGCACTATTTAATCTTGGGTGTCTGATTTATTTCACTCAGCTACTACTTAATTTCTTAAACATCGATGAGCTCTTAAGCAGTATACAAAAACCTAGACAAGGCTTAATTTAATAATCTTGCATTTTTTCTTCGTAAGTGCAAAGGCATGCATGTCTGGGAGATTTTGAGACATTCAGGTAAGCACGGGTGATTGTCAATATGGAAGACCCAATTCTGAAAAAAATCATCTGTATGACTCATTAAACTTTTGTTATTGTTGCTTCTCATGTCTATTGGGGCTATTTCTTAGGTAGCATCTTTGCAGAACTCAAACTGTTTCACTCATATTTATGAGAAAAATATAGACATATATATATACTTTGAAACCCGAACAATGTTCACATCATTATGCCAGACCTGCTGACTTTATTTTCCGCCAGATTTCAGTGCTCCAGAGGGCTTTGATCTGTCACAGGGCTCCCCCGGGGTAATTGCTGCTGCTGTTCTCAAGTCATCCCGCACAGACAGGTAGGTGGGAGGAGTAGAATTAGCCAATTGTACAGAAAATCAAAGGTGCTTGCTTGCAAGGGTACCTACTTCTGAGAATTACCATGAATTTTGCCCGCCACTGACTAAGAAAGAAAGGAAGGAAGTGACATCTTCAAGATCCTGGGCTTGGGCAGGCTGTGGTAAAGACCAGCTGTTATTATTCTTCTGGCTGGTTTCTGGCCTATTGTGATGCCTTGTATGAATCTGGTAGCACTTGAATTTTAAAACCTGTTTTAAAGGCTTTTTCAAATACATCCCTCAACACGTTCATGAGCTTGATTAATGAGGAAGAATTAAAAGTAAAAATGAAGACAAGCAGATGAAGTAGGGAAAGGAGCTGAACTGAAAGGATTTCAAAGAGAGCCGCAAGACAAAGAGGAGGGAGACAAGGGTGGTCAGGGTCCCGGCACCGGACTGTTTCTCTGCTCCAGACCCTGCAGTGTTCCTGAAAGGGGGCTCCCAGCCTTTGCCAGCTGAGAGAGAGCCTTTGTCAGGCGTAGGATGGACAGAGACTGACAGCACGCCCCGGCCGGCGTTGCACTAGTCTGTTTGACTTGGCATCACTCACTCCCAGCTGCTGGCACAGAATCGGAAGGGGCAGGTGGGAGGGTTGGGGAAGGGGGAAGAAAAGACAGAGGGGATTATGTACAGTTGTTCCCAAAAGAAGAAAGAAGAGGAGGCCAAGAGGAATGAGGCCATGGGAGGCCCCCAGGAAGCCCAGGGCAGCATGGTGGGCCTTACACTAGCCACCCACTGCAGCAGGTGAAGGCACTGAATCAAAGGGCATTGGCCACAGGGATGTGGTTGCTGTAGGAATGCAGGCACCGGGCCAGGGTCGGGCACGCTGTCAGGAGGACTTTCTCACTCCCCCTCTGACCATCTACTGTCCCAATTCCAATGGAGTCGCTGCGTCACTTCCTTCTTTTTCTTACAAGTTCCTTTTACTTCCTACCTCAAAGAATGTCTTTGTTTGTTTTCTTTCTAAGCACACCAAGATCTTTAAACTGTTAGGATTCTTCCAGCTATCTAGAGAGAACATGGGAAAGAATACGCCGGCCCACTTAACAGGCCCTAGGAAGTATAAGCAATAGCTCCACAGTCTCCTGATTCTGCCAGTGGAAGAACAACTGCAGCAAATGCTAATTCTTCCACCCAGCAGCACTTGCTCTGCCAAAATCTGCTCTGTCCCATAATTTCAACTATGGCCCAAGAGTTGTGAGTGATAAATGTACTCCCCAAGGACAGCCATATCATTACATCATTTCGGTGTGAAAACTGCCATAGGCATCTCCTCTGTGTCCACCATTGTTTCAATAGAAGCACAGGGAACTTATGTCCAGGTGGCCCCTCTCCGGGTCTTTGTCCAGTTGTCCATTATCTGAAGGGAATGTGCTCAAGTCACTTCTGCTCACTTGAAAAATCACAAGTCCATTACCTCCGCTTCTGATAAAGTTCTGTTCTTACAGCTGGCACTGCATGTGACAAAATAGGCAGAACTCCATATTGTAGCTGAGATTGATTACTGTTCTGTCCAGGGGAGCAGCAAGATCTGTTTACTTCTAGGATGCTGTCAATAGCCACAGGGTCAAAATAACATGATACAGAATTATCAACATTCAATCTAAAAAAAAAAAGACAACTTTATATTGCACAGCCCGATGATAAATTTTTCAGTTCCCAAGTGTGCTTGAGGTTCAAATCCTATCTCTGCCATCTATCAGCAGGGTGATCTTTCACCTCTGAAATGAGGATATCAATAAAGCCTCCATCAAAAGGTCATTGGAGAGAATGAAATCCCCATGTAATGCAACCTGATAGGTTTTGCCTACTAGCACCAAATGAAAAGGGGAGTTTGTCAGAAATAAAAAGGGAGACATGTCCATAGATCAGGGCATCAACCATCACAGCACCCCAGCTTTAATCTCCTGCTCATCTTTCTTTCAACACCCTGACTTACCCACTTGTACCATGGCAATTCAACAGCAAAGCACCACAAGATAAGAGACACAATTATATTTTTCTACTCAGGAAAAGGACTACAGAATGTAAACTATCTACAGATAAGAAAAACTAGAGAAGTTAAATCTGATTTCCTAGCAATCAAGGTCTTTGTGGTGATCACACACCAGGTACTGAGAGACCTTTCAGGTTCTTCGCAGGTCTGAGCCTTCTTGATCAACTTCCACCCAGAAAGCAGTCCCCTGATGGTTTTTAACACAATTCCCAGCCTTTCCTTTCCCCTTGATCTTATCTTTAGGCTTCTGAGTGTCTCCAAATTCTAGGTGCATCACCGTCTCAATACCTAACTCACCTGGACCTACATCCACACAGCAACTACCCAGTTCTTACCACCCAAGTTTGATGTTTTACAGTGCGCACAACTCCCCACCAGCCTCATCTCTGCCTTAGAATGATGCTCAGTCATAAGCAATGTGTTAACTAGGTAAGCATGTGTGTTTTCAAATTAACTTCCATAGACTGTATTATAGTTTTGAAGTACTGTAGACACCATATTGATTTAAAACACATATATGCATAGTCATTCTACACTGGGTGTTTCCTCAGAAATCTCAACTGCCTCAACAAAGAACTTGCTCACTGATACCCTAGCTGTCTAACGTTTAAGTAGATCCCAACTTTGTGTTCAGCTTCACTCCAGGATTGATAGGTTTTGCTTTGAGTTCACTCAGAGGTTGTTTAAGGAATAGAGTGACTCAGCATCAAGTTTATCCTCCTCTGATTTCTCCCTGGGTCCTGTGCTACCCTCATTCCTCATCTTGAATCCCTGATTTCATCATTCATCCACTGCCACCATCCTTACAAATCTGTTGATCCTCATAAAAATTAGCATCCATCACCATTCCACTGTCCATCTAGGAAGAAGACTTCTCTCAGCCTCCCTTTGCCTGATTGTAGAAAGGAAGTAGACTCCAGGTTGGAATTCTCACTCTCCCACTTCTTACCTCACCACTCATTTTATCTTCCTGGTCCTCAACTTCCTTACCTGTAAAACAGGAATAAAAACACCCTTGCAGAGATGCTGTGAGAATTAGTAGCGATGCAGAGTGTTTGTCACATAATATTGTCGAGGGAACAGTAGCTGTTTTTCTTAGGATAACCATTAATTACAGCAAGCTTGAAGCTGGCGGCTGCCTGCTCCAGCCCTGTGTGCTTCAGGTATTTCACCCCCGCCCTACCTACCCAACTCCTCACCTGATTTCTAACTCCCAGCTTCTCCAAGTGAGCTCTAGTGTGAGTCTATTCTCACTGCCTGTGGATCGTATGCTAGGGCCAATGTGTACCAGCTCACAAGAGCTAGCCTAGACAATTCTTCCCAGCTCCATGGTTAGTGGCCACCATATTGAAATCAAACACATTCAGAGTATATACACCAATGAATCCGGCAAAGACTATGAGTTAGGGCTTTCCCCTCACAGAATATTTGTTCAACATTTGCAGGCATGGACCTTTCATGTGTTCTGCAGCTTTTTGGGGCCTGATCATTCTGCAGCTTTTTGGAGTTTGACCTGAACTCTTGATGAGAGACCTCAGAACTTTTCTTGTGAACATAGGTAGGTCTTGCACTTTAAAACTAAACCCATGCCAAAATCTAGAGAGCAACACCCAGTTTAAGAATGGAAACAAGAGCTGGGGTGTAGCTTACTGGTAGAGCAAGTGCTTAGCATGCCTGGGGACCTGGGTTTGACCTCCAGCATGTATACACACACACACACACACACACACACACACATACACACACACACACAAGCATCATCACACTATGAAGCAAAAACAATCTGACAAGGGTACATTATCCTCAAGGTTAACCCTACCGCAGGTGAGATCAGCTCATCATAACCCAAGTGTTTTCCTCTGCCTGGTCCTCCTGGGGATGCAGTCAGCTGACTGCTATGGTGGAAATCTCCCAGATCCTCAATGGCATGCCCTCTGCGTACTCCCGGAATGCCTCTGCTCTGGCCTGGAAACATTATGGTTATATAGCAAATAGAGTATATAAGAAGACAAATTCTGTATACGTGGGAAAGGCAACCCTTCTTTTCTTTCTTTGTTAAGCAGGCTCTAAACCACATGCATTTGGTAAGGTACAGGATTCTGAGGGCTCACACATTGTTTTTGTGGCTGGGCAAGTGTCTTGCCCTTCTGTGCTGCTCAGTTAGGGCTCACTCTGCTGAGGACCACATTAGGAGTGTGTGATAAGTAGGATGAGTAGTTACTTAATGATGAACCAAGCTTACCTTTCTAATCCCCTTAAAGAGAGACTTCCTTAAGAAAACAAATGAGTAAACAGGTGTGTGCATGTGCATGGCGGGGCGGGAGGAGGGATATTTTTCTTTATAAGAAATATGCTCTCATGGATTTCAGAAAGCAAACTAGCATCTCACCAGCTGCTATGGAATCCTGTCTACTTGTAGTGGATATCATGAACCTCACTGTAGCAGTATTTTGTGCCTGGAAGGACTCCCTACATCTCAACCCAGGAATATACCCCACCTTTCTGCCAGGAAAGTCTCAGATCTTCTCTACCCTATCCTCCACAGGATCCACAAATTCTACTTATTTTCCTTTCTTCCTAACTACAGATTGTCCATAAAGTATAAAACATTTCTCACCACCCCAGTTCTCCCTCATACAACCCTCTACATGTGGCCTCTAAGACTGGCACACAGGGAGTTTCTCTTTTGAAGATTTTATGATAATCTTAACAAGGATAACAACAGCAAGCAATGGATAAAGCAACAGGACAAAGTTCCAGAAGTCTCTGCAGCTAGCTCCTGGCCCAGATATCTGGAACACACTAAAGTGTGAAATGCAAGCCCTTATGTTCTAACAATTCTTTGTCCCCCTTCTTCTTCTTCCTTTATGCCTTCAGGGCAATGTCTCTGTCATCCGGTACCAAGAGTGGACTCCTAGTAATAGTGACAGATGGGAAGCAGTGGAGAATTACTGAGGCACTTCACAGGCTGCAAATCAGTCTCTCACACTCTCTCATCCATGCCTCTGGGGAACCTCGAACCATCCCTGTGATCCAGGCATTGACGCATCTACCATGGTTTCAATGAGATGATGATCTGGGGTTGGCTGAGTACCTAGTAGAGGCCTGGTCAGAGCCCTCGGCTTTTTCCTAACATTATGTTTTAACTCAATTTTACGAAGAAAAGCCACATACTTTCCATCCTTCCCACTACTACCTCACACTGGCACGGGTTTCAGTTCTCATGAAATGAAGTTCCTGTGTAAACATTAGGCCCCTCCTCCCACCCACTGGACCTCCGATGACTCCTGTGGGACCCTAAGGCAGCCAGGGCTGGGTCAAGATGGACGACTGCCACTCTCCCATGACTGGCTTTTCATTTTTTGCACTATCTTTTCAACCTCTCTCCATTCTTTCCTCCCAAATCATTGAGTATGCAAGTGCTTCAAGCCACAGGACTTTAGGCTCCTTTATCTCCTTATCTTTCCCATAAGAATTAATTCTATCTTTCTATATTGTTGGTGGAAGTGTGAACTTGCGCAACCATGTTGCAAATCAGTGTAGAGATTCTTCAACAAATACAAATGAAAACTGGAAATTTCAGGTGACCCAGCTGCTCCCTTTTTGCATATCTTCCAGAAAAAGTTAAAAACATATTACAGTGATCCATGCACACCTATACACATTGTAGCACAATTCATAACAGTTAAATGTTGGAAGCAGCCTACATGCCCATCAATGGATCAATGGATAAAAAAGTGGCATTTACACACAGTGGAGTATTACTCTGCCATAAAGGATAAATCTGAGTCATTTGTAGCAAAATGGATGCCCCTTGAGACCATAAAGTTAAGTGAAATGAATCAGACACTCAAACTTAAATATCACAAGGCTTCTCTTTTATGAGAAACCCAACTCTATATAAATAGCAAAATAAAAGTTCTATAGCAGGAAGTAGGGAGATCTTTCTTAAATGGGAAGGATCAAGAGTGGAGGGGAGAGGAGAAAAAGGGAAGGGAAAGGGCAGGTAAAAAGGAATTAGGACATATTATGTACACGTACTAATTCAGCACAAGGAATGTAAACATCATGCACTGCAACCATGTACTAATAAAATTTTTTTTAAAAATGTATCTGGAGCATTAGGTTTTTTTCAGTACGGAGTACCTACTCAATTATTTTAGAACATCTGCCATTTAAAAGTCTTCCTTACTCATACTGATTGGATGACTTTGCTCCACATGTAAGTCTCTCATCTTCAGGACATGGTCAGATAAAACAATGGACAGGACCAGCAGTCTGCTCAGTGCTATGCTTCAGAGGTCATCCTATTAATAAATTGGATATAAGATTATTTTATTCTTTCAGCACATTCTTACTGTCACTTCACCTGAACTCCTGCAGCACTTGAGGTCTTGTAGCACACACTTGTTATGAGTATATTATCCAGACCTTCCAATCAGCCTGTGAAACATTTCAAGAAAATCTGATTTCAGCTTAACACTGCTTGTCTCATGACAACTCCATTTCTCTGGGGGTCAGTTTCTTCACTGTAAGAGGTGGGTAAAGACAGCACCCTAACTCCACCAATTCATCCCCTTCCCACCCAGTTCAGCAAATGTGAGTTAAGCACAGAACGCAAGCCTGAGCAGGGAATTCACAGAAGGAGTGATCCAGCGCTATGTAAGAGGAATCAGATAACTGTTGAATTTGGGTGAAGTTCATCAGACAATTCTGTAGTTTTGTGGACATCTGAAAATACCCCTACTGAAAAGAATATAAATAAATAGAAGGAAATGTAGAAGGCTCCGCATAGCAGGTCACAGCTGTGCAGAACTGAAGCACGGATCCGATTTCAATGAGCCGACACTGGGTCAGGGGTCAGTCCAGGCAGGGAACATTATGAGCCAAGACACAGAGACTGGAAAATACAAGGTGTTCACGAAGCCCTGGGAGCAGTCGTGCGTGGTTGCAGCGTAGGGGGCAAGAAGAAAGCAGGAGAGATGGGCTGGAAAGATATGCTGGGGTCAGAGCTGAAGAGCCTGCAGCGGCACCATGAGGATCTAGGCCAGGGAAAGTGACCTCATTGGTGAAGCACGAATCAGCCCTGCCCCTTCACAGGCAGTCTGGGTGCAGGCCCAGAGCAGGGCATGTGGCAGCAACTGGCAGAGGAGGAGGCTGGCAGCATCACGGGCTTGTTTCTTCACCAGGAAACAAGGTTTCCTGTAACTCAGACCCATGAATCAGCATTTCCTCTGTCAATAATACACAGCAAGAAATATAACAGCGCGGCGCTTGGGGGAATGGAAGAAAGGGAGGAATATTCCATGACATAGCCGGCCTCTGCTCGGCTTTCCCCTCACGAAATGCTCCTGATAAGCTCCCAAATACCACTCCGGTTTCATAAGATAAGTTTCTCAGAGAACCGCACAGAACCTTTCCAGGACTCAGTCCTCCAGAAGACCCAGCTCTCGTGTCATATGATGTGTTTCTATCGCCAGGCTGGGAAGGAAGCTCACCTTCTGAACTGTTTTCACAGTCACAGCGGTGTTCTATCCTAACGGAGATTTGAGCATATGTGTGATTTGTCTTTGCGCTTTTACATCTCCACGTCCCATGCTTTAGCTAATTCTCATGATAATCCTGTGAGGTACACAGGGGTATCATACCTATTTCACAAGCACAGGGACCCAGAGAGGCGCATGAAACACTTCTTCCCTGTGTTTTGAATAGGCAGAATTGACCCCAACAATTCAAACTCCCTTCCAGGATTTGTTCACAGTCATACACATTTATTAAATGCAATTATCTATGAATATATATGCATACAGATGAATATATTTATCTTAAATATATTTAATAATATAAATTCAATTTGTAAAATATTTAATATTTTCAGCAGAGATATGATGGCCTGTACCTGTAATCCCAGCAGTTTGGGACACTCAGGCATGAAGGTTGCAAGTAAGTTAAAGAGTTCAAGGCCAGCCTGAACAATTTAGTATAATTTTTTTTAACTTTAAGGAGAATAATTTTAAAAAAGAACAGTAGCAAAATACCAACAACATTAGTATAATCTTATCTCAAAATAAAATAATGTTTTAAAAGAGGAGCTAGGGACTCAGCTCAGCAGTAGAGTGTCTAAGATGCCCAAGTCCCTGGGTTTAATCTCCAGAACCACACACATACATGTTTGTGTGTATATATAAAGGCATATAAACAATAAAGATACATGTGTGTGCTAGGGTTCTTTCGAGGAACAGAATTCATAGAAATTATATATATATATATATATATATACACACACACACAATTATATATATATATACACACACACACAATTATATATACACACACACAATTATGAAAGGTGATTTATGAGGTAGGCTTACAGGATAAGAGGGGGCAGCATTCACAATGGCTGCTGTGTGCTAGGGAACCAGTAGTTTCTCAGCCCAAGATGGAGGCCACAGAGCAAGAGCAATCATGGATGCAGTCCCAGTTCAAGATCGAAGACCAGGAAGCTCACTGGAGAGTCACTGGTATGAGTCTGCTTCGGAAGACCAAGAAACTGGAGACTGATATCCAGAGGTGAAGACAGTGGGAGATGCGTCCTCTCTAGAAGACTGAAGACCTGTGAAAGCACACCAACTTCCTTCTATTCTGTTTTTATTCCATTCAGGCTACAAGCATAGTAGCTGGAGCCACTCACAACCAAGGTGGGTCGTTCCTCCCTCAGTTTACTGGCCTACATGTCAATCATCTCTGGAAATTCCCTACAGACACACTCAGAAGTGTGGTTTACTCATATGCTATGGGTTTCTTACTGTAGTTAAATTAACATATCATGATGAATGGTCACGTATATACATACATATTTAGTTTGTGATATTAAGATATATATTTTGTATGCATGTATCTTATCTCGCACCAGAAAAAATATACGTACTCTCATTCCATCGTTCATTTATCAAAAAATTTATTGACTGCCTTCTGTACGCCAAGTTTGGTTTTAGACACAGTCAGTAGTGAACAAAATACACCAAAAGCCCTACCCTCTCAAAGCTTATATTCTAATTGAGAAGCTCAGACATAAATAAAAGATTGTACACTGTGTTAAAGGGATGCATGTGTCTTGAGAATAAAGAAAGCAGATGAGAGGGTAAGCGTGACAATCACAATGAAAATGTAACATTTAAAGCAAGATCTGGAGAGGTAAACAAGCCATATGTCTACATATAAATTAACGAACAACAAACACATAAACAGAAAAAGTAAAATGCAAACAACCACAACAAAAACATGATAAAGGGAGGTTATGGTTGATAGGAAGATGATAGAAAGAAACTTTTAGGAATACATGAAAAGGAAGAGGAAGAAATGAAGTGACCTCCTTCCCTTCGCTCACCTCCTTTCTCATATTCTCTCTCACATCCCCTGTCATATTTTTCTTACATTCTGTTTCTCACACACACATTCTCTCTCTCTCTCCCTCTCTCTCTCTTTCCCTCTCTCTCAGGACCCTTATCCAAGATCCAAATCCTCCAGCCAATTGTTATGACCACTTTGTTCTGGAGTCATACAGGATAAGGTGAGGAAGAGGAATGACCCAGGAACTCAGTCTGGTTCTTGCTTAGCTGGGTCACACAGACTCATGAATCTGCCTTCTGCATGGGCTACAGGCTGAAAACAAAACAAAACCCTCTGGAGCCCCCCACCCAGGTCTTCCCAGGGAGAGTTCCCTTCCTGGAACAGCTCATCTGCAGCAGCAGGACAAGGGCCTCCAGAGAAAAGAGGAAGGAGGGTGCACATGCAAGCTCTCCGCTCCTACCTGAAACACTGACTCCCTAACACAAGTGTCCATAACAAGCCTTACTTTGGACCCTGACTCAGCTTTGAGGATGAAGTCAAGGGTGTGGGTGTGGACACGAGTGTGAAAGGAATGGAGCAACCTTGCCTTGTTTCTAGAAGCCAACGTCCTTAAGTATTTTTTCCTTCTCTTTATTAATCTTACAGGCTTAAGAGGCACATCAAACTCAGTTCATCCCCATGCTGCTTCCACCCCAACTCTCTCCTACCTTGGAGAGTTTCAGAAAATTCCTCCATGAGTAGCTTCTCCAAACTTGGACACTATCTCAATGAGAGGGCAGTTTGCTGAGCAAAGCCTATTGTGAATATCTCTATAACTGCCCCAGAAGTCACTAATATAGACCAGAACAGCACAAGACTTCTAGTCAACAGTGGACACTAGGTGGAGAAGTCCCTCACCATTCATTTTATCAAACAAGTGAGCAAGTATGAGAGATACTGTCATCCAGAGATAAACAGACAACCCACCCACTCACAGATACCATGACCAGGGTGGAGGGGTGAGAGCAGCTACAGTAGCACTTCCACTTCTTCTGTCGTTCATTCTATTCTCCATCACTGCTGCCTCTGGATCCCCAACCCTCCTGCCATAACCACTCCTCATTTGAGTCTCCTCTAAACTTTTATTTAAATTATATATTTTATTTGGAAGAAATTGTAGATTTATGTGTAGTTGTGAGAAATAATATAAAGATTCCTTGTGCCCTTTACACAGTTCTCCTCAATGTTAACATCTTGCAACCCTATAAGACAATATCATGGTCAATATGTTGATTTTAAATTAGCCAATCAAGATAAGAATATGTATCACAGGATCTTTCATTTTTGCCTCACTATGACCTCCTCTATTTATTTTCTGCACCCACCTTCCTCTTTTACCCTAGCAACCACCATTCTGATCTTTCTGTAATTTTATCATTTCACAAATATCATTTAAATGAGATCATACCAGATGTAATATTGGTTGAACTGACTCTTTCCTGTTAGAATAATTTCTATCTGGAGACTCACCCAGGATATATGTCAATAGTTGGCTCCTTCTTGTTGCCAAGTAGTATTTCATGTGTAAATATAACACAGTTTATCCATCTATAGAAGGACATCTGAGTTGTGGTAGACATAATACATTTAATATTTTATAAAGTTACCATAAACATTCACAGATAGGATGAGCACAAATCTTCCTTTTCATATGATGGGTATGTGTTTCCTTCCTTTTTTTGAGAGAGACTGTCAAACTAAGTTGCGAGAGGCTGTCCTGTTTAACATTTTCATCAGCAATGTAAAGATGATCCAATTTCTCATCGTCCTCGCCAGCACATGGTGTTGCCACTATTTTTTTTAGCCATTCTGATAAGTGTGCATAGATGTGACATCTCACATTTTTAATTTGCATTTCCCCAATCACTGACAATGTTCAATATCTTTCTATGTGTTTATTTGCCATCTGTACATAATCTTGGCTAGAATGTCTCTTTATGTCTTCTGTTGATTTCAAATTAGAATGCTTTGTTTTTAGCTATCACATTTGAAAAATTATGTATATATCCTACATATTAATCTTTTGTCTGATGTGTGATCTTCAGATGTTTTCTTCCTGGTCTGTGGCTTATCTTTTCATCTTATTACTCAGGTCTTTCACAAGAAATTTTTAAAATTCTTAAATTGTAATGAAGCCCTACTTACCACTTTTTTTTAATGGATTGTGCTTTTTGGTGTTAAGTCTAAGAACTTCTTTATTTGCCTTAGATCCTGAAGATTTCTTCTTATATGTTCTCTGGAAGGGTTTCTTCATTGCACATTTTACACTTAAGCCCATGATTCATTTTGAATTTATTTTTGTACAAGGTGTGAAATTTAGGGAGAGGCTTTTGTGAATGTGTGTTTGCATGTTCATGTGTATATGCAAAAAAATAAATAAATTAGCATATTTGTGTTTGCTTCTGGATTCTCTTGTTTCATTGATTAATATATCTACCTCTCTACAAATATTGCAGTCTTTATTACTATTATTATCATTAGTTTGTCTTTTTGAGACAGGGTCTCACTATGTAGTTCAGGCTGGCCTTCATCTCACTTTGTAGCCCAGGCTGGTCTCAAACCCCCAATAATCCTCCTGCCTCAGCCTCTTGAGTGCTGGGATTACAGGCATGTGCCACTATGCCCAGTTTATAGTCTTTATTGTTATGTTAAGTAATAAGTCTTGAAATCAAGTAGACAGATTCCTCCTACTTTGCTTTTTCAAAATCATTTCAGCTATTCAAGTTCATCTGGCTTTCCATACAAATTCTAGATGAATGCTTTCTGATACCTACCAAAAATATAGCTGTCCTCTTGAAAGAAACTGTGATAAATCTGGGGAGAACTGACATCTTTACTATTGTGGTAGGCATAATAATAGCCCCTCACAGATTTCCACATGCTAAGTAGGCTGTGGTGGCTCATGCCTGTAATCCCACCATTCTGGTAGTCTGAGGAAGGAGGATTGCAATTTCCAACCCACCCTGGGCATTTTAGAGAATTCGTGAGACCCGAACAGTAAAAAAGGGCACGGGATGTAGCTCAGTGATAAAGTTCTGGATTCAATTCTTAGTACGTTTTTTTTAAAAAACACCTTTTTTCCCTAGCTGAACCCTTGGAACATGTGAATATATTATTTTACATGACAAAATCGACTGTGGATAAGAGATTTTGTTTCCCCCTCAGAGCCATCAGAAAGAAGTTGCCCTACAAGTCCTTTGATTTTCAGCCCTGTAAAACTCCATGCCGTACTTCAAAAATCCAGAGTAATAGAAAATACATTTGTGTTATTTAAAGCCATTAAATTTATAGTAATTTATTACAGAAGCAATAGCAAACTAATACAACTGTTTTTGAGTCTTTTAATTCATGCATAGAAATGTATGTCTCTCCAATAATTAAATTATTTTATTTCTTTATTTAGCATTTTGAAGTTTTCAACATAAAAGTCCTGTGTTTTATGAGACTTAGAACTAAGTCTTTAAATTTTGATCAGTGTAAGTGATACTACTCATTTCAAATTATGTGTGTTCATGAATGTATAAAGAAATTCAATTGATTTATGTACACTTATTTTGCATCCTAAATCCTACCGAACTCAGTTCAGCTTTTCGTAGATTCCTTGTAATTTTCTATAGAGTGAGTTTATCACTTGTAAACCAAAGCAATTTTCTTCCTTTTTTTTTCTCCCTTTTCCATTTTTTATTCCCTTCCCTTGCCTAATTGCCCTGGCTAGACCTCCAACACTGTCAATAAGCTGGATGACAGTTAACATGCAGGAAAGTGTCCACACTCTCACCACAAGTATAATCTCAGCTGTAGGGTTTTGCACACTTTGTTATCAAATTTAGAGTACTTCTCAACTTCAGATTTCTGAAAGCTTTTATCCTGAACATGTATTGAATTTTGTCAAATGCTTTATCTGCATTGACTAATCTGATCATGTATTTTTTTTTTCTTCCTTGTATGGTTACTGTAGTGGATTCACATTGATTTTTTTAAAATCGAACTAGCCTTGCATCCTTAGAATAAACTCTATTTGGTCAGGGTGCAAAACTTCTGCTATAATTGCTGAACTGTATTTGATATTTTCTTCTTCTCCATTCTATATCTAAAAATATTGTGCTATTCTTCAGTTTATATTATTTGTATTCTCTTTGTATTGTTTGAGAATCAGGGTAACACCACCTTCATAAAGTGAATTGAGTCCTGCTCCCTTTCCTTTTTTTTGGGGGGGGTGGTTTCTCCGGTACCGGGAACCAAACTCACGACCTTGCGCTTGCCAGGCAGGCGCTTTTGCCGCTGAGCTAAATCCCCAGCCCCTCTGCTCCCTTTTCTTATGTTTTCTAAGAGACAATCAGAATTGCCCTTAACTCTTCCTTAAATGTTTGGAGAAATTCTTCAACAAAATGATCTAAAGTGGAGATTTCTTTTTGGAGAGCTTTTAAAACCATGAATTCTCTTTCCCTAATAATTATAGAGCTTTTCAAGTTATGTTTTATAATGGGAAAGTTGTTTTTGAGCAATTGGTTCATTTCTTCCAAGCAGCTAAATTTTTGTGTATAGAGTTTTTCATAGTTGTTTGCATTGTTCTTTTGGTGATAGAGGCTTTGTAGTGATATCCCTTGTCATTTCTGATACTAATACGTTATTTTCTCCCATCCATCCTTCTCATCTTGATAGAGATTTGTCATTTTTAATGGATCTTTTTTGAAGAAGTAGCTCTTAATTTCATTGACTTTTTCTTTCTTTCTTTGCTTTTCTATGTCATTGGTTTGTTATCTTTATTATTTCTTCCCTTCAGCTTATCTGAGTTTATTTTACCTTACTTTTTTATTTGTGTAGTTTTTCAGGGAGACACTTCCATGATCAGTATGAGCCTTTTTGGTGTTATACTCATTTAGCACTGTAAATCATTATCTATACACATATCTACCTATTCCACAATTTTGAAATGTATACTCAACTTCATTTAGCATAATACATTTTTTCATTTACTTCAGTGATTTATTTCCCTTGAGACTTACCCTTTGACCCATTGATTAATTAAATTATATTGTTTCATTTCCTAGTGTTTGAATATTTTCCTATTATCTTTCTGTTATTAATTTCTAATCTGATTGTACTATAGTCAGATTACATATCATTTATGATTTTCACTACTTTAACTTTTTGAAACTTGTTTTATGTCTCAGGTATGGTCAATCGGTATATATTCTATGGTGTTTGAAAAGGATGTATAGGCAGCTGTTGTCAGGTGCAGTGTGGTATAAAGGTGGATGAAATCCTCCATTCTTGTTGAATGGAGAAGATATTGAGTCCCTCTATATTCTTGATGATTTTTGTCTAATTATTCTGTTAGTTACTGAGAATGTGTTATCAAATTCTCCAACTACAATTATAGATTACTCTCTTTCTTTGGTCAGTAGTATTGTTCTTAGTCCACGTATTTTCTAGCATTGTTATGTTGTGATGTACACTAATAATTGCTATATCTGTCTAAGGAAGTGACCCCTTTATTACTATATAAGGCTTATCACTGTCTCTGGTCATTTCTTTGCTTTCAAGTAATATTTACTTGATATTCATACAGCCACTTATAGTTTCTGTTGATCAGTGTTTACAAAATATATCTTTTTCTCTCCTCTTATATTCAACTTATATTAGAAGTGAATTTATTATAGACAATAGATACAGAGTTGTATCTTTTAATCTGTTCTATTAATCTCTACCTTTTAATTAATGTATTTAGATGATTCACACAATATAGTTATGAATATATTATAATTTGTCTGACATTTAGTTTTTGTTCTTTGTTACTCTGGTTTTTATTTGCCTTTCAAAATGTTATTTGAGCATTTTCCACAATTTCATTTTGATTCATCTATAGTGTTCTTTGATGCATTACTTTGTAAAGTTTTTTACATGCTTTTTCTAGGTATTACATTACATATAAATGTCAAAATCCATGGGTATCACCACATTATTAGTTTTTGTTAGGCAAGAAACTTTTCAATCTTTACTTTCTTTAATCCTCTCCCATTTTCATGTTAGTATCTAAAATATTTTCTTGCATACACTTATAATCATATTAGACAGTGTTATCTTTTGTCCCAACTATCAAGCACAATTTATAAGATTTTAAAGTAGAGGAAAGTCACTTGCATTGTTCATATTTTTGCAGCGTCTCTTTCTTCTTGTGTTTGCAGAGTTTCTTTGTTTATTGTCCCTTTCTGACTGAAAAGTGTCTGTTGGCCATTTTTCTAGGGGATTTTCTAGTGACAGATCCTCATAATGTTTCTACATCTGAGAATGTTTTGATTTCCCTTCACTCTTGCAGGAAGGATATTTTTACCTGAGATAGAATTCTGAATTATCAGTTAGTTCTTTGCTTTCACAACTTGGAAACTGTGTGCCCTTATTTCTAGCCTACATAGTTTCTGATGAGACATCTGCTGTCATTTACATTGCTTTTCCTAAGCACCTGCCTGGCAAGCGCAAGGTCGTGTGTTTGGTTCCCGGTACCGGAGAAAAACAAAACAAAAAACAAAAAACAAAAAACAAAAAACAAAAAATACATTGCTTTTCCTGTAAAGGTAAAGTATTGTTTCTCTGGCTTTTTTCAAATGATTTTCTTGGCCTATAGTTTCCAGAAATCTGACACTGAGGTGTCTTGGTATGAATTCTACAAGCTGATGCTGTTTGAGGTCTACTCAAGTTTGTGAACCTGTTTTTACCAAATTTGTGAAGTGTGCACCTGGACCTTTTAAAAACACTGTTCTGTCAGAGAAAGAAATATATAGTACCTCCTTACTGCCAAGTTCCACACTTAGCCTCCACTCACAGTTGGAGAGAGGTGCCTCATTGTTGGTCCTTCACTGATACTACAGATTATGAGAACTTATTAGCTCTGGGTGGTAACACTCTGACTCTCTAGTGAGGAAGAGTAGGAGCTTCTCACTACTGCAGGTGGGAGTGGAAGTCCAAGCTATCCGTATTTTCTTCATTTATACTATGGTGAAGAAGGGGATCTCATTTCCACCCCTAAACGATGGGAATGCCAACCTCCTACTCCCTGATATAACCCAGTGAGGGGAGAATCCTGAGGGCACCCCTGGAGAGGCTCAGAGAAGGCGTTCTAGTTGGCTTTTGACTGCCTGGATGGAGGAGAGGTCACATATTTGTGGTGTTTGGCTGAGAAAGAATGGTTTTCATCTAAAAACCTTCTGCCTGACTCACTCCCTTTTTCCTATACCAATTCTGTTGCTACAGAGAGTGGGCGCTTTTGATGTTTTTTTCCTTGTTTTTGTTTTTATTTTGTCTGCATTTATAGATAGTTCAGTTGCTGGCAACTTTAGCTCCAAAGGTGGAATACACGGAACAATAACAACAGCAGCAAAACAAAACCAAGGGACTCACAGTTATGTTATTCCTGGGGTTTTGAGGTCCCTAGCTGGTTAGCTTCCTTCCCTCCACCTGTCAGTATACCTTATATTTGTTTTAGGTATGGTAGCTAGGGCTTGCTCAGTACAAGAGGAATAAAGAAAAGCATATCCACTCTTATTTTTCTAGAAGTGTAAGATTCCACTGAGGTTTTGAAATGGTACTACAACTAGATTATTGTTTTCACTTATATTTTTATTATTTTATTCTAGTATCTGTTTGCAGTATGTGAATTTTTCACTCAGCTGGGGGAACAGGTACATGTACACAATACATCTTGTTTCTGGTTTTCATCTCTTGCCTCTTCCCCGCACCTCCCTTCCCCCACCTCTAAATCCCCTTTCCTCATTTTCACTCTTGTTATTATTCTTAGCTCACATTTATGACATAACATTTACGTTTGTTGAGGTTATTAGGTTCCTGTACATAGCATATCTTAATTCTTCTTGCTTCCCCTTCCCCTCCCCCTCCCCTTCTCCCCTTGTCTTCTGTCTCCTGGACCCCTTGTCTCTTGCAAGAGATCTATCCCCTTGTTTCCTTCTATCCATCCTTTATTTTGCTCCTTTTGTCCTTTGGCTTACTCAAAGGAGATACAGGTGGTATTTAAGTTTGCGTGTCTGATTTATTTCACTTACTGTTGTATTTTCCTTCAAATATCTCAGATGTATCCCTCTTTGTAGCCAAGTAGCATTCCAGCATGTAGAGGTACCACAGTTTCTTTATCCTTTCTTCTACTGATGGGTATACATGGTGCTGGTGTGACTGCAGTGAAAAAAGAACACTTCTACATTACTAGTAGCAATGTGAACTAGCTCAGCCATTATGGAAATCAGTTGAGAGCTTTTCAAAGAGCTAAAACTAGAGAATTCCATATGACCCAGCCATTCGCCTTCTGGGTATCTTCCCCAAAGAGGTAAGACATCATACCACGGTGATACATGCATACCATG
This sequence comes from Chinchilla lanigera, assembly GCF_000276665.1. Lineage (NCBI taxonomy): Eukaryota > Metazoa > Chordata > Mammalia > Rodentia > Chinchillidae > Chinchilla > Chinchilla lanigera. Next base: position 19,755,933 of record NW_004955420.1, on the reverse strand, counting down.
TTTATGGCAGCACAATTCATAATAGCGGAATCCTAGATGCCTTGTTCTTGCAGATAAAATGCTTTGTCAGTTTTAAGACACTAACAGACCATGTCTTCTCAGTTTTCAAAACTTTGGTGAAGCCTCCCTTCCTCTGGAATAATATACAACTATGTCCACCTAGTGCTTGAAGTCCTCATCATCTTACTCTAACCCACCCCTTCCCTCTCCTGCTCCTCTCTTCCACAAGCACAGAAGTCTCCCTGACTTGGACCCCTTTTCCTCTAGGACTCCCTGCAAACTCTTTGCTTTCTTTCTTGCTGCCTCATCCTTCTTTTACCGTTCTGTAATCCTGAGGCAATCCAAAATTTCAGTTTCTTTCCTTCCTATCCAAGGATGACTCAAAAACTGCAACCTATCTTTTGTACCTCTCTTTGGATTCCCTTCACTTGTATTACCCATGGCACATCTGTGGATTGGCTACTGCCTATACAGAAGGTACTTGTGGGCATGAATTTACTTCCACTACTAGATTGTGAACTCCTTGAGGGACAAAGCCCTGACTGACTGTTTCTGGCCTAATCAATGGGCCCTGACACAGGGCAGTACAGAAAACATCCACAGAAAGAACATCTGAAGAATTAATTTCCATTGTTCCCATATGGCAGTCTATTCACAAGGTCTCTTTGACTTGCCACCTTTGGGTTTTTGTGGAGGTATTTTCCATGATGGGCTCTGGATGTAGAGATTGACTTAGCATCTAAAGAAAGGGTTTTTCCTGTCTTCTATTTCTATGCTGAAAGAAACTGTCAATGAGTCTTTGGTTGACCAGTATTGCATGTCTATATCTGTTTTCATGAGAAGCCACTTTGAAGATATCAATATGTAATACAACCACCATTGTTAATTCCCTACCACTTTGTTTGTAACTCTGTATTGTCTGTATTGTGCTTGTGATATGTTGTAAAATGTTGTATGTCTGTTAATGTTTCCCTCCTTTTATCTTTAAAATAAAAAAAAGGGTTTTTTTGGTTTGGTTTTTTTTTTTTTGAGTAATTAAAAGGAAAGCATTACTCTGAGCAATAAGCTAGACCCAAGGGAAAGTCTTTCTTTGGCTTTAAAAGCCATGAAGATTGTCTCAGAAAACCAAAGGTTCATTGTGTAGAAATGGGACACAGCCAAAGAACCAGAAACCTACAGATTTTCAGAAATAACACCTTCTTCCAACATCCAGTTTAGTAGTTCAGATTCTCCTTAGCTCTGCCGCACTGAGTAGAGATATATTAAGGAAGCGGAATCTATCCCCAGCTCAGCAGGCACCTGTGTCTAACAATATCATTAAGGTTGGCTTGCCATAGAGAAGCCTGGCCTGGGATGGTTGTTCCCCAGAAACTCTCCCATGATCACAAAACAGGAAAAGGTCGAGTGGTGAAGGACAGCAGCAGAGGCAGGGATAAGAACAAGCAGAGAGAAGGAAAAACATTTTCTACCCTCACGACAGCAAAGTGCCACCTCTTGGTGATTCCATTGTACCCTCCCGATCTGAGCCTCCTTTCTCCTGACCATTTGAGCTGATGCATCTTGATCTGTGATGTCCTCAGCGCATAACTGTGATTGTACCACATACACTTCAGACAAACTTTCACTCATGCCGTATTGCACACAGATTATGTCAGAGGCCTTTGCCAGACAACAGAGGATCTCTGTGTATTGTAATTTTCCCTCCCATCCTCCAATCTACACCCAAGTAGGCAAAAGCCAAAAGGAAAGAATACAAAATATAAATCAGACATGAGGTCAACTCTAGTTCACTCTCGTAGTAGTTTCCCAACCTTGGTTAACATGCTTAATCTTTATGAGCTTCAGTTTCCTTTAAAAAGGCTTAAACATAATCATAACTCACAGGCTTGATTTGAGAAATAAACAAGGTAGTGAGAAAACTGCACAGCACACAATAGGTGTTCAATAAATGGTAGCTATTTTTACTATATGGAGACACATGAACACACTGAGCAGTTTCTCTATTCTGAAAACACTGCTGAATCTTTTCTTAGGCTCCTGGTGTTGGTAAGGTTGCCACATGCGCTCACAAAAGGAATTTATTGTGCCAATAGGAGAAGGGGCCAGCTGTGGGAGAATGTTAGGGGTGAGGGAGCAGCTACAGAAAGTGAGCTGCCCATTGTTAGAAAGAAATGATGACTGGGCCTCTCGGATGGGTATGAGGCATGGGTGAGGAGCAGGTGCAGAAATTCAGAGTGGCCAGGCAGGATCTCGCAGTTTCAGCATCCGATTTTCTTCTTTGAGCACCAGAACAAGCTGAGGCCTGTCTTTCTACAACTGAGAACATGTCTCCCAGCTCTTCATACAGAAGAATTGTCTGTGTTGCTTTAGCAGAGAAGACTTACTCAAATGCTACACACCCAGCAGAAGGGGAGGTAGGCAACGGTCAAATTCAACCGAAATTTGATACATATTCACTATGGCTTGTACTGCCACCACATCCATTGTGTGTGTGTGTGTGTGTGTGTCTGTGTTATTATAAGAGACTCAAGGAAATAGTGTCAGGAGACCCACTTCATAAGTACGTTTATTATTATCTCTGCTGTTCAAGCCACACAAAATAAATGTCTGGCATTTCCAGAAATTGCTATTGATTCTGCAGCAGATTTTACAAGGCCAATCAATAACAGTTTCCTCCTTCTCCTTCTCCCCTGGTGTATATTTATTTGTGATCAAGCTTTCTGCTCCTCCTGTGCTTTCTAGTGCTTATAATTGGTACAGAATAAATGGATGATTTCATCATTTTCCAGGAAAAAAAAAAAAGAGAGGGGAGAAAAGCAGCTATTAAAAACATCTTTCTCCTCCATGCAAAAGCAAAGCAAATCTGTGGGCATATATGTTTGTGTATGAGAAAGAGAGAGAGCTGATAGAAGATAGATAGATAGATAGATAGATAGATAGATAGATAGATAGATGATAGATAGATGCATAGGGAGATGCATAGGGAGATACATAGATATAGAGAAATAGAGTTGAAGGTGGAGATGGTAATGCAGTAGAAATATAGAGGTGGAATTTAAGCATATCTGCAAGATGAGACCCTCAATTTATAAGCCACAACTGTGGACCTGTTTTCCCTGCACCAAAGTCATGCCAGGTAAGAGGTTAGGGGTACTGTGGTACTTTGGGTCTGAAATATTCCGCAAAACTCTCATGTGCTCAGAGACAGGGCTTTTAGGGTCTGGTTGGATCATGGGGGCACTATTAGGAATGTGGTCGAATGTGATGTTGGTAAGTGGGGCTTTGACAGAAGAGGCGGGTCTCTTCCTGGTGTGACCTGGAAGGGCATCGCTCCCTCCTGGAGTCTTTCCACATTCACTGCTTCTTGGCTGCCATGACATCAGCAGCTTTCCACTACCCTGTTTCTTTTTGCCTTGGAGCCTGCTGACCACGGACTGAAATTTCTAAAACTGTGAGCCAAAGTCAATCTCTCTTCCTTTAAATTATGAGTCTCGGCCAGGGATATAGCTCAGTGGCACAAGTGCCTGCCTGGCAAGCTCAAGGTCCCGAGTTCGATTCCCGGTACCTAAATAAATAAATAAATAAATAATAAATTATGAGTGTCAAGTATCGTGTTTCAGCAATGGGGAAAGAGACTGTGACGGGGCCAGAAAGCCACCCAGACCCTTCCAGTAACAAGTACTTCAATCAAGGAAACTTTACCTCTTTTAATGCTGTCTAACAGTGGGTCACAGTAGACTAGAACTCTGAAATTCACCAGCCCAACCCTCTCAGTTCAAAAAGGAAGTATGTGTTTAAATATAGGTCTCCCACTCCCCTGTCCAAGATGTCCCTTTGCTACCCTGGTGCACTGACCGTGGTGCCTGATTACTCACCTGTTACCGGAAAGAATGAGCAATTGTCCTGAGAAGCCTCACAGTGGCAGATGGTGGTGAAACAGGATTCTCTATTCCACTGTAATTCACTATACAGCTAGTCACCCATTCCCTGTCTTTGGGTAAGAACAGGGGCCAAGCTTCGTTACTTCTTAGTTGATGAACTGCCTGCCCCATGACTCCCAGCCCCCAAATCACTGACTAGACAGGATCAGAGCTAGATTTTTAGCCACAGCAGAATGTTACTGGCCAGCAAATGGGTGTGGGAGCTATGCCAGCTGAAGCTGCTGCTCAGGAGCTTATGGCCAGACCAACAGTGTCCTCCTTGCTATAAGTTGAATTGTGCCCCATCCCAGAACCAACAATATTGACATTCTAACCCCCAGAGCCTCAGAATGTGACCTTATTTGGAAATAGGATCATTACTGAGGTAATAAAGTCAAAATGAAGTCATTAGAGAGGCTTCTCGCTCAATATATTTGGAGTCCTTAAACAAAGGAGAATTTTGGATGCAGACATATACAAGGACGCTACATGAAGACAAAGGCAGAGATTGGGGTTATTCTTCAAGCCCAAAGCGCCAAAGGTCACCATCACACCCCCACAAGCCGAGAAGCAAGCCTGGAGTAAAGTCTCCCTCGGAACCCTGCTGTCATCTTGATTTCAGACTTCCGGCCTGCAGAACTATGTAACAAAAAATGTCTGTTGTTTAAGCCAGTTGGTTTGTACTATTTTATAGCAACAGTCTTAGCTGTTCATCAACAGGAAGGGCTCACCAGGGTCCAGGACTAAGGAATCTAAACCTTATAGCCAGAAAAGTGTTATAACTAGACATGAAGCTCGCGAACCACTTTTGACTACCCTATTCTCCAAATATATAAGGGGTGATCAAAATGTACCTTGAATTAAAAAAATTATTACTCTAAAAGACACATTGCCATTAATGCCCACAAAACACTTCCCTTGACTTTGAGCACGCTCATCTCATCATTCTTACCACTTTCTGAAGCAGTTCTGGAATTTCTCTTTCATGAGGGTGTATGAGGTATAACCAAAAATACTATGAATGCTGCTAAGTGTCATCCAACATAAAGGCAGGCTTATAAGAATATTACGGTATATTCTCTCTACCTTATTCACCAGATCTGGCATCAGATTGCGTCTTCCTCAAAGTCAAACTAAGCATGAACATTGTGGCAGTCAGGACAGTGCAACTAAAGACATTCACAAGAGCATAGCTATAGATGCACACAGAAAGTACACACTCCTAAATTCCCAGAAAAAAACAAACTCATTTCAATTGAGCAGAAAGTAAAATGCTGGTAAAACCACATAAAATCAGTTCTTTATATGGTAGAGGATAAGTCAAATCACAGTTCAATTTGTTCTACAATGAAGTAAGGTTCACACATTTTCCACCAATTTAGAATACAAATTGTATTCTGAGGACCCTGAAAAAATATTGCTCTGAGTTCGTAAGACCTATTTCATGTTTCTCTTCCTGGGCATAGAAATCTGTGTTCCCACTGTCCTTTGCAACCCCATTGGACCATGTGACTAATTCTGACCAATAGGTGTAAGCAGAAGTGACATAAGTGAAAGCACAAAAAGTGAATATGAATCTCCTGTGCTCTCTGTTCCCCTGTCTCAAGAGCCTAGAAGTCATATGGTAAGACAGTAGAGGTGCAATCAAAGGCACAGATTGAAAGGGAGCTTCCCTGGAGAACCATGTGGCTTCCAGTGAAGTTTCAGTAAAGAAGAAACAGATGTCTGTTAAATTTGGAGACAATAATCTAACCTGACATTTTAGTCTAACTCAGGTGATGGTGAGGCCTCACTCTTGTGATACATATTCGACTAGCATAATATTCAAAAGCAAATGAACCACTAGGAAAAAAGCAGCTCAGAATTTCTCATGATTCTTGATTGCTTAGTTCATAACTCTCTTCAGAGCGTGGTGCTACAACTATGTCCTTGTATTTCCCTTGAAATCATAGACTGTAGACCCCAGGATAAAGGAAATGTTTCTTTAGTATTCCCAAGTAGTCCTCCAGGGACAGCTTGAATTCTTAGAGAGGAAAACAAAGTGGGGGGATTCTTTCTACTTCACAAAGCAGCTACTCCTGCATCACTGTGATTATTAGAAATTTATTCCTTTAGACAATCTAAAATCAGGCTCTGGGCTACTTCCACCCTTGGCTTTCTTAATTTTACTTTCTGAATTTCTGGAATAACAAAGAACCAGTCTAAACTTCTCTCAAACTTCTCTCCTTTGGGCCGGTGTTTTAATCAAAGAAGATTTCTTTCCAGAAGACTTGTTAATCAAGCTATTCCTTATAAATCAAATCCCAATAGAATATAGGTCAAAGCATCGTTCTGATTACTTTGTTGTGCTAGGATTTTGTGATATATAAAATATTTCATAAAACTGGAATTCCACCGGGGGCCTAACACTGCTCCATTTATAGGAAGATTTGCATCACAGTAATATTTGTTTTATTGAGACTTAACCTCTCCACTGTGCTGTTAAGTGCTGGAGTATGAATGTGGGAAATAGCTCTCTAGCACCATAACCTCAGAAAAAAATGTCAGAGAAATGCAGGCAAATAGATTATGATTGCATCGACAGCCCTTTTCATAAGCTAATGGGCTGTCTAACCTATTCATGACTGCTGTCCCCCATAGGGTCTTGTAAGCAGATTGCCAAGGAGTTTGTTGAATTTGGCAAATTGATACACTGGGCTTGTTTGACTTCCCCTTTCTATGACTGACTGTTCGGCACTTTAACAATACATGAATGTGCTTAGCACACCTAATGGGGCATTAGTTAAGGTAAATAAGTGATTCCGTTGAGAACTGTAATGCTAACACAGACAGAATCTACTCTCCTTCCTTGTAATAGTAGAGTCTCTTTATGTTTTAAGCAGAAAATTTCAAATGTGTGCTTATATGTGAGGCTTCCGAATCCTCTCGTTCACACTTAAAACTCCTGCAGAAAAGGTACCATAAGGTACCATACAAATTACAGTCCTGCAGTTTTATTTACAGGACTGAAGGCGTCAAATCAGCCTAAGGGTTTAAAAGAACATAAAAATGTTTAGCCTTGCTACAATAAAAAAAAATTTAACTTAAATTAGAATATCTGATGTTGGCGTGGCTGAGGAAACATTTTTATACATTTCTCATGGGAGTATAAATTGAGGCACTCTTCCTGAAAGGCAACTTGGCAAATATTATTTAAAGTATGCATACCCTTTAACCCAAACCCAATGATTTTACTTCTAGGAATTTATAGTAAGGAAGTAATAATGGGTGTGTGCAAAGATTCATTTATCAAGATGCTTATTGCAACATTCTTTATAATAGCAGCACCTGAAAAAAAAAAACCACCAAATAACCAACAAAAGAAATTTGGATTTTTAGAAAAACATGATATTCTTCTATAAAATGTCATATGATATATGCCTTTAAAATCTTGCTATTGAAGAATTATATAATAACGTGAGAAAACATGCACAAAATAAATTTTTAAAAGCAGATTTCAAGAGAAGTTCTTCATGATACCAAGTTTACCGACACCCAAACAAACATAGATTAAAGATATGTCAATATTTAGCCATGCTTATTTGTGAAAATTGGGATCATGAGAAGTTTGTTTTTTTTTCTTTCTCTCTTCTGTGTTTTTCTAAATGTTTTATGGTGAGCACAGAATATATTTGATGTACAATAATATTAAGGGTTTAATCTTTTATGTAAAAAATTCTGATTTTTCAAGGTGCTATAATTACAAAGAAATCGGGCACATTTTCCCCACTGGCTGAAATCACCACACTAGGTAAATCAATCCTCTTTTGGCATCTTTTAATTACAGAACCAAACATATTCCATCTTTTAAAGCAAGCTTGGAAACTAATGGACAATTCTATAATTAACCAAGATAACCAATTCAGTTCCACCTGAAATAAAGAGGTTTGTGGAGTTTTTCAAATTAAGAAAGGAATAGTGTCTTTAATTCTTCTGGGAAAATATCCAGAAGGGGAATAACTGGGTTAAATGGGACCACTAATCCTAATTTTTTAAGGAATCTCTAGACTGATTTCCAAAGCAGTTGCACCAGTCTACACTCCCACCAGCAGTGGAAAAGGGTTCCTTTTTCCCCACAGCCCCTCCAGCATTTGTTGTTGGTTAATTTCATGATGATAGCCATTCTTACTGGGGTAAGATGAAATCTCAGTATTGTTTTAATTTCATCTCTGGAATGACCAATAATGTTGAACATTTTTCATGTATTTACTTGCCATTTGCATTTCTTTATCTGAGAAGTGTGTATTCATCTCAGATTCCCATGAAGAATTAACAACATCATACTACAGCAATATATGTGCACCCATGTTCATAGCAGCACAATTTGTCATAGCAAAATTTTGGAAACAATCCAAATGCCCACAAGCTGAGGAGTGGATAAGAAAAATATAGTATTTTTATACAATAGAATATTACTTAGCTATAAAGAAAGATAAACTCAAGGCTTTTATATAGGTAAATGGATGCAACTAGAGACCATACTCATAAGTGAAATAAATCAGACTCACATGTGTAAACACCATATTGTCTCCCTCGTGTAAGAACCTGAAAGAGTAAATAAAACTAAAAGGTACAATAAATATTGTGAAAAGGAAAGAAACTACTTAATAAGAAAGAACAATTGAGATGAGAGAAAGAAAGAAGGAATATCTATCTACCTAGAGAGAGATAGAGAGATAGAGAGATAGAGAGATAGATAGATAGATAGATAGATAGATAGATAGATAGATAGATAAGCACACAAGGCCAGGTGTAGTGGCACAGGCCTGTAATCCCAGCACTCAGGAGGCTGAGGCAAGAGGATCATTGCGAGTTTGAGACCAACCTGGACTACAAAGTGAGCTTAAGGCCAACCTGACCTGCATAACAAGACTCTGTCTCAAAAAGACAAAAAATAAATAAATCAATAAACACACAAAATAGCAAAGGTAATTGTACTATTAATTTCTATTGGTTTATTGAAAGAACAGTTAATGTTTAATTGTCTGATAAATCTTGCATACCTACATCTGGTAATCTAAGCAACTACTTTGAAGACAACAATAAGTAACACAACCATTGCTGATTTCCTATCATCTTGTTTTGAAATTCTATATCGTTTTTATAGTTTTTGTATTGTTTTGTTTTTATCTTTGTTTTTGTTCTTTTCTCTTTAAAATAAAAATTAGAAAAGAAAAAAAAAAAGAAAGAAAGGAATAGTGGTATCACCGTGCAAGGGCATTTTATGTGGAGTCCAAACAGCTATTATCAATTTCTAATTCTGATATTAACTGGTAGGAGATTTGAGCAAGTTGTCCCATACTTGAATTAAATAGATACATAGATATCTTTAAAAATAAGTGAAAAAATCCCTGAAAGATCAATGTGTATTTACCTAAGATACCACCAAGGAAGTTACACATTACATGTTTCACAGCTTTGGGTCATTTGTAGCCTAGAATTCCGATAACAAATAGCCAATCTCAGTTATAACAACAGAAAGAATCTTATTTCCTCTTCTCTTGGCTCTGTCTACTGTGTGGATTTGAAACACAGCATGCACTCAGGCACAAAGTGAATAAATTATAAATGTGCAGCTTAACAAATGATTGCAAGCTGAACCCCTGTGTACGCCTGTACTCTAGTTAAGATACAGAACAGAGCCATATCTCAGAAGCCTGCATGTGCCCTTTATCCAGCGACACCTCATTCCTCCCCTCTCCATCACCACTCTCCTGACATAACTGTGATCACTTCCTTGATTGGTTTTATGGTTTTACCAGCTAAGTATGCATTTCTGAACAATATAATGGACTTGTGTTTATTTTTGAACTGTACATAGATCAGCTCAGGCAGGGAAAAATTGTCATGATAATGAAGGTAACAAACATTTTGTGAAGGGTCAAGCATACATGAGCAAATGACATCACTTTTAGTAATACTATTATGTGAGAGATGTACATGCTGAATCGCAGTCCTGCAAAGCAGGTGGCCAGTGTCACAATTTTGAGGTTGAGTCATTTCCAATCACATCTAGAGGATCTCGCCCTTCCAGATGTAGCACAAGCTCAAGTTCAGGGCTTCGCTAGGGCTCTTTGTTTGTGACTTTTTGTGGACCTGGATGGAAAAGTACTTACCAGAGGTTGAGGGGGTCTGCGAATATGTGCTTTGTTCATAAACTAGCAAGCTTCCCTCTGCTGAGTGAGTTCCTCAGCTTTTATCAAGGCTCTAAGGTCACATCTGGTTAATCGTTGGCCAGAAATCAATACACAGAGACCGATGGTTTCTGATAAGAGCTTATAATAAGCAAGTTCAAGTTCAAGAGAGCAGCTGTCCTTTTTACTTTCAGATCCTGAAGGGAAGGTGTAGATCCCCCTTGCCTGGGAAAAAGATATAACCTTATTCATATGCTAGCTAAATCAAGAGTTACTTGCTTATAAAAATAAGTCTTCTTCCCCTCCTTGGCCAATTCCTTAGGCTCAGCTTCTCCAAAGAGGGATATATATATTCAGTTCTAAAGAAATGCTTCAACCTGTTTTCTGGTGTCTGAAGGCCTCAGATTTACAGGTACCTTTTGTTCCAGTTCAAGGACAGTCCTGCTGCTCTTTGATGTTAGCAGCTACCTTGTGAACTGATCCATGGGGGTCCAAGTGCCCAAGGCTCAGTATTTCAGTGGGTTTCCCGGCTGGCACTTGGCCAGTACTAGCCATTCCTCTTGTGCAGCCACCCACGCATGTGTACATGAGCACACGCGTGTGTGAATGGGTGGGTTATATTCAAGCATGTGTCGGCACACTGTCTGGTTCATTCCCCAGGTAAGTCACATTACTGGAGACTGTAGCAATAACAATGCCTTTGAAGTAGGAAATGTGGGGTAAATAAATGAAAAAATAAATGAGCAATGCTTCCCGTGGCTCCATACACCTCCATTCCTCCTCTTCTCACAGCTGAGGCCAGTTGAATTCTGCCTTCAAGCTCTATCCTGTCCTATTAGTAGGACCTGTATAAGACTTAGTTCAGGAGGATTCCAGAGGCTATAGTGTAGATTCTCAAAAAATCTCAATATTTAATGTATCTGGCTAATCCTTCATCTGAATTCAAATTTGTATGACTTCCTTGTTTGAGTCTCATAGGCCGCCTATTCATAGTCTCACAGGACTCTACCATAGGCCTCTACCAGTTACTCCTAGTTTGAGTAACTGAAACACTTGATACCCATTCCAGGGCATGTGTTAATTATTTCTACTCATGTAAAGGGTAGACATAACCCTGATCACTACCAGTAGTTAGGACTCTTCTTCTTGGCTTTTTATGTTGCTCAGACCCTGCCCAAACTAATATGGGACATTCTCTCATTACTGAGAGAATTTCTGCTGGTATCACTGCCTTTCCTTGGATTTCCCTGGTCCTGACCAGCACTTCTCACTATAAGTGCCATGTGTACTATCGGTCCACTGGAATTCCTCATCCCACTGTTAGCTGAGTCTTCCCCTAAGTCACCATGGTGGGTGTCTCTAACCTATTTCCATTCTTCTTTTGACCCACCCTTCCCTTTGCCTACAGAAAAACTCTCAAGTTTTTAAAGTAAATAAAACAATGAAAATTAAAAGTAGATTTCAAAGCAAGTAAATAAAAATAAAACAATCATACATGTTGTTAAATTCAGTATGAATGGAAAAACATACCATGTTCATGGATTAGAAGACTCAGTATAGAAGATAGCAGCTCCATACAAATAGATATATCACCTGGGTGTGGTTGTTCACACTTGTAATCACAGCACTTGGAAGGCTAAGGCAGAAGGATCACCATGAATTTGAGGCCAGCCTGGGCCATGTAGTAAGTTCGTGGTCTGAACTGCATAGTGAGACCCTGTTTGAAAAACAAAACACAAACAAACAAGGAATAAATAGATATTGAATTAATGAAATTCCAAAGAAAATCTCCAGCAATTATTTTGGTCATACAAAAGCTGATCCTAGACTATATGGAAAGATAAGAAAATTAAAATAAAAACAATTTCTAAAAGAAGAATAAATTTAGAGGAGTCACCATATCTGGTTTTAGGCCAGCTATAAAGCTTTCAGACATTCTAGAACTGGCAAGTAGAAAAACACAGAAAAGGAAAGAACAGAATAGTTGATTTTTTTGCAGAGGTACAAAAGCAATTCAATTCATTTTCAAAACTTCACACTGAAACTACTGGATGTCTATACAAAAATATATGAACCACTTATATCTAAACCTCATAATTTATTTAAAAATGACTAAAAGTGGGTTAATTTAAATCTAAAACTATAGAACTTTTAGGATAGTAAATGAGATAAATATTCCTAATCTAGGGCTGAGAAAAGATTTTTTCAATGTGAACTAAAAATACATAATTAAAAATGATAAGATTGAACTTTATCAAAATTAAAATTATTTATCCATGAAAGAGACTATTAAGAGAATGAAAATATATGATAAAAACTAGGAAATCTACTTGCAATTCTCATATCTGACAATAGACTATTGTCTAAAATATGTAAAGAACTCTCCAAGCTGAGCAGCAAATAGTATACAATGTCATCTTTCAAAATCTATGAAAACATAAATGAACAGCTCATCATAAAGAATAGACTGATGATAAAACCATACACGTAGAAGAGCTCAGCACCCTTAGTCATTAGGAAGTAAATCTGAAAAGCACAGTGAAATCTCACTGTACACATCTTTGAATGGCTTAAACAAAATTGATTTTTAAAACTGATAGCAGCAGGTACTGACAAGAATGTAAAACAACTGGTTCTCTTTCTCTCTGTCTCTCCCTCTCTGTCTCTGTCTCTCTCTCTGTCTCTGTTCTGTCTCTGTCTCTCTTCTGTCTCTCCCACATTTCTACTGAGAAAATTAGTAGGTAAAGTACTTTGCAAAACAGTTTGGTGGATCCTTAAAATGTAAAGTACATGCCATATGATCCAGTGAAATATATGTTCATATAAGAACCTGGTATAAATGCTGATAACAGCTCTATTCATGGTACAACCAAAGTGGAAACAACTCACATTTTCTTCTTTGGGAGGATGGATAAAAACAGCACAACTAGATAACAGATACTCCTCAACAAGAGCAAAAAAAAAAGAAAAATTATTGTACATATCTCAAAAGCATGTTGAATGAAAGAATCTGGCTTTTAGAAGTTATAACCTGTGTGACACTGTTTATATGACATTCTGGAGAAAGCAAAACTATACAACAGAAAACATAATAGTACCTGGTACAGGTTAAAGGTAGAAAAAGGATATGATCCCAAAGGGTAGCTCAGGAGTTTTTGAGGTGATTGAACTGTTTATCCTGACTTTTGTAATGGTTGCAAAATTATACAGAGCTAAAACTCACAAAATTGTACTTTAGAGCATATCAATTAAAAATTGAAGCTAACAAATAGTATTAGCATACTCTATCCCATTCCCTTTCTGTATGCATATATATTAATAGAATTATTCCATATTGCATAGCAATGTATAACCCATTTTAATTTCAAAATATCATAAGTAACTTTTGATATGATTAAATAGGCACTTATATACCAAATTTTAGTGGTTGGTTTTTGTTGCATCAAATGGACATAACACATATTATATAAAGGCTTCCTTGTTGTGGGCATTTTTATTATTTCTAAGTTTTTAATATTAGAAATGATGTAATAATCAGTCTTGTAGCTAAATATCTGCCCAAACCTTAAACTTTTAAGGTTTAGAAGTGATTTACAAGTGGAATTGCTGGGTTAAGGTTATAAACTTTTTAAAGGTCTTTGACATATTTGCCAAAATGTCCTCCAGAAAACTAGGGCCCAAATTCCATTCTCAGGAGGCAATAGGAGTAATTCTGCTATTTCATGACAGATAGGGTTAATACTTCAAAAAGGCCTTCTATATCAATACATATGGGATCCCCTTTGAACAATAAAGCAGCCCATAAGAACCTTACACTCAGGGGGCTGGGGATTTAGCTCAGTGGCAAAAGCGCCTGCCTGGCAAGTGCAAGGTTGTGAGTTCGGTTCCCGGTACTGGAGAAAAACCAAAAAAAAAAAAGAGCCTTACACTCAGCCTGACACATAGAAGGCTTTGTTTAATATTTGTGCTTGGTTTTTGATAAGATTAAACAAATAAACTAGAGTTTTCTTTGGCAATGACTTTTCCTATTTAAAGCTGAATCCTTTAGAGTTACTTAGCTTTACAAGCAACATCATCAGCTCAATAAGATAACAGTGGTCTCTGAATGGTTTTTATGAAATCTCTCTGATTACACAGTCTTGAACATTTCCCCCAAAACATTCATATGAGTTTTTGTATGAGGTATACATACTCCTTTTAAATCTGTACCTTTAAGTATGGTAAAACTTAACTTCTTTTATTTTCCGCTTATTTATTTATTTATTTATTTATTTATTTTTGTCTTTTTGAGACAGGGTTTCCCTATGCAGTTCAGGCTGGCCTTGAGCTCACTTTGTAACCCAGGCTGGTCTCAAACTCACAACGATCCTCCTGCCTCAGCCTCCCAAGTGCTGGGATTACAGGCGTGCACCACCATGCCCTGCCCAAACTTAACTTGTTTTTAAATTTTTGGTTAAAGTAAGCATAAGCAGAAACTCTGTTTCCTTCATGTTTTCCAAAGGATTATTCTGTACTTTCCCCTCGGGCCACATACATTTTTTCAGATTACAGTTCTGAGAAGCCCAGGAGCTCGGCGTTCTGTGCTTTGCAACATGAGCATCACAGAAATGGATAACGCCATCCCTGCCCTAGGAATTCTGTTTGCAGGGAGCTGAAAACAGAAGCCAGGAGAACCTCAGAGATATTAGAGTTTGAAAGCAAGAGAGGAAGACTGCTTCTGACTGGGGAAGAGAACAGTCCTCAGGAAAGAGGAGGCCCTGAAACGGGTCATGCAGTTCAAAAATAATTTTGTGTTCTACACCCCGAGGAAACCCCTCTCTAGGCGCGCTCTGTTCCAGTTTTAGCAACATTACAGGATGTTAGGGTAAGAAGGCTGTTAAGTGAGGAAGGCTCTGTACACCTGCCATGTATGACTGTTGGTGGGTTTTTCTTTGTGCCTTTTTTTTTTTCCTGTTTGTTTAATGTATGTTTTTTCCTCTTGTTTCAGGACATAGTGACATACATTTTGGTTTGGGCAAAGGACATGGCTGGATGGATGTGAAGAGAGAGACACCCCTGGTAGAGATGGGTGAATTTTGGCAGGTTAGTGTCTGGTATTGTTTCTTTATTTTCCCTTTGTTCAATGTGAGAAGCACACCTTCCTGAGTAAGTGATCTCCTAAGGACAGGCGATCGCCCAAGACCTTTTCTTCTTTCATTGTTTCTGAGGTAGCCAAGTATAATTCCACAAACACTGTACTAGATGAAACTCCTGGAATGTTCTTAAAATACAGGTTGAACCTTGTCACTACCCTGATTAGCAGCTCTAGTGAATTTTTTTATCTATAGAATAAAACTCAAATTTCCCATGGTGGCATTCAAGAAACTTCAAATTCTGGGCTTCTCCTTGATACCCGTTACTTTCCTCCGGTCTCTACCACACCTGCCAAACCATATGCTCCTGCTCACACACTAGCTTCACACCCTACAAGTCAGCAAACTCCCCACCACCCTGCACCGTCCAAGTCTCCCCTATCTCTGTGTCCCAGTTCAGAAATTAGAGGGATAAAAGCAATAAGCTATCTTAAATAAGATATCTTATGAACTTGTACCAACTCCCCAAGATGAATATAATCATTATGTATTGCAAACATGTATTAATAAAAGTTTTTAAATTTTTACATCGTAAAATATGTTTGCCACTCAGTAAAAAAAGCCATCTTGTTGGTGAAGACTCCACTCTCTTATGTTCTTCCTTCTCTGGCAAAATCAAATATCCTTATCCTCTCCTGAGCACTCTCTCTCTCTCTCTCTCTTTCTCTCTCTCGCCATCATTTTTCTTAATATGTCTTATAGTGCAGTTGGCTGTGTCCAATCATGTCTCTTGGTGAAGAATAAATGATCTCTCGGGGTAGAATGAAATCTTAAATTATCTCTTTCTACTGCATTACATCTCATTTCAGTGAAAAGGCAGGATTGCCAACCTGTTTTAATAAACTGAGCCAACTCTCATCTCATCTAAGAAGCTGTTTAAGTTTTTCTAAGTTCCAAAGATTTGCATAAAACTGGAAGAAGAATACATTGGATAAGGAGGCTTCAAAGTTTGGTTCTGGCTTCTATTGAAGAAGCCTGTGGAATTCTTGAGAAGTTTAGGAGATAGTTAAATATACCTGGCTAGACACAAGAAAAGGCACAATTTAGTACTCATTACTATATAGATGATAACAAAAACTGTAAGAGACCATAAGATTCCCAGACTGAATATAATGTGAGTAGTGCGCCAAAGATAGAATCTTATGAAATGCCAGTATTTGACAGTAAGGGAAAGGAATATCCTCAAAGGAAAACAAGGAGTCATAATCAAGAAGATACAAAGACAACTAGACATTTGAAAGTTTCAAAAAGGAAGGAAGTGGTAAGATGTAGAATGCTACAGAAGACCAACAGAGAAAGGGCTAGAGTATTCATGGACTTTGGCAGTTGGAAAGTCTTTCACATAGCAATAAAAGCAGTTTCCATGTGGTTAAGTGATGAACTGATACTACGCTAAAAAGAGGAAAATTATTTCAAAGGCTTAAAGAAAAATGGAAGAAGAGGGGGCTGGGGATTTAGCTCAGTGGCACAGCGCCTGCCTGGTAAGCGCAAGATCATGAGTTTGATTCCTGGTACCAGAAAAACAAAACAAAACAAAACAAAACAAAACAAAACAAAACAAGAAAAATGGAAGAAGAAAGAGACATTCTTGGCCTATGAGGTAAATTGTTTTTCTGGTATTATGAAAGAACTGTGAACATGTTTGTTAGCTAAAGAAAATTAATCAGTCAAGAAACAGGAATCCAAACAACATATAAAATGTATCGCATACCATGAAAAAGTGGGATTTATCTCAGGGATGCAAAGCAAGTTATTTTTAAAATAAAGGGAAAATGATCATTCCAACATACGCCACAAAGTATTTGACTAAATCCAATACAATTTCATTTTTTAAAGACCCAACAGAATAGGAATGGAAGAGAACTTCCTCAGTCTGATCAAAAGTCACCTACAGCAAGCCACCACCAACATCATACTTAACCAATAGCTGAGAGCATCTTCCCCAAGATAAGGAGCAAAATGAGGCTGTTCACTCATCACTTCTACTGAGTGTTGTACTGGAAATTTTATTCAGGACAGTTAGGCATGAAAAATAAAACACACTTTAGAGCTAAAAGAAGGAAGTAAAACTATCTCTATTTACAGATGACATGATCATGTACATAAAAAGTCTTAAGTAATCCACACACACAAACCATGAGAACTAATAAAATGTACCAAGTTTCCAGGATATAAAATCAATATACAACAAATTATATTTTTATACACCACCAATGAAACCATCTACATGAAATTAAGCAAATAATTGCATTTACAGTAATAACCAAAAGAATAGAATACTTAGGAATAAATTTAGCAAAAGAAGCCTAAGACTTGTACACAGAAAACTGCAAGACACTGTTACTAGAAATTAAACCAGACCCTAACAAATGAAAAGACATCCTGTGTTCAAGACTTGCAAGACTAAATATTAAAATGGTTACACTTCCCAAACCGACCTATAGATTCAATGCAATCCCTTTCTCAACTTCAGTTGGCATTTTCACAGAAATTGGCAATTGATCCTAAAATTCATATGGAAACTCAAGGGACCAGAATAAACAAAACAATCTTGGAAAAAACAAAGTTAGAAGACTCACATGCCCTGACCACAAAATTTACTTTAAAGCCACAGTAATCAAGGTAGTATTACTGGCATAAATAGATTTAGAAATCAATGAAGTAAAATTGAGAATCCAGAAATAAGCTTTTGCATTTATGGCCAATTGACTTTTAACAAGGATGTTATGAAACTCAATAGTGGAAAGAAGAGTCTTTTTAACAACTGATACTGAGATAATTAGATATATACACGTGAAGAATTGAATTTGTATCTCTGATTTGTACTATATGCAAGAACTTACTCAGAATGAACTATAAACCTAAGTGTAAGAGCAAAAGCTATAAAACTCTTGAAGAAAACCAAAGGAAATCTTTGAGATTTTGGATTAGGCATTTTTTAGACATCCTATCAAAAGCATAAGCAACAACAAAATAAATAAAACTTATCAAAACAAAAGCCTTTGTGTTTTTAGTAGCTACTATGGTTTAGATTAAAATGTCCCCCCACAGTCTCATGTGTTCAGGTGTGGGGGTGTCTTTGGAAGGTGAGTAGACATGGGGGCACTATACTCATCAGTGATCAACTAGTAAGATCATGGCTGTATGTGTTTATAGGAGTTGGGACCCAGTCAGAGGAAGTGAGTCACTGGGGTCATGACCCGGAAGAGTTTATTCTTGTCCCATCTCCACTCTTGCTCTCTGCTTCCTGGTTGTCATAGGGTGAGCAGCTGACCTCTACCATGCCCTTTCTCTATGCCGTTTCTGCCTTGGAGACAGCCATTCATGAACTGGAAGCGCAGTCCAAATAAATCTCTGCTTCTTTCAGTTGTTTTGGGTGTTTTATCCAAGGCCACTTATTATATGAGTCCTTTCATACAAATTTTCAGAGAAAGTATAGAGACAGAAAGTAAGTAAGTGGCTACTAGAGCTGGGAAAATAGGTAGGATGGCACAGGGAAGGGAAAGTAACTTCTTAAAGCCTAAGGTTTTTTTTTTTCCTTATGATGAAAATGTCCTAGAGTTAGATAGTGGTGGTTAATGTAAAACATTATCAATATACTAAAAACATTATTGTATACCTAACAGGGTGAATTTTATGGATGTGAATTACCTTTCAGTGGAGCTACTAATAAAAAAGGGGAGGGGACTGATGGACAGCGTGAAGATGCAGAGGACCTAAGAAAGGTTAAATCAGCAGGCTGTGGAGACTTAGCTTTGGATTTTCCAAGACTGGAAAGAAAAGAGGGACCGAACAAGTGTGAGGAAAGAAGGCGAGGGAGCAGGTTGGCTTAGATTGAGATCATTCACCAAAGACTGCAATTTTCTAGAAGTTGGAGGTGATGTAAGTTGCTAGTAGCAAAGGGTTGGGAGTTGAGTAGAGAATTTCAGGCAAAAGATACTAAATCATAGAAGTCGATGTATCCCCCGAGGAAATGCAATGGTATAAGAATAAATAAAAGAAGGAAACTGGCTTTTGCTAAGACTTTCTTCTCATGGCCTCTGGCCCTCAGTCTACCTCGTTCTCTGTTTCCTTTAGGCACTCTGGGAGCCTCCTTAGAGGCTTGAGCAGACAGTTCTGCCTGGAAACTGTTGGAACAGGAGTAACAGCAGGGTGCTCCGGGCTTCACGTGACTGTTTTCAACATCAGCGGCCAAAGAGAAACAAGGTCAAGCAGGACAAATATTTGGGATTAGGAGTATTCTTTCCTCTAAAACTTCCCACATGATAGCTCTGCAAAACATAAATAGTGGATCCTGATGACAGAACATCACAGAAACGATATAGCCCAGGAATCCTCTGTGATCCTAGCAGTACAGGAATCGTGTCCCCCTCAAGGCAGCATCAAAGAGACCCTCCCCTACCTGGTGCAGGGAAAAGACAGGCTAAATTCCACCCTGTGGCCCCATAGGCTCACTGCTGGGTCCACAGAAAATTTGGCTTCTGCAGCCACTATGGCCCAGGCCACTCCTACTCTCCACTGTACTAGCAAGCTCATAAGACAAAGGAAGTGATGTAAAGGCACACTCAGAAATATTTGTAAGCAAAGTATCTCCACCCAAAATGGCCTTTAATCTAGTGCAGTAGGCTGAGTAAGGCCACTCAAATATACCAAGTTCTAATCCCTGGAATTTAAATATCCTTTTGGGAAAAAAGTTTGTAGATCTAATTAAATTACACATCTTGATATGAAGAGACTGCCTTGGAGTAAACAGGGAAGCCCCAGGGGCTGTCACAAGTGTCCTTCCACAAAAAACAAAGGGACATGCTGCACCTAGAGGAGAACAGCTGTGTGAAGACCAGATGCTTCCCGAAGTCAAGGACTGCCAAAAAGAAACCAGAAGTGGGGGAAAGTGAGGAACAATTCTTCCCCTAACACCTCCCAGTGGAGCGTAGCCTTGACAACACCTGCATTTAGGACTTCTGTGAGAATCCACGTTTCTGTTGTTTTAAGCCACTCCTTTTGTGGAAATTCGAAGTGACAAATTTAGAAACTACTGTATGACAACAACATTTTCTTCATTCCCACCGCTACTAAAAGCACACATTTGACTGTGGCCTTGCAGAAAGTGAAAGTTTGAGGTGCTCCAGAAACAGGAGCCAATGGGAGTGTAGTCTCAATTCCTCTTCCTCCATTTCCTTTCTACCCCAAATGCTACTTTCCCAAGGAAAGAAGTAGTTACTTAGTCCTTGTAGTTCTTAATGGAAACTGAAATGCAGTTGTAAGAAAAATATCCAATTTGGACCTTGTCTTGGTTACTTTTCCCTTGTTGCCGAGACAAAATGCCCAACCCCCAAAATTTTATTTAGCTGGCAGTTTGTGGAGGTTTCAGTCTATATTTGGCTAGCTCCAAGGCAGGGTGGCACATGGCAGAGGGCAACTGTCCATGGGGACAGCAAAAGCAGCAAGAGCAAAAAGGGAGGAGCAGTGGAGCAGTCGGGGAGAGCAAGCTTCTTTCCCTCGCTTACATTGTATGCAAACTACCTGCTCCAGGGCAGTGTAGCACTCACACCCATAATCCCAGCATTGTACCATGGATCAACCAATAAACTCTAGAAGCCCATCCCATGGCTGCATGAGGCTTTGTGGGAACACCCAGACACAAACTATAACAGACCAACACATAGATAGAATCCTGACCTACCACGTACTCAGCAGCTTTGGCATTGCCAAGTTTAGTTTACCTCTGGTTTGCTCTACTGAGACATGACAGCAATAATTCCTACACCTCACCCTCCCCTTTAAGGTTTGGATCTCAAGTATGTTCCTGAAGGTTCATGTATTCAGGTCTGCGGCTTCTGGATGACGGTTGGATCATGAGAATTTAATCTCATCAGTGGACTGGTCCAACTATGAGCTCATAGTGATGGCATTATTGGGAGGTGATAGAAACAGGAAGTGGGGCCTGGTTGAAGGGAGTGGATCGCAGAGCCATGATGTTGAGCACTGTATCTGTTTCCTGGTTCCCTTCTCTATTATTCTCCCCTCCCCTCCGCTCCTCTCCTCTCCTCTGCTATTCTCTGTCTCTTCATCTCTGTCTCTGTCTATTTCTGTTTCTCTTTATGTCTGCCTCTTTGTCTCTCTCTGTCTCTCTGTCTCTCTCTGTCTCACTGTCTCTCTGTCTTTCTCTGTCTCTCTCTGTCTCACTGTCTCTCTCTCTCTGTCTCTCTCTCCCTCCCCTCGACCCTCTTCTCTTTTCCTCTTTTCCCTTGCTGCCATGAGATACGAAGCTTTCTTCTGCCACAAACTTCCACCAAGCTACCTGTGTCTAAAGCCAGCCAAACGTAACTGAAAGCTCTGCAACTGGGCCAAAATAAATTTTTTCTTCTGTAAGTTGATTTTCCTCAGGTATTTTATAACAGCAAAGGAAAGCTAACTGACACTCCCCTACATATGGAATGATAGTTTGTGAAAATCAATGAGACAGATTAATGTCTGTGTGTCCTCCTTTGAGTTGTGTAAGGTGCACAACTGAAGAAAAGCTTCCACAGCAATTCTTTCTTTCAATGTGTGTAAGGGGTTGGGGACTACAATCACAAGGCAGCAAGATTAAGGGGAAAAAAGGAAAGGAGATAAATGGGAGAGAAACAAATCCAGTGAATCTCATACTGGTCACAGGACCAATCAGAAAGTGCGGCTGTTGTGCAGAGGCCTGACGGAATTTGTGCTGTGTGGGACAGTCCATTGTTGGGGCCAGAAGGTGCTAGAGGGAAAATGAGGGTCTAATAACACCAACTCCCTCTCACCTCTCATCCTCCTTATTCAGACTTCACATGCTACACTTTTAGGTGTATTTCCTGGCTCTTTGGGGCCACTGGGGAAGCAAGAACCAACTCATCGCCTGGTGATACAAGAGCTGGTGGCTCCCACACAGGATGTGATGGGGGCCATGCCATAGGCCAACCTCTTGAGGGCAGGAGGTGTCTGAGAAGCTGATGGTAGTAGGAGATACCTGACAGGTGGTAGCCATCAAGGCTCTCCCTTGAGCAAGCTGAAGGCAAGGGATAGATGGGACAAACAAATGGAGTCACACATACCCAGGGCCAGGGTTTGAGGTGGAATAAATTGAGAGGGTCAGCTGCTTTACAAATAGTATTTAACTTCAGTCATATGTATTCCATTCCTTCCATTTTAACCTTCATTATCTTGTGTCAACTGGTTTTGGTTTTTGTTTCCTACAGATGGAGTTTCAGTATGTTGCCCGGGCTTGCCTCAAACTCCAGCACTCAGCCTCCTGAATGGGTGGGACTACGGGCACATGTCACCACCCCTGCTATTTTGAGTAGTTTTAAGGGAACTGTCTGCATTCTTCCAGATGCTCTGACAGTCATTTCTTTGGATGTGGTTTGTCTCGATTTCAAGTACAAGAAGCAAATGCAGTAAAATACTAGTTCTTGCAGGCAATACAGCAACTAGTTATGGAGGACACAACCATTAGGGTTTGACACGTGCTGTCCTCGGTCCAGTCCAGCAGTCTCTGGAATGGAGCTTTGTGAGCAGCAAATGTTGACAAATGGGAAGAGGGAAGCAGGGTTAGGCAACGGAAGAGGTGAAAATGAAATGTGATTGGGCGAGAGCCGGCAGAGTCCTCGAGGGTCAGGGAAGTGCACCACAGAATGATGGATGTTTCCAGAGAGAACGGAAATGAGGAACACTGTTCCCTTCCCCCATCTTAGATTTCTTTTGTGCACTGATTCTTTTGCCCGTGTGTGCATGCGTGCACACGTGCATATATATACACACACACAAACACACAGAGTTTATCCTATTTATAGTTTCCAAAGTAAGAGAGCCTACAGTGCTTTTCTTATTTCCCTTTTTCACTTCCAGCACTTTCAGTATTTCATGATTTTAGAGGACACTGACCACCTCTGCCACCCCCACCCCCAGGAGGAAGTACAGGAGTCCATCTGGTTGGTGGAGGCTGGCAGTCCAGGGCCTCAGGCTCCCTGTGTCCACTGGGGCTTCCTGAGGCCCCGTGCATGGATGAACAGGTCCTTGGCTTGTTGAACAGGTCCAAGGCTTCTCCTCGGCTCCTTCTCTAAGTGGAGCCCACATCTTTCTTCTAAAGGGAGGTCCAGGCTGCCATTCTGTCTTGTCCAGCCTATGTCTCTGGGGCTGCATACGTCAGAAAGAAGGCCTGTACATGGCAAGTCCAGAAGCCAGCAATTAAAGGGGGGCTTGGAAGCCCCCAGGTGGTCTCACTTCCAAGCTGCTTTCTCTAGCAATTCATCAAATGGATATAAGTGATCACCATACATCTGATAAAAATTTGTTTTAATCTTCATTTGACTGATAAAGTATATGTCTTTTAATCCTTTTTAAGTTTCTATTCATTTACAAAATATTTATGGAGGATGCATTTTTTTTGTTCAGGCCTTATGATAAGTACCAGAAAGTGGTGGTAAACAGGATAGGTAAGATACCTACTTTTATGGAAATTCTACCTTACTAGAGGTACGGAAACAATAAGTAAATCAGAAAACAAGCAAACTATGTTAGACCTTAGAAAGTGCTTCAAGGACCCAAAACAAAGAGTGACTGTAAAGGGAAAGGTAGAACAGGGTGTGAGATAGTCACCTTAGACTGAATGGTACCCTGCGAAGGAGAAATGAAGACTTTAACATGCAGAAAATGTAAGACACATGAAGATGTACTGGAAGTGTTCTTTACAAAATGCAAAGAGCCCGGGGTAGAGAACTGGGGTTGACAGCTTTGAGGAACAAAAACGTCATTGAACCTTGGGGATCTCCAAGAAGAAAGGGCTGAATATAAGTTTAGAGCAAAAGCAGAGGCCAGATCATAGAGGGATTTCTATTCTCAATCACAATACTTTCCCAAATGTACAATGTACATCACTGGTGCTGTACAAATATTTGAGGCAGTAAATATGTAAATGTTTTTATTGAAATAGCTGTATATTTACTTCAGAGTATATTAGGAAAACAATATAACTATCACATCAAAACTGTGATTTCCCAGGTATTATTATTCAAGAGAAAATAAATTAAAAAGAGAGTCATTTAGGGAGAATAGTAAGTCAATTATTGTACAGGTATTACACAGATACAGAAGGATCTTAAAAGTGGAGTTTGCAGCGCTGACATTTAGGCCAGCATTGCTTAGTAGTTTGAAGCAAGAAAGTGGAAAAGGGTATCTGCAGCCCCTCCTTAAACCCCGACATTTAACCCGCTCCCCACATCAGCCCCTCAAAAGCGAGAGGTGGAAGAGTTACCGCAGTGTGTCAGAGATGGCCAGCTGTCCTCTGAGTGTCCCCAGCTCCCACTCTGTGAAATTGTCCCCAGTGGGCAGCAGACCAGCCAGGCACTGTTTCCCAACCCACGTTCATGTGAGGTCAAACCCTGTGGGGCTGCTAGAACAAGGACAATGGAGGAGTGGATGGTGTTTCCCTGCAGGGCTTCCAGTGCCTTCTCCTCCCTGGGCTTCAGCAGCCCACAGAACTGGGAGGGTTCCACTGCTCCACCAAGGGGACGGCAGAGCTCCAGGACAGTAGGATATACAATCTTTTCCCATATGTTCCAAAGACTGTCTTGCAAGGAAGAGATACACTTGGTTCTGAGAAAACCAGTTACTGGGCGTCAGAAAAATGCAGTTTCCATCATCCTTTGGAGGACAGCTTCCCTGCACCGTCCAAAATGAGCTGTTCAAATGAAGGCTGCAAGTCTGAAGGAGAGGCCAGCCATGGGGTAGTCTGCGTTGGCTGGAAGGGTGATTCCCTATGTCTGTCTAGATTCTAAGTCACTCTAATCTCCTATAGCTTGAGAAGGCTGAGTAGAAAGGGTGTAGGAGAGGATTTGATAGCAAAGACCAGCTTCAGACTTTTCTACATTTGAGATCTCCCCCTAAGGCAGCTGGCCCCCTAGGCTGGGCTACACAGGCCAGGTGGTCCTCCTGTGAGGACCCTGGCTTCACAGCTCAGAAGTCTGAAGCTCTTTACTGATGAAAGAGCATGATCTGAAGCTGCCTTAGGCTGGTGAGCTCAGCATCCAGATCTGCAAGCATCAGTATTCAATTGCTTTATTTTTTAATGCAGAGAAGCCAAAGAGAGCACATACAAAAAATAGACATACTGTCTGGATCAGAGACTATATAGTGGCAAGTTCCAGGGAAGTGACGCTCTGAGGTTTTTTCTCTTTCCTAAACAGTCTGGTTGCTCAAAGATGACCAAGAAAGACTTGTCCCTAGGATGGATCTAGGCCAAATTTCCAAGTGCAAATGCCTTTATGTTCAGGCAGAAGTCAGTGAAGGGGGTCTTGTGGAATGCAAGAAGAAGCAATGGGGGCCATAGCAAAGTAAACAAGCCAAAACCAGAAGGAAAGAACAAATAGAGAAGCTCCACATTAGTAAACCCTTCATCTGGAATAAGAAGGCAGAGGCTCAAAGAAAGGAGGGTCTTCCTCATGGTTACTCTGTTTTAGGGGCAATATAACAACAAGAACTCAGCTCTCCTTTGTCCAATCAATGCTCAGCCAGAAGAGGGATAGAAGGAGAGATCACAGGAACATGGAGACCATCCACCATAAAAGGGAAAGCCTTGGCCAGGGAATTAAGAGATGGAACCATGCCACCCCCACCACTGTCTCCTGTGCTTCAGTAGTAAGGATTTAAGTTCTTACTGGGCAACAAAGACCAGTGTGCAGATGGTTTAAAACAATCAGTCCAACTGCAGGATATTTTCAAGGATAGGGAAGGAATTCATTGCATTGCAAGAATTTAAAATCAATAATGAAATAGACTAAAACTTAACCTCTTTTTATTGTCTCCCTGCACTAGCAATTGTAAACAGTGATAAAATACTTCTCCCCTGGAGCAAACCACTTTAGCACCCTCCTTAGAGCAAGCACCTTTAGAAACATGTAAGTCTCTGATTTATCCTGAAAACCCACGTAAGGGTCACCTTTTCTTGACCCTCCAATCTGACCCTCAATATCTGTCCCTCAGAGGCAATCGTTCTTTCCATCAAATGCTTGGTTTTCTACTTTCTACTTTTATTACACTGCCCTTATAATACTATATTTTGGTCCTGGTTAAGGCTGTTACTCCCAGTGGAAAGTGAATTTTTCTAATTTATCTGTGTCTTCCTAAAGCTTAGCACAGTACCTAGGATATCACCAGTGCAAAAAATCTGTAGGAAGACAGTGAATGCACACATGTTGAGCCCTTCTGTACATCGATTTAGGCATGATGGGTTTCCAAGTCACAACCTGATTAAAAGCTCCAATTCATGCTTCAAATACTGCTTTAGGTCAAGTCATAATGATCTAGCTGGAGCTCCTCTCCTTGCTGGGGACACCTCAGGAAGGTGTCTGGGTGATACTGAAATGACTCGCTGCCCCAGCACTTAATGGGATTACCGAGGGGCTTACCTTGTTCAATGAAGCATGGTGAGAGCCCCAGCGGTGCCAGCCGGGTCAGCAGCTGAAGCCATTATCTGTGTGACTGTTTCCCTGACGCCTGCAGACAGGAAATTAAAAGTCTCTGCAGTCCACTAGCTGAGATTTTTCATAAGAAGCTCACAGAGTGCCCTTCCTCTCCGTAGACTCATCTTTTTTGCTCTGAAACGCCTACAATGCTTCCTAGAAGGGGCCTTGGACACAATTTGAATAATCTCTTCATCTTACACCAAAGAGGGGCATAAATGATCCAAGGTCACACAGCTAGCAAGTGACAGAATTGAGAACTACATATGTTCATTCCGTCCAGAGAGGAAGCATCATGACTTGGGATCATGCAGCAAAATATCTAATAAAGTACAAAGAATGAAGTCACACCTGCTTACTTTCTTCTTAAAATCAAAATGAAATTCATATAATATAAAATTAACCTTTTTAAAATACACAATTTAATATAATTTAGTAAACAAACCAAAACCAGAAGGAAAGAGCAAATAGAGAAATTCCATATTAGTGAACTCTTCATCTGGAATAAGAAGGCAGGGGCTCAAAGGAAGGAGGGTCTTCCTCACGGTTATTCTGTTTTAGGGGCAATATAAGGACAAGAACTAGCTCTCTTTTGTCCAATCAATGCTCAACAAAAGAGGGATAGAAGGAGAGATCACAGGAAAATGCAGAACATCCCCCATAAAAGTGGAAGCCAGGGAATTAGAAGACTATTTATCATTAGTATAAGCACCATGTTAGGCAACTACACTGTTCAGTTCTGTGGCATTCTTATCATCACACAAGAAATTCTATTCCATTAAGAAGTCATATTCAAGTCTCTCTACCCGCCAAGGCTAGTAACTACCAGCTTGCTACCTGAATACGTGGCCTTTTGTGTCCGGCTTTTTACACTCAGCCTGATGATTCCAAAGTCCATCATGCTGTAGCGAGTACTGGTATTTCATCCCCTATGATGACTGAGTCTCCATTAGATGTATGAGGTCTGGTGAAAAAAAAATACATTGAACGTTTAAATTAAATAAATTATTACAGTAAAAGACATTCCCATGAATTGCCCTCAAAATACTCCCCATCACTTTGAAGACACATATCCTTTCACTCTTGCCACTTTCAGAAACTGGGATTCCCTCATCCAAGAGCATCCTCAATTGCACTGTTGTAGCTGCTTCCACGTCCTGAGTCAACTCAAAACATTTACCTTTCATGGTCATTTGAACTTTGAAGAAGAGCCAGAAGTCGCACTTTGAAGAAGAGCCAGATCTGGTTAATAAGTGGACAAGGACATGCCGCAGTATTGTAACGGGCCTGCTTTCCACGGTATGCGCTGGGTAGCAGCATTCACTGTAGATTTTATCACACCTCATAAAGACACTCATGAAAAAGGACTTCCAGAACTGCTTCAGAAAGTGGCAAAAGTATTTTGGCAGTGTGTCTTTTCCTGCAATAATTTTTTCATTTAAATATTCAGCTTGTATTTGGATCACACGTCCTACATACCACATATTGCTTTTCGCACCTGGTTTCAACTAAGAGTTGAGTCCTGGAATGAGAAGTCCCTCGTTTTGTTCACACTCCCTTCATTCTGTGCTTCTTGAAGGCAGACACAAATGTGCACTCAGTTACGGGCAGTGGGTGGACATTGATTGAATGCCTACCATGCTTGCTCCTGGTTAGGCCCCCAGAGCTGGCCTGGCAGTGTCATGTACGGTAGAATTGTGTGCCAGACCCAGCACACACCTGACGCTGATTCTAGCTCATCAAAATCCACTGAGTGTTGGTTGTGGATATAGCTCAGCCTCACAAGCACCTGTCTGGCAAGTGCAAGGTCCTGAGATCGATTTCCAGTACCAAAAAAAAAAAAAAAAAATCCACGAAGTGGCTGGAGGCAGGTTGTTCTCTTGTTCTGGGTCTCACCCCTTGCCTCTAAGCCAAGGTAATAATATTTGTTGTCCTAACTTATTCAGGCTGCCATGACAAACTTCCGTATGTTGTATGGTTTGTAAACAACATAAATGTTATTTTTTGACAGTATGGCTCCCTGGAGGTGCGGTATTACTCTGTCTTCTTGGTTGAGTTTTGAAAGGACTCATCTCTAGGCTGAGACTACTACTTCACATGTATTCCTACATACCAGAAGGCAAGGGAGAGAGCTGTCTGGAGGCTCTTTTAAAGTGCACTAATCATATTCACAAGGGTCCCACCCTCTTGAGCAAGTCATGAGGCTTCACAAGGTCACTGTTTCCAGGGGCCCTCACAGAAGACTCCACAGAATTTTGAGTGGCACAAGTATTCAGATCACAACACCTGTTCAACTAGCAGCCCGTTAGAGCTGCCGAGAGGGAGGCATGAACGCAACCTTACCTGCCAAAGTGCCCTGTAAATGTGAATTTTATTTCATAGCTCCCTACTAGTCACCTACCAATAAGGACGTTGTTATTGATAGCAGATGGAGAAATGAAAAAAGATTATCTACCAGAATTCCCTTGAGGGAGAGATTTGCACATACCTGCAGAAAATACCTGGACAGGCACTGAAGGGACCCGAATATGGGGGTAGAAGTCTAAGGAAGACAGGGAGAATTAGTTGCCTCTTGCTCAAGCCAATGAGATTAACAAACGGGAAGGGGCAAAAACATAGCACAGGGCTTCCCGGCCTACCATGACACTCCCCCTGGGGACCCCAATTTTCAGCAAAGTTGTCCAACTCACAAAGACCTGGGCATAAGTAGATTTCTGCGAAGGGCAGAGAAAGAAGTGGAGCCTGTTCCTCTAACGGATGCAGGGCAGAGGATGAAGCATGGTGTTGTAGACTGTGGGTATCTGCAGCAATTGTGATGTGGATTCAAGGCTCTCATGAGTATTGGTATTGAGTGTGGGTCAAGTTTAGTGGACTCCTCCAGGCCTCAGCTGACATCTGTGATGCACATAATTAAGCATCTGCCACAAAGGCTGTGCTCACGTGTAGTGCCACTGAGGAGGGCCACAGCATCTTCACACTAAGGGTACAGTGACTACGAGCCCTCTATCCCATGTAGCCCACTGTAGCTACAAAACCAAATTGAGATGTCAGCACCGGTTTGCTTTTTCTCCCAATTTTTGTTCATAGTCCCTCAATAACCTCTGCAAACAAGACAGACACTGGGATCCCATCACTTACATTTTGCTGTCACCAGCAGAGAGCTTGCACATGAACAGCTTCCCTCAGGACCTCGTAAGCCTCCTCTCTTCTGCTCAGTTGCCAGGTGACATGCTAGTTACTGGCTTAGAACACCAAGCTAATAACATCAGAATGAGGCTTAGAGCTCTGCCCGACACAGTTGGCTTTGTACCAAAGGAGATGCTGTTCCCCAGAAAGAGGTCCATATTCTTTGGCCAAGTCAGTTCCCTCCTTGAGTTTGATCTTAAGGAAGTCAACAAAAAAGTACAAAGCTAAATATGCTAAGACATTCTTTACAAAAGTATCTATAATGCTAAGCAGCTGGAGACATAAAATTCCAGTAATAGGTAAAAGGCAAAAAATGTATTGTGACTCACTACAATGGCATCT
The DNA here is from genome assembly GCF_000276665.1 of Chinchilla lanigera. Lineage (NCBI taxonomy): Eukaryota > Metazoa > Chordata > Mammalia > Rodentia > Chinchillidae > Chinchilla > Chinchilla lanigera. Next base: position 19,725,700 of record NW_004955420.1, on the reverse strand, counting down.
CTGCAGCCATAAAATAAAGATTGGAGCAATATGGTACACTCACATAATATTAAATGAAAACACAGAATCCTAAATAGTATTTGCATTATGATGGCAGCTATGTAGAAATGTACATTTTATATGAGAAAGAACAAAGAAGGAACTACAGTGTGGAGAATAAAACATTGTTAAATACAAAAAGCCTATCTGTAACTTTTTCTTTAATACTATCTTTTATATCATTTTCCTAGTATTTCAGTAGGCTCAATTCTGTATTCTTATCTAGTTGTTTATTGCATGTGTTTTCCTCACCTTGTTAGATTTCACATATCTGTCACTACTGGGATAGTCATAGTTCTATTTGTGCTGGCTTGATCCTATCTCACTTATCATAGAGATTCTTCTGTAAGTGAAACCTACATCACACTGGACAGGAGGTAGCTAAACACTAGTGTTCTAGTGTTCCAGTGTTCAGGATGCTACCTCCTGGGAGATATTTAATTTCAGCTGCACTGAAAGTGTGAGGGTGCTTGCATATGGACGATAAATTTTAAGTTGGGACTGTAGTCACAAGGAGATTCTTTGCACCAAAAATCTTTAAAACCCCTTCCCAGCAACCAGCATGTGGAAACCAGCACTGCCAGAACTGATCAATCCCAGTCCTCGCTGAGAAAATGCAGCTCTGGTGTGAACAGGGAGCAAGAGCGTGCTCCAGCACTGTCAGTGAGCAGGCAATGCACCAACTGATGGGGAGAATCACAGTATTAATGGATCTGTCCATCCCAGGACAAGCAAGCTTAGGAGAAAAATGTGCATGATTAGTAAGGTAAGGTACGGAAGAACCAATGGTAAGTTCAGCCCAGATCAGGACATGAAGAATCGAAGAAATGCGGACCAGAAAAGAGGATGTATCTCTTCCAGGACTCTTCCTCTAGCCACTGGATGCCAGCCCTTTCTCCAAGGCCCTGCTAATTGGCACCAGAACTCCCAGTACAATTCATTTGTTTTGATTTCTTTTTATGGGATTGTGCAGGGGGTGGTGTTTAAATCTCATTTCAGAGAGTGAGCTCAGGTATCTTCTGGCAGTCTTCATAAAGGGTCAGGGGTTGCTTTATAGATACCTGGACCAGGTGATGTCTTTCTAGCATCCAGAACCAGGATTTAGTATCCTAAGTAGGAGACCTGGGAAAACAACTGCCCCTAGAAGACTCTGTTTGCCAGATGACAAAAGTTCTTGGTGATTATTTGCATAAAAGCATCACAGAGAATATGTAAGAAAAAGTTAGCAGGGACTGCTTTGGAAGAGGTCATGAAGACCGTCAGGTAAAGAGGAAGAGGAAGACATATTGTATTTGCTTTATACCATTTGAGTCTTTTAACTACTCATTACCAATGGGTGATGGCTAAGTAATAAATGAACAGTTAAGTGAAATTCAATTAAATGAAAAACGGCAAGGGAGATTTGTCAGTGACATTTCCCGGCAGTAGAGATGGAGGGTAGCTAGCTAAAAATCTAGATGTGATGATAAAAATTAAGAGATACCAAGAAAATTTTTGTTTCATATAATAGGACCTCAGCCATCATGCAAGTTGATTATTTGAAACTCATTCCCTAGGGTTAAGATAATATCATCTCACTATAAAATGTTCATATATCCCTTTAAGTGGGGAAAATAAATTCACTGTCATGTAACATAAATTCAAAAGAAGTACAACTATAACTATACCCTAGTGGAAGGACAGACACTAGTTCTTCCATAGCCAGCGCTGTATCTCTGTAGCTCCGAGTGTCAGTGTCTGATTTTCAAGGAAGAAAATGTTGATGCAAAGCAGTGCTTACTACTAAGATTCACAGCACCACTCCGTCAAGTTCAGCCTTCAAGGAGCATGAGGCAGGGGCCAGATGTGAGGGTCAAGCTCAAGTCCCTCTCACTCCTGTGGCTGAACTGGTCCAGCTGGGTAGTAGGACTGGGCTGGAACTCTGGTGGAATCTCACTGCTATGCTCTCAAGCATCTTGGATTTCTTCAAGAGCAGGAAGTTACCCCTGCTTTGCACCCAGCAGGGATCAAAGCACTCTGCAAAGGCCCCATCCTTCTATCCATAGTAGTACCATGATGGGGGCAGATGCAGCCATGTGACTAGTGGACACCTTACAGAGAACAGGCTCTCTGAAGTGAGCTGACATCAAAGTAGCTTTGTCTTTCAACCATGCGTGACTTTTTATAACCTCCCATCAGAAAGGACCAAAGATTAGTTGTCTTAACCACATCTGAACAGAATGACTAGTACACAGAAAGCCTCAGAGTGGAAACAGAAATGGACCAAAGTGGCCTGTCCTCCTGCTCTCCTGAAGGAAACATTGCTGGCTGTTCAAATAGCACCTCGAAGGCTCAGCAGTGCTAGAAAACCTGGGATCCGTGGGACCACACTTTCTAAGTCACAATGCTAGTCACACCTCTTTAGTACTCTAAAGATTCTCACGGCTCTGGAGGTCCACCACTTGGATCCTTCTTCCCTCTTTGGCATTTGATGCCTGCAAAACAATTGTACTGACCTACTTTCCAGCCATAACTCCCTCCTCTCCCAGTTGCACACACCTAGCCACACCCGCCTCCCTGCAGGCACCAAGTGAGCTCCAAGCTTCCTCACCACTGGTCATGCCAGTCCTTGTGCCTAGAAATGCTGTCTCCACCTTCCTCTCTCCCCAAAATGTTATTTTTCAACTCTTAGCTTTTCTTTACCCCAGATGTCATCTCTTCTGCAGAGTCTTTGCTCATCCATTGCTGTGAAGACCACATCAAGAGGAATTTCGTCTTCCTCTCAACACTGAGAGAGTTTCCCCCATTTTTTTCCTTGGCATTTCAGTCTCATCACTTTGCTCTGGAAGATAAACTCCTTGCTAGCAGGACATTCCTCCTGTTCCCATGACTTACTCTTCTTAGTCTCTCAGGCTGCATCACAATGACAGACACACTGAGGTGACCTCCATGTACTGGATCGGCTGCCTTGAGGGACTGAGTTCGTGGTCACTGGGTTGCACTGACTGGCTGCAGATCTCCCAAGCTTCCTGTGAAGGAGATTTCAGTGTTAGGTAGAGAATTGCCCCGGCAGGCCTGTTTCCTTGTCACTCCAAGGTTTCGTGGGTCATTGAGTCTACAAAGAATCAAAGCAAAAGACCACACGAAGCATCTTTTCTGCCCCTATTCCAATCTCAAGTTCAATTCTAAGTTCAGGGAGATCCCTTAGGGATCAGTGCTTGAAATCACCCCTCACTGCGCACCGCGGAAAGGCCTTCCTTCCAGGAGCTGACTAACGCTCCCTCGGAGCTGACTCCAACTTCCGGGGCAGGCTGTGTTTTTCCTCTGTGAGCCTCTTACGCCTTCCGGCCTCCCTGGCACAGACGAGGAGTCTGAGGAGAGTGAGCGCTCCAGTGGCTGCTGTTCATCCACTAGGAGGTGGGAAAGCCACCCTCATGAGGCTTCTCCTCCTTCTCACTTTGTTTCTGCATCACCAAGGGGCCAGTGCTGGGACTTCTTGTGGTCACAAGAGAGGCAAAGGTGCAGGGTAGGAGAGGAGGCCAGAGACAGATCCCCTGACACATGCATCCTTCACAGAAAAGACAGGGAATTTGATTGGGATCTGTTTTCGGGTAATTCGGCATCAAACAGCAATGAGGCCTGGGACCCTGCCAAGATTTTATTTTGTTTTGTGTTTTTCCTTCCCTCCAATCAGCCGAGGGCGATGGGGAGAGGGTGGGTGTGGAGGGGTGGGGGCCGCAGGCTGAGAGGGAATGCTGAGCCTGCAGAAGTGGCCCATTGAGAGCTCCTGCTCACAGCGGAGGGGCGGTGGCACCCCCAGCTATCGCCACAAGGGCAGCTCTGTCCTGTGGGCACAGGGCTCCATCCCAGCCCCACTGGCAGGGAGAGAACATTTCCTTATAAGGCCCCGGCAGCCCTGCCAAGGCTGGACGGCTCCAGCAGACTGTAGCTTTCCATTCTCCTCGCCCAGCTCCAGTGCAGGCCTTGAATGTAGCCCTTGTTGTCAGGCCCCGCCTCTCCTCCACAGTCCCCACCCCACCCACTTCCACTCCCTGCCAGAGCCAGCCCCACTGGAGCAGGATAAACAGCCCAGAGGCCTCTCCCACGCAGGGCCTGCTGCGGCTCAGGCCTGTTGGAGGCAGCACAGGGTAGCAAAAAGAGCACAGAGCGCAGGGTTCCAGCTGTCCCCCTTACCTTACCAAACGCGTAGCTCCAGCAAAGCTCTTGCCTTCTGTGAGCCTGTTTCCTCATCTAGAGAATGGGGATCTAATTGCCTGAGATTCAAATTCTCTGCATGCCGTTCAAAGTCTTCCAGAGTTAGGCCCTGGACTAACTTCACAGCTTAACCCGTATTCAGTGCGTCAAGGCCCAATTCCCCAAGCTCTGACCCTCTCTCCCAAATACACCATGCTCACTTAGGCCTCTCTGCTTCATGCATGCAGTTTCCTCCACCTAGATGGGTCCCTTATCTGTCTAGGGTACTCATCCTGCAGGATCCCACCCTCTGTGTGCTTTCCCCGCTTCCTCAGAAAAATGAATCATCATTCTCTTTTCTCCTCAGCATTCGAATGCCTCTCTCTTACACCATTTCTACTTTGCAATTACAATGACTTGTTTACCTGCCCGTTTCCTCTGGCAGATGGTGCGCTCCTCAAGGTACATGTGGTCTCCTGTTTCTCTTTATATCCCTGAGCTCTGCCGCAATATAATGTGTTTCGTAAAAGATCCCTGTGTGAATGCCGGTGTGTACAATGTTGAGTAAGAGCAAAAGAAGCAACTGTTGTGCAAATGCTTGTAAACTGTAGAGTGTTAAGCCTTCCGCCTCAGATTCTGACAGTGTTACACCATAACCACCCCTTTCCCTGTCTTTCTAGCTGTATACCTTGAGTTCCAGGCAAGGTGAAACTCCTTGGGTGGAAAAGTCTATCACTAAGCCAACAGTCATCCTTAGAATCATGGTGTTTAGGACTAAAAGGAATTTATCCAATCATTTTCACATAGAGGAGCCCATAGCTTGATGGCTGCCTAGTGGATAAACACAGGGTCTTCAAGTCTCCGGTTCTGCTTGTTTACTGCCTATACATGATCAATTCCCATAGTACGCTCAGAAAAAAATGAAATTCCAGTGACTTGAGAAGTGTGAAGCATACTAACATTATTTCAACAGGTTAAAAATTAGAAAACACAAACATCTTACAAGGAAAAGTGATTTTGCTATCAGCAAATGAGTCATCTATGGACTAAAGACCAAACCCAAGGTCCCTAACTCTTGCCAACCAAAACCTTTGCCCCTGCAAGGTCACCCTGCTTAGGGTAGAGTGAGGACGGCTGTAACTGTATCTCTTGTCAAGCTGAATTCCTATGGCCTTGGGACACTTCAAGTTCTAAACAGACAATTTCAGTTTCTGACATTACAAATCTTCCCGAAATGGAGATTCTGCAAAGGATCATGTCAGTAATTTGCAAATGCCACGCAGTTAGTGTAGAGATTGTGATTGTCCTTTATTCCCCAGGATCTCAGCAACAACTTTAAAGAGAAACTTTCATTTCAGAAAACATCCACAAACTCATTTATTCAGAGGAAGTGTTTGTAGAATGAAGCTCGCAGTTGATCATGAACTGTTTTAACACTACTTGCTGCCAGCCAAATTCAAGGTTTAAGGTGCACCTGCGGGGGTAGATTCCACCCAGGAGGATTTGGTTACTTGAATACCCAAAAGACCTTACTATAATGAGTTTTCTTCACTGAAGATGCTTATGGGAAGTGTGAAGATGCTGCGGGAAATGTGAAGTATAGGAAATATTGGGCAAAGAGATAGGAGACCAACTTCCAGTCCCACCTTGACATTTAGTGGGAGCCTAAAGTAGATCAACTGCCTGTGTAGGTTTCAAAATCATGGCTGTGAAGGTACTGATAAACAGCAAAGATAATAGCAAAACACTGTATGTCTAAATAAGGGGTAGTTATTAATAGGCAGTGTTTCTCCCTCTGGGTATGTTCTCCTGGGTATAGAAAAGAAAAGAAATTGCTTCCTTTTCCAGGTTTCTGTAAAGTTTCCTCCATCTCCAGCTGCCTCCTGGCCACTGGCACCCACACTACTGCTGATCACTTTCCAGGAAACCAAGGAGGGGGTGGGTGGGGCAACTCCTGTTAAAGCTAAAGAGCAAACAAAGGAAGTCATTCTCTTCCTCTTGCCCTTCCCTCCTCTGCCTTCTCAAACACTAAGAGGAGGGGTTTGCCAATCCAGGCTCTAAGAAGATTTGGGGAATCATTTTCTCTTCCCTGAGCCTTCCATTCTCCGTACATAATAGAATGAAGAGTTTTTAGATAGAATGATGTCTAACTTTAGGACAGCATTGTACTCTGTTCCCTAACTCCTTGCTTAGCACTCACGAAGTAGTAACCAAACATAAGCATATTTAGGAGAGTAAACATAGTTCATGTTTCCTCATCTCTTCAAGTACTCATAAATTACCTTCTGATTTTCTGACGTTGAGGCATCTCAGGCTACTCCTTCCTTCCCTCTGCCAGGAGAAAAGCAGAGATACTTTTAAGAGCAAAACTATGCATTCCTGATAATGACACTAAAGCTGTTAGATAGGACTATCCCAGGAAAACCTGTACACATGAACAACCTTGTGAAACCCTTTGTCAACCTTGAACCTTTGCTGGGAGAATAAAATAATTCTGAGAAAAAGAAATCGCAGCTCTTTCTGTTCCCTGATCTAAGCCACTTTTGGCTGACTCTTAAGACTGCTTTGAACTTGTTCTTGAACACTAAGGACAAATTCCGTATTCAGTTACATACACGTGGGGGCTGTTATATCACAAAGCACTTCTACATCCTTTGCTTCTGCAACAGCTCTGTGAAGTAAACTGGACAGGCATCAATCTTATTCTAGAGATTTTTGTGTAAGACTTGGTGAGAGTCAAAGACTCATCCGAAATCAAGGAGCAACAAGAAATACAACCATGTGCATGTCCTGACCATTTGGCCTGGGGTTGTTCTATTGGATCATGTTTGTAAGGCAAGCACTCAATTTGCAAATGCACATTGACTTTATGCAGGCCCCCTTCCACCCAGAAAGTTCTCCCTCCTACAACAGTGATACTCGAAGTATAGATACTTCTAGAACCTCTAAAGCTGAAGACTCACTAAGCCTTAAGTATCAACTAACATTGGGAGGAACCCAAAGCCCAAAGAGAATATCCTGTTTAAGATTATTTGTCGAGACCCAGCTCCAGATGGAATTTAGATCTCTAACTCCTTGCTTAACACTCACTCAGTATTAACCAAACATAAGTATACTTAGGAAAGTAAACATAACTCATGTTTCCTCATCTCTTTCAAGTACTCATAAATTACCTTCTGATTTTCTAATGTTGAGACATCTCAGGCTACTCCTTCCTTCCATCTGCTAGGAGAAATGAGAGTTAGGGACATATGTCTATTTTTTCTTTTTTCTTTTTTTTTTTTTTCCAGTACCAGGAATCGAACTCACAACCTCGCGCTTGCCAGGCAGGTGCTGTGCCGCTGAGTTAAATCCCCAGCCTGACATTTAAGTCTAAAGTATTGCAATAGCTACTCCTTATTTCTCTCTGCTGCACCTTCAGCAAAGATTAAATTAAATACAGCTTCCAAATGAGCAAAGCTCCCATAATTCAAAATGTTTAGCAGAGTTCTGAGAGCAAATTCAAAGGGATGAACGTTTGGAAAAAAAGGGTAGGAAGGCTTATGCTTGATCTCTGCATCAACTACCCCTTTGCAGCACAACCTGGAAGTTATTTGAACTCTGGGTCTCAGTTTCTTCATCTGTAAGATAAAATAATTGAATTAAGTAATATATAAACATTCTTCCAGCTCTAAAAACTCGTTTTGCACTTCAAATAGTGTGAAAGCTTTTGCAACCAAGCCCTTTTCTGTCCATTAGTTTCATAAGGGTCATAGCCCAGGAGAGGCATTGCTATCAGAACTTGCTGGCAGATACTTCACATCCCTTTGCTTTTCTTTCCTTTTCCCAACTGCTAATTAGCACAAGTAACTAACTGTGACAACTAAGAGAGGCACAGAATCTGGTCACCCTCCTTAGGACAGGCCAGGAACACTGCGTTAAATCACAAGTGTCAACTAAATTGTTCCATTGGTTAATCTCTCATAAAGTAGCACAGCTCTGGCAAATTTTTCCCCAAACTCTGATGTTTTATTTCCTTACTTATTACCAATGCAGTGGTTACTACTGTAAAGATCTTAACTTCAAGACAAAATAAGAACTCCATGACATTCAGCAATGCTAGAGTTTAAGTCCAAATGTTCCTAAAGATGGAACAAAACTTTCCAGAAGACACGTATAGAAATGACTTCTTTCCGATACCAGGAACAGCCCAGCTTGTGTTCCTGAGCTGAAGATTCAGATCCAGGCCACTAGGCTGCTTGTCTTCCTTTTCAGTGAAAGCTGAAGCTGCTTGGAGTTGGAGCCTCTTGTTTCCACTTGTTCCCTTTCTTGTTGTAAAGAAATCTGTTCTGTAGAAAACGTATCCCCTGTATTTTTTCTAAGGCAGACTTTTCCCATGTAGTCAAAGAGGTGAACAGATGTGCTGGGCCTGGCCCATCGCTTAATCCACGTCCTAGACCGTGAGGAAGAGCTCAGGGATGAATATGCCACCAAACTTGAGTCTGACCAGGTTGTCCCTGGGGTTTGGCTGCTTTCAGGAGAGGGAATTCATTTGCCTCATTGGGCTCACTTGGTTGGTAGAATGTGAGTCTCCTGCTGACACGTGGAGACAGTTGGGGAGAAGGAAACCTAACACTGTTATATGAGCATCTGGATGCAGCCCAGTCGAAAGCAGAATTCTCAGACCTTTCTTTTCCTGAGCTATTCAACAGCCTTCTTAGTTTAGGCCACTTTGACTTATGATTCTGTCACTGGCAACTAAAAAATAAAAGTTCTGGCTTAGGTTAGCTTCCTTTTAAATCCCCCACAGAACCTTGGAATATCAGAACTGAAAGCTTTTGTGATGTGTCCAAATCCTTGTATGCATTGAGAGATGCAGAGGATTTGCTCACAGTTATTCAAAGAAGTTACAGAACTAGAAATTAGACCCCTCAATTAGTCCATAGGGACTCTCATAGGTCACTTTAATCCAACCCTCAGGTACATTCTACTGTGAATCCTGTGGCTGAAACCCAGAAAATAAAAACAGTCTCTTAATTTAGAGGATCACTCTTTTCAAGAGCCTTCAGAATGCCACGTCCCTGAACATCCCAAAAGTGTTCTAAGTTACCTTTGTGACATCTTTTTATTTCTTCAGACCATGTTTGCTGTTATTACAATTCTAGAGTAAAATTCTTATACTCAGATTTCATCTATCATTTACTTACAATTGGTGTGAAGTTGGACGAGTTCATTCCCTCATGGTACATCATTTTTCTCCATCACTGAAATGGAGGTGATAAAATCAATGCACACTTCACAGAACTGCAATGATCATTAATGACAAAGTCTTTGTACAAGCATTTCTCCCAATGCCTGATATGCAGGACTCAATAATTTGAGTATGTGATCAATTTATGTTAATTTGAAATACCACCAAGACACGATGCTCATAAATAAGAAAGCCGAGCACCAGAGACGACACGGGACATGTCTCAGGAAACACAACAGTTAGGGGAAAAGCTAGAACTCACAAGGTCAGTTGTTTTTTAATTGAGACACAACATGTGTACATTACTATGGGATTCGGTACAGTAATTCAATACACATATACACAGCATAATGATCAAATCTGAGCAATAAGCATTTTAATCTCCTCAAACATTAATAATTTCTATGTGTTGCTAACTTTCATGCTCTTCCAGTTATCTTGAAATGTATCATAGATTGCTGTCACCAATAGTTACCCTGCTGTGTCACAGAAAACCAGAATGAATTCCTTTTGTCTAACTTCTTTGTCTCCCCCTTTTTAGCTTCTTTCTGTCCATCTCTTCCCTTCCTAGCCTCTAGTAATATTATTTTACTCTAGTCTTCTATGGGATTGACAATTTAATTCCCACAAATGAGAGATTGCATCCAAATTCAAGTAAGGCTTACTTTAAAATGTATTTCATAAATCAAGTGGTTGCTTCAGGTTGTGTTCACTTGCTTATATAGTCACTATTTTTTCCTATGATTCTTTTATATATTTATGAATTCAGAAAATATTTCCTGCACATCACAGGTATCTTCCATCCCTCAGATCCGTTATTCAGAGATCTGGGCTCTAGTACCAGCTGTGTACTTGCCAAGGGCAAGCGACTTTTCTTTGGGCGCCAGTTAAGACATAAGACAAGATGTCCCCAAGGGATCTTGCACATCGATCTCCTATCATGCTGGGAGAACACCAGGAGACTTAGAGGAACCCATAGACAAGTAGAAAACACAAACGTAATTGGTGTCTCTTTGTCCCCCCGCCCCCCAATGCTGGAATACAGCATACGTCATCTGAAGTTGTTTTTTAATCAAATAAATTTGATGTGGCTTCTACATGCCAGGTTGGCACGAAGATTGATTTCCGGAATATTCTTGGGGCCCTCTCCCTCCCCCAGATGGATAATCATGTACAAGTATTTCGGAAAGAGCTGAAAACTGGAGGCCCTTGGGCCCAATGAAAACCATGCAAGAGTTTTTCTTGGCCCATGATGATTTTGTAAAAATCTAAGTCAACATTTAACAGCTGGGAATTTTCCCCTTAAAATTCCGATTTCTGGTTTCTTTTGAAAAAGTCTATAAACTCAAGCAACACAGGGCTGGAATCTCAACAATGGCAGCTAACATCTTAGAGCTTTTCTCTTTTAGAGAAGCTATGATACACTCTCTTGGAGTAGATGTAAATGTTTGGCTTCATCTTAAAGAAGAATATCTGAATTCAGAGAAAATATTCGCAGTGGTTTTTCAATCAAAAAATTTTTTAATTTTTTTGGAGAAAACGGGAAAATTAAAAGTTTCATAATCACACACACACACACACACACCACGCACCACACACCTGAGAAATTTAAGTATCGGAACTTAATACAAAGCAGGTATTTATTGTATCCTAGCTCAAGTACAGCATGCTCTGTTATTACAACAGGAGAAATATTTCTAAATGTGGACAAATAGCTTATAAATGTTGTTTTCCTGTCCCCTAAAGGCATCTGAGTTCTTGACTTTGGCCCTTATTACTACATATTAGTAACCTGGCTCTTCGAAGAATAAAAGTCCAGATTTATAGAGTTTGTAATTATGTCAACCCCAAGTTTTAAGACAGTTTTATACTTGATTTACAACATTTCTGAAATTTTGTTCATCGTCCCTTGTGAGGCTATACATTACCCTCAGAACCTCTGCCTGACTAATTCCAGAACACAGAAAGACAGAAAGTATGTTATTTGCTTCTCATCCAGAGCCATAGAGAGATGACAGGAAATAGGAACCATGAGGACAGTTCTGACCTACTTCAGGAAACGAAGCTGGTCCTTTGGAGCAACCTGAAGCCTTTCAAGAAGAATCAGTGTCCTACCCCAAATCTCTACTTGAAGGTACAATAAAAACATGAAATGTACTACACCTAAAGCAAGTGTCTCAGATTTCTTCCCAAAGCCATGCTGCATTTCCCAAATTTTCCCACCTTAATAGGTAAGCTTCCACCCAGTTCTCCAGCTGAAAGATAAGAAATTGTCCTTGACTCTTCCCCATTGCTCAACCTCGTCATCCAATCCCAGAACAAGTTGTATGTCTATCTCCAAGATTTATCACAAACCATTCCTTTCCTTGTATTCTACTACAACAATCCTCATCATATAAAATACTGTAGTCTCCCTAACTCTCACATAGAGCACTGTTTTTTTCTGCTTCTCTGCTCATTTCCTCATACTCACTTCCCCTAAAGGGAGCCAGACAGATTTTTATAGAACATAAACAAGGTCATTTACTTCCTTGCTTTCTACCATCGAATGACTTCCCACTGCCGCAGAGTAACATGCCCATTCCACACATGGGGTCCTGGCCCTTCCTGTGTGGTCACTGTCTCTTTCCTGTCTTTGTCTCACTTCCACATCTGCTCAGTCTTACTTTTATCCCTTTCCCTTTCTAAGGTCTTTTCACTCTCCCGGTTCTTCCTCACCATCAATTCTCCACCAGTTATTTCTTTTCTCTGCCCCTAAGCACTTGCCGTAGTCAGCTCCTTCTCACTCATCAGATATCATTGTCAACATCATCTCTGCCCATAAACCTTCTCTACTCACCCTATCTGAGGCTATCTCCTATCTGAGGCCCATCTCCTACCTGAGGCTCACCCTTCCTGGCCACTAAATCCCATTTCACCATCCTAGGAATTAGCACATATGTGCTTACTTCTGATTGGTCTGTCCCTACACACATGTAAAATGAAAATTTCATGCAAGCAGGAGCACTTCATGAATTATTTGGCTATGTCTTCTGCCATAAAACATGACATTAAATATTTGTTAAATGAATTAATTCCTAATCAAATGAATGAATGATACAGCTAAAGGTGCAATGAAGAGACTTGATATTTCAAAGTTTCCCTCTAGCCCTAATATTTTGAAAGTCCATGGTCTTAAGAATATATTTTTGGACTTACTGGTATGGTTCCACCTTAGGAAGTAGATCAGACTTCAGAAAGGGGGGAGATGAATGAAGTCACCACATCCACCACAGTCAGAAAGAGTGTCTGGAGGAAGCGGTAGATATATTGGAACTTTTCAGCCTTCAAAATTACCAAAATTAGGGGCTGGGGATTTAGCTCAGTGGCACAGAACCTGCCTGACAAGTGCAAGGTCATGAGTTCAATTCCCAGTACCAGGAAAAAAAAAAAAACCACAAACAAAAATTACCAAAATTAACAAACAGCATTTGCTATCATACAAAATCTAAGTTTCATTTTAATTGCCAACTGCATTTAAAATGTTGTATTTATAAAAACTGAATGGCTACCATCAAGAAATCAAATAATAACAAATGCTGGACAGCTGCAGGGAAAAAGAAATCTTTCTGTGTTGTAAGTGGGAATATAAACTAGTACAATTGCTATGAACATCACTGTTGAGTTTCTCAAAAAAACTAAAAATAGAAATGCCATTCGAACCAGCTTTTCCCCATCTAGGTATCTTCTTGAAAGAGTTAAAGACATCATATTAGAGTGATACATGAATATCCATGTTTATATCAGCACAATTCAAAATGGCTAAATATTGGAAGCAGCCTATATGTCCATCAACAGATGAATCAATAAAGAAAATAGGGTATTCATACACAATGGAATACTACTGTGATACAAAGAAGACAAATTTGAATCATTTGTAGAAAAATGGATGTAATTTGAGACCATAATTTTAAGTGAAATAAATCAGATATACGTGTTTTCTCTTATATGAGAGACCCAAAGTGTAAATTAAGGAGCAAAATAAAAGATAGACAATGAAAAATAATGAAATAGATCTTTTGCAAATTCGAAGAAAACAAGCAGTGAAGGGAAGAGAGGAGAATGGGATGTAAGAAGAACTAAGATGTGCAGTGTGCGTGTACTAATTCCCCACAATGAATGTAATCATTATGTACTGCAAACAAATAGGAATAAAAATGAAATTTAAACAATTCGATGGGCATACTTTTCAGGAACATCTGAAATGAACAGTTCTTAAATAACCTTGGGTGTGTGCATGTTCTGATTACCAGGTTTAATCTGACTGGTAAAGTACTTGAAGAGTTTGCCCAGAGGCCCGTTGACTGGACCCCTTGGCTTGGCTCCATATCTGAAGGAGGGATCTGCTCCACACCTTAGAAAAGACCCAGTTAGGACAGGAAGTGAGTCATCTGTGTTCGACAGAGGACTTATCACAAGTTGGACTATACTAAATGTGAGATACATTAAACTGGAATGAAATCATGACATATTTGTTCCCTCCCACACTATGGCACATTTCATAACCCCTTGGTAACATACCCTGAAACTTTCGGAGCTGGAGAATTCTACAGAAATCACTATCTGCCCCTGTTCCTGTATTTGGGTGGGAGAAACTGAGTCCCAGGAAAGGCAGATTTTTTTTGTCCTGATTCACACAGTATGTCTAGAACATAGCCAGCACTAGATCCTTGTTTTGAGTTCCTCAGGACCTATAGAAACACACACATGCAATCTAATTGTTAAAAATCGATGGTAGTCTTTTGTTTAATCGTGATAGGTAATTTGATTAGCTCTTTATTGACTATGTAACATTATAAGATAAAATTTTAACATGTAACCTCTAGGGATATGGCAGTCCTTAGACATGCCAAAGGAGTTAGAATGCTAGACACCATCACATCGTAAAATATAAAACAACACATGCTAACGTATAAGAGGTGTAGGCAGAACTATCAGGAAAGTACTGTGTCATTTTAAAAACAAGCTGAGGAACTGATTTTTCCCATTTTAATATCTGTAGTTAAGATCACTTGTGCTTCTCCGAGATTTAAGAATTGTTTGAGATGATAAAGCCATAGAGAGAAGCATGACAATCTGTTAAACAGTTACATGATGTAGTAGTGACTGGAGGAGAGCTATTAACTTAAAAAATAAAACGAAAGGAAGTTTATATGAGCATTTTCAACTGTCAGGTAATGGTGTCTAGAGACCCACAGTGTTTCAAGGCAGATATATTTAAACATCAAGGTACTTGACAGGCCAACCGCAATCATTTGCCCAATTCCTTTAAATCTAGTCTGGAAAGCCGCAACAGGGCCTCTGTAGGAAGAATTATAAACAAAGGTTCCTTCCATAAAGCTCCACAACCCATTTTCCTCTGTCTGTCTTTTCCACTGTCACAAGTTCCCACAGCCCCTCGTGTCAAAGACAGAACATTGAGCCTACAGCCGGGACCCCTTCTGCAGAGTCAATCATGTGACAGAACTGGGACCCTTGGCCAGAGATGCCCAAACTTGGAGAGTCTAGAAATTACCAGGAGGTTCTTGGTAAAAGACAGATTTTCGAGCTCACTTCCAGTGCATCTAATTTCACAACTAAGAAGACCTCCGAAGATTCTGCACCTTAATAAGCACCCATCTCATTCTGAAACACCTAAATGGAGGAGCGATTGTACCAAAACCCTGGGGGTTAGGTAAATCTTCCTCTTTTCCTTGGGACTCAATTTCTGCATTTGTAAAATGAAGACAATGATAGGATCCTCTCTGAGGTCTCTTCCTGCCTCATGCAAGGAAGTTCTTACGCCTTGGGAATGGACTAGGTCCCAGTCTTGCCTGTGGATTGCCTTGGTAGTTCACCTACACCATGTGTATGTGGAAGCATAAACTCAAGTATAGTTGATGCACACAGAACACAGTGAGAACTGGGAGGGGCTCAGGGGCCCAGCTAGTTGGCGTTCACTGCACACCATCCTCACTGTCCTGGCTGACTTACTGTCCTCTTCACGGGGGGTCCTTGTCATAACTGCAGGTCCTGAGGTGAAGCCTCGCTAATCTACCATCTGTGCCTAAGTAAGAATATCTAGGCAGTGGTGGTGAACCTATGGCACGCGTGCCACAGTAGATTGCTTGCTATCATTGAAACCTCAAAAAGATTCACCATCACTGTCTCAGGAGTGCCTGGTTCTCTGGGCCTGGTTCCTGCTTCAGATCCAGAGCCCATCGCACCTGCTCCCTCAAGCTCACCACACTAGATGATGCCCCAGGTAGTAGCTTAAACTACACACAAGACACAAAACCTAAAAACAGAGTCAGCTCCTTAAAGATGAAGGACTTGAAGCAGAGGAGCTATTCTCTTATTTTTCCTTAAGGCATTTAATGAAGATGTAAAGTATTTACAAAATTTCTCCTGAACCTTTCTAAATCCTCAGAATTGGAGGTCCTACTGTCGCAGCTTGTCCTGAGAAAGCACTTGCTCCTAGCCTCTGGCCACTCTTGGCAGTGGAATTTCTGGTTCCACTCACTGCCCTAACACTATTATGTGCCCTCCCCATGGTTTCTCCTATCTGTAATTACTCATCCTCCCAATAGGCTCAAGTGGGCTTGGCCAGCCCTTCCTAAGGTCAAAGATTTTCCCAGGTGCCTGATTGCTTCTGCATCTTAACTCTCGACTCTCTGAAGGCTTCTTGAGCCATGTATCTTAATCTCTAGCAAGTTACTCCAATGCCTTTCTTCACCTTCTCTAATCTTCATACTTCTATACACTTTGTGAGGTCTAAAGCATAAAGCTGCTGACCAGCACACAAAACATATGGCAAAAAGAATGGGCTGCAAAGGAAAAAATACATCTTGCCAATTTTCACATGCAGTGGGGTGTTCATAGGCTGAGGGCCACGTGTGCTGTAGAGCAGTGAGGATCATTGGCTGACAGAGCGTAATCAAGTTCATTCAGCCTCCTCTAGCTCACGCATATACTAGCCCTCTAAATCCAGGTGGAATTATTTATGATACAGTGATATATGATGTGATATGATATATGTTTCCTGAAAAAATTTGTAAAAGTCAAGATTATAAGGAATTAGCACTGTTAAATGTGGTGTCCAAGGAATTGTTTTTCTTTTCTATCCTTTATGAGGAGAAGTGCTTCTGGTATCTCTTCAGCAAGAGGTACTCAAGTTTCCCACATTGAGCTAATAGAACTTCAGACAAAGGAGGAAAGCTGGAGAGCTCATGAGTTTGTACAGCTTCAGCATTAGTAAATAGACTATTTTTGTTAGACTTTTTGAGCGTGAAAATAGTTTGCGGAAATGTCCTATGAGCATTGTATTGGTCAGTCTTTCAGTAGTGTCACCAAATTAACCTGGGAAAAAAGTTTAAAGGAGAAAAGATGTATGTTTTGGCTCACGGTTTTAGAAGCTTCAGTCCATGGTCAGCTGGTTCTAAGGCAAAAGGTCACGGTGAAGGAAAGCTCCCCACCCCATGGGAGCCAGGAAGCAGAGAGAAAAGAAGGGGTCAGCGACAAGGATATGCCTTTCCAGGAGACATCTCCAGTGACCTATTTCCTCTCACCAGCCCTAACCTACTCACAACATATTCAACTATGCAATAACCCAGTGGCTTAATTTATTGATGTCTTCAGTGAACCCATGATCTAATCACCTTTTTAAAGCCCCACCTCCTAACACCTGAGCTTTCAGGGAGATAGTTTTGATCCAAACCATAGTGAGTAATAACTCCCCTTCCTCTGATAGCAGTGCCCACTTCCCTTTAGGTAGCATCACCCTCTTTTCAGCTTGACTTTACCTACTTCAGAAATGAGCAGGAAACCCAGGTCATTCAGAGTAGACTTTCCTTTTGGCTACAAGAACTATTAGCCAATCATGACTTTTGAGAGATAAGCCCAGTAATCATGTGAAAAAGTTAGAGGAAAAAAAAGAGTTTTCATTTTCCCTGGCCATTTTAATGATCATATCACTACCATGAGGGATAGGTTGGAGCAAAGAATTGCACAAGGGAACTGAAGAGGAGACTGGGAAAGCAGAGCTGTGACGACAGCTCCATGTTCAAACTGGAAGCCAGCTCTGTCCCCAGGAATACTCTCCTTGTGCTTCTTTCTTTTCTTTTTTTCTGAAGGAAATTTCAGTTGGACTTTTGCCACTTGCAACCAAAATAATTCTATCCAGTCCTTTCTTCACCAATTACTTTCTTTAAAAAAATACTAGGACTCCAAAGAACCCTGGTTAGAGACCATTAGCCAAGCACCAAGTTGATCAAAGAAGTATGTTTGTTAGATATGCATGATCTAAATTTATATCTAGTTCATTTCTGTATCTCAAATTCCTCAGATCATTGATTCATATTTATTGAGAACCTACTATGACAAAATCTTTCCTGGAATCTATGGAAATCCAGAATATTCTGCCTGTCCCCATCCCTCTCAGAAACCAGTAAAGAACTAAGGAGAGGACAAGGTGAAATAAAAGGCCACATAGAAAGAGCTAAGGACCATTAGAAAGTGCCACAGAAAGTGCCATGAGAATCCAGGGGAGAGAAAGAATCTTCTGGAAGGGATTTTTGGAGGACTTAATGGGGCAGGGGGGTCACTGGACTTGGACCTTGAAAGACTGAGTCCTAGCTGAAATGTACAGCAACATTCTTCCTCCTGATCAATTATTCAGCAACTTCAACCCAACAGGGGTCAGTGCCAACTCTGGGTCGGTCCTCGATGGAGTAGGGCAGTAGCCATTGGCTTCTCATGCCCTACAAAGGCATATGTAGGGCTTCCAATGCATACAGTGTTGAGGCCATTGAGAGATACATTAGAGGAATCACAAGATAAGGGCTACCTGCCTGTAAATTCACTTTAGAACATCCAGGAATCATAAAACAGTAGGATATCATAGAATCGCAAAATGTGAAAGCTGGCAGGGACCTTGGGAATTAATCAGACTGCTTATGTGATAGATGAGTGCCTGGAAACCTAAGGAGGTCGATTATTTGTCAGAGATCATTCCTGCAGAGTCATCCCAGGACCCCAGGATCCTGGTTTCTGCCTGACAGCAGCTGAAATGGACAACATCATTATTTCAATTCCACCTCAGCATGAGCAAGGAGGTTGTGAAGCTGTATCCTGACAGAGGTATCTTTTATCTGGACGGCTTCCTGCACTTGTCTTGCCTCAGCACCTCCCTTGATTATCAGATGGAAATGAACTTCTCCCTGGGCTGAGTCATGTGGGCTTGGCTCTTTAGTAATACCCATCAAATCTCCACAATAAAGCCCTGGCCCGGGAGCCACTCTTTCTTGAGCTGCTCCTGGGTCCCTGGTGAAATGTGCATGTGATGATGTGGTAGCAGATTCACGACTGTCCCCATTTCTTTCTAGTCCTCTCCCCTGGAGTCTCTGTGACATAATAAATAAAGAAATTATTATTCTGCGTACCAAGAGAAAGACAGAGCACACCTAGGCCAGAAGCCTTGTCCCAAAGTGCACGAAGAGCCCTAGGTAGGGTGAGGAAGGGGCCCTTCTATTTTCTAATCATATTCTCTTTTCTTTGTGTAGTTTTTACCATTCACTTCCACTTATAAAGGGTTATCTCAATAAACATGTAAAGCAGGTAGGATAGTGTTCTCTTATGCCCATTTCCCAGGTGAAGTAACTGAGGCTCAGAAACAGGAAGCGACCCATGGCTTATCTAAGAAAAGCCAAAGCTGGGCCAGCCAGAGCCTAACTTGTCTCAGTGGTAGCCAACACTCACTTCACTGTTTCCACCAACGCACTTTTACCCCACTGCCAGTCCTGAAGCACCAGTAGTGTGCAGGAAAGAGGAGACATCAGGGGCCGCGTTGTGAGAGACAAGGGGGGCTTCGTTCTGTTTCCTAAGGCTTTGCTGCTTCCACAGCAAGCAAGCTGCTTCTTTTTAAGCCTCTGGTCCCAGTAACAGGCTTGATGGGGGTGGAGTGATATGGTGGGAATACGGAACAGACCCTGGGTGATAGAGGAGTGGGTGGATGAATTGGTTTGTGCAGATCAGTGTGGTTCACAAATAATGATTCTGTTTCACCTTTAGTGCTGAAGATGAATGTGAGACTGCGTCTGAGACCTCATTTCTGAGGAACGTGCATTCTAAAAGGAGGGGTGCAGTCTTGCAGAGAAGCAAATGGCCACACACTGAGACAGCAGCCACAGTGCAGAGAGGCACAGTGTGCTCTGAAAGCCCAGAGGAGGAGGATGTGACTAAGCCTCTTTCCCTTGTGATACAGCCTTCAACCCTCTAGGCTGTGAGCTTCCCAAGGGCAGCAGGAACCGGAGTGACTCATCTTTCCCTCTCTTGCAAACAGAACTCAGAAACATCTGAGATCACCTGCTAGTTCTTGCTGAATAAATTCTCCTAGAGGAGTCCTGAAAGTTTCTGCATGCAGGTGATCTGGACTCTGTGATGGAGGTTGCAAAGGCCCCAAAGCTAACTGTTTGGGGACAAGACTTCCACCATCAAGGCTTTGCTTGGATCTGTGCTTCAAATCAGCCAACCCTAGAGGGCTGTCTCACCTGCCATGGTTATCTTGAAGGGCGGAGTAAGATCAAGGCTCAGGGAACGTCACAGTCACCAGTAGCCCAGCTCATTCATCAGGGCTTGAACATCTCACCTTGAACAAGGGAGATAAGAGAATAAAGTAACTACTGACATGGCCTTATCACCTGATAATACAACTTCAGTTTTTTCCATTAAAATAACTGAGAGCCATAGTCCTGTACTTTGACTGATAAAGAGATCACAGGAAACAAAGCTATTAATTTTTATCTCTACTCTGCAATAGCGTATTTGAGAGAATACAATATATCCAAGAGGGAGAGATTTTTCTAACAGTGAAAGTCAGATATAAATTTGTTTCCTCCTCTAATTTCTCACATCTTGTTCATCACTAAGCTCTAGGAATTTTTAAGCCTGGTGAATCTGACTATGCCAGTACCAATGCACCACGCTACAAACTCTCTCCCTCTTTACACTAACCCCTTCATGGAGGCTTTTATACAGATATTTAGAATGTAATGCAAGGGATTCAAGCAATTTTATGCCTCTACAGTCCTTGATGTTTCCACACATAAAATGGGAGGTTAATAGCTGGCCTTCATGATTACTGACAGCTTCTACACTTCCGGATCCCATGATACAAGGGGTTACAGAGCAGATCAATTTCAGTGACAAGGGAAGCCTTTCCCTGAACAGGGTTGACAGGTAACTTTCCTTGCTGTTATGGTTTGTGTCTAGATGTCCTCCAAAGCCTCATGCAGTCATAGGGTGGGCTTCTAGAGTTTGTGATTGACTCATGGTCCGATGGGAGGATTACAGGTGTGAGTGCTACACCTGCCCTGGCATGGGTAGCCTGCATACAATATAAAGGAGGTAAAGAGGCTCTCTCCTTTCTTTTTGCCCCTTTTGTTCTTGTCGCTTTTGCTGTCTTCTGCAGCCATGGACTGTTGTGCTCTGCCATGTGCCACCCTGCCGTGGAGCCAGCTGACTATGGACTCAAACTTCTACAAACTGTGAACTAAATAAACCTTTTCTTCCTTAATGCTGGCCATCAGGTATTTTGGCTTAACAAAGAGAAAAAAGTAACCAAGACAGAATTTGGTACCAGAGAAGTGGGGTTGTTGCTGTGACTACCTGACCATGTGGTTCATAGGCCTTTGGGAATGGCTTGTGGGAAGAGTTCGGAAAGGGTCAGAGATGTCACCTGAAAAAGAAGAGCTAGAATGCTTTAGGCTGTTCTGTATGGGAGATTCTAGTCAGAGCTCAGAGGACCAGAAGGCTGGTAGAAATCTGGCAGGTAAAGACCAGGCTCAGGAGGTTTCTGTTAGGAAGAACTGCACTGGTTGTTAAGACTCCAGACAGTGTGTGCTATAGCTTGGCAAAAACTTTGTCTGCCTTTTGCTAGTGTCCAGAGACTTTGCCTGAGACTGAGATTAAGGGCAGTGGACTAGCTAAACTGGCAGAAGAAATTTCAAAATAGTCAAATGCTGAGGCGGTGGCATGGCTACTGTTGGAGGTTTTTAACCAAATTTATGTTGAGAATCAAGAGCAAGGAGCCCAGCAGAATGATTAAAATGTTGTGAATTTGGCCAGAAAGGAAGCTCCAGTAAAGCTATGGACTGCAAAGACAGAGCAGAGGAAATCTTGATTGCTGAGAAGGAATAAGAGAATACAAAAGATGGCCTGAGGACATCACAAGAAGCCTAAAAACTGCAAAAGTGAAAGACTTTGCTTCTAGAAGAAAGTCATAAAGTGCTATGTTCTGGAATGGCAGCAGCTATACCATGTCCCAGAAGGGCAGCAATCTAGAGAATTGGAGGCGAATTGGATTCAGAGAGCTCAGCAATCCAGGCACTTGACCCCTACAGCCAAGAGAGAGGGAAGCATGGCTACTGCTCCAGCTGACAGCAGACCTTGGCATCATCCACAAGGAGCTGATTTTAGATGTATGCAAAACGCAAGAGTTGTGGGGATAAAAAGAGTTCTACCCAGATTTCAGAAAGCCTGGGAAGCCAGGCAGTGTTCCCTGAGAGGGCAATGTGTGAAGCTATGAGGATGAAGCCAAAGGTGCAGTAGAGACCTCAGAAGTTTGGAGATGCCAGGAACATAGATTGTCGGAGGAAGCCAGCAAGGAGGGAGCAGAGTGGGCCCAATAGGGAAGCTGTGGGAGCTACAATTACCAGAAGTGCTGTGGGGGAAGAGTCATCTGTGCCCTGTGGAGATCACAACTTATCACAGATGGCCTCAGATATTCCAAATGGAACTACAGGACTTAATGTTTACCCTGCTGGATTGTGGACTTGCTTTGGTCCCACTCTTTTGTGTCCTCCTGTTTGTAACTTTTGAATGGAAATGTCTATCTTGTGCCCTTGAATGTTGGAAGTGTTTAACTTTCTTTTCATTTGTACAGGAGCTTGCAGTTAAGATTTTGCCTTATGTATTAGAGGAGACTTGGGACTTGGACTTTTCAGCAGTGCTGAAAGTGTTAGGACTTTGGCAACTCTTATAGATTGACTAAATGCTTCTGCATAAAGGGATGTGCATGAGTCTTTGGGGGGCCAGGGGAAAAATTTTATGTTTTGTGTCTGGATGTCCCCCAAAGCCTCATGCAGTCATGGGGACAGGGTTCTAGAGTTCATCATTGATTCATGGTCCAATGCTGGGATTATGGGTGTGAGTGCTCCACCCGCTCTAGAGTAGGCAGCCTTCATACAGTATAAGGGAGGGAAAGAGGCTTGCTACTCCCTTTTCACCTTTTCTGCCCTTGTTGCTTTTGCTGTCTTCTGTCACCGTGAACTGTTTCCTCTCAGCCATATCACCTGTCCTTGAACCAGCTGATTATGGACTGAACCCTCCACAAACTGTGAGCTAAATAAACCTTTCTCTCTTTAACTTGGGGTGTCATATATTTTGTCCCAGCAGTGAGAGAAAAGTAACCACCATGCTTGTTGCTCTAAGCTCCAGCCTCCCTGCTTCAAGAGGCCTATTTCTGTCTTTCTTATCAGGTGAGAAGTCCAGGAGGCCCCAAATCTCCCTTCCAAATAAAAATCTGTTGCCTGGGAACCTTACATTCTCTGTGCAAATGGTCTAAAACCTACTCCAGACCCTGGCTTCCTTATCACCAGAGTAGATCATAGCCCCAGTGTGTACACCATTCAGTGCTAAGGAGTGTCCCAGGGGTGCAAGAAGTGATTAATGTTTATTATGACATGGATCTCAAATGTCTCCCAAGAGCCATTTGCTCAATGTCTGGTCTCTAGCCTGGGAGCACTACTGGTATGTAGTGAAAACTTCAGGAATTAGGAACAAATGAGAGGAAGTTAGGTCATTGGGCCTGTACCTCTAAAGGGTTTATTGGGACCCTGGATTCCTTCCCCTCTTACCTTTTGCCTTCCACCTAACATAAATTGACTGGTTTTGCTATACCATCTGTCTCCCATCATGATGTTTTCATTCATCACAGACTCAGTGAGACAGGACTGAGTGACCATGGACTTAAATTTCTGGAATTGTGAACTGAAATAAATCTCTCTTCCCTGTAACATGATTATTTAAGGTATTTTGGCACAGAAATCTGGCTGACACAATGCTCTATCTCAGACTCTCAGTCTCCCCTGGCATAGGAATACTTGGTGGAAACGTTTGAGAAACATTTGTCTTTGGGAAGTGCTCAGTGTGATAAGAAGTGGCCTCCACCTGTACTTGTAGCTGGTCTCCAGCTGCTGAGGTGGGGACCGGCTGCCCTGGAATAAGACTGAGAAGGATCCTTGTGGGGGGGCATGATAGGAGGAACAGAGGCTGCATAAGCAGTCATACTCTTCCTTAGCAGGAATTCTCCAGCTGAATAGCTCAAAGCCAAGACAAAACTAAGATCCTTCTTAAGCTTACCTCAGGCATCACCTCAGGAGTGATTTTGGAGTCTCAGACCTCCCAAGCTTGTTTCAGAATAAAGCTATTTCAGAAACAGTTTCCTAACCATTGGTATCTATTTATTTCCAGAAAAAATATAGATTAAAACTTTTAAAGACATAGTAAAAACACCAGTCTACTAAATATACAGCCCTGCCATTGTATGAAAGAAAAGAAATGATCATTCCAGGAACTTCAGATGTGCTGGTTTCTAAATATAAAAATAAAACAGCACTGGGTTTCCTAACTGCCAAGGCAAAAATAGAAAAGTGATGAATTATCTGATTTAAATTGCATAATTAAAAAAAAAAAAACTTTAAATTGCCATAATAAAAAAAAAAAAACCGCCATAACCCATTCTTCAGAGGATTCACTTCTACAGGGCAGAATATTTAAGGCAGAGCTTATATATATGTTCTTATGTAAGAAGCACCAGATCTTCAGCAGTGATTTTTCAGGAAATGTAGGACCATTCTCCATATGACCACATAGTATTTTGGCATTCAATAAAAGCTAAAAGCATATTACCCTCCCTCATAAAAAAGCTGGGAAGTCATTGTCACAGGAATCTGGGCTAATATCATTTACATGACCAAAAATGATGCAAGAATATAAGTCAGAAATAACAGAAAATGCACCATTTAGGTAAACGTTCCTAACAGGTCTTTACCCAATACTCATAGTAGCACCCAATGGTGAGAAATGTGAACATCTATGCTGTAGGATTTGGAAGTACAAGATCATTTGTGTCCTGCCCTCACACCTGGGGCAAGGTGAAACTTTTGTTTCTAAAAAATTCATCTTTAAAAGTTATTCGACTGAAGGGCATGGTGGTGAATGCCTGTAATCCCAGCACTCCAGGAGGCTGAGGCAGGAGGATCTTTGCAAGTTCAAGACCAGCCTGAGCTACAAAGTGAGCTCAAGGCCAGCCTGTACTGTGTAGTGAGACCCTGTCTCACAAAGACCAAAAAAAGAAAAAGTTGTTTAATTTACCAGGAATATGGCTCAGTGGCAAAGTGCCTGCCTGCCAAGTGCAAGGTCCTGAGTTTAATTCCTGATTCCAAAGACAAAAACTGTTAGTAAATTTTGGGCTGGTGATATAGCTCAGTGGCACAAGCATCTGTCTGGCAGGTGCTGAGTTTGCTTCCCAGTACCAAAAAAAGTTATTCAGTGCTAGTATGGTATTTTATAATGTATCTGTATGTTTATTATAATATAAAATTAACTTCCCCAAGTCTTTGCTAAATTTAATATCCCAGTAATCTTATGGCTTTTCAGTATGTCCTGGCACTATCAAGTATCCAAATATTTATTCAAAAAACTTCATTTAAATAATCTCTTACTAGTTCAGTCTAATAACCTGATGAGGGTATTATACATTTTTATGAATGGAGCAATAGAAAACAGGCTAAGTAATTTTCCTAATGGCACATAGAATAAGAACACGTAATGTTTGAATGAGACCCAGATTTCCTAACTGCAAGGACAGTAGTTTTTTCTTGGCTTCCATAATGTTAATTTCATCATTTAGAAAATCATCAAGGCATGAGTTGTATGATCCAACTAAAGTCTCGGATGCTGCATTATTAGTGAGGCATGATACCCACTAAGCCCCTGGTGGACCAGATTGATTAAGACCCCTGAGCTGGGCCTGCAGCATCCCCACAAGTTTCTCTCTGACATCCACAGATGTCTCTTGCATCACTTCCAGATTCCTCTATAGAATGAGTCACTCCATGCTCACATCAGTTCATCCATCAGCAACGTCATGAGCCCGGAACAGGACAGAGGAGCCTCCTTTCCCCGGGCTCCCTTCTCAGGCCATTATAATGGTGACAGTAAATCTGCTCATCGCTACAAGGCAGAGAATTGATCCTGAAAGCTACATGAGGCAATGAGCAGGCTGGAAAGCCCAGAAGTCTGATGACCTTGGTCCTGGTCCTGACTCTGCCATGAGATGGTTGTGGGAAAACCACTTAATCAATTGGTGCAGCGTGTGCCAAGGAATAATGAGATGTCCTCAGCCACCCTCCAAATGAGATGGTCAGAAGCAGTGAGATAATGTCTGGGAAGCCCTCTGCGCTCCTCAAAAAGCAAGAGGCTACACAAGCACATGGTGTTATTGCTTCCCAGCTTACAGCAGCCAACGCCATCACACTTAAAGTTCCTATAAGACCCCTTTTTCCCCTACGTAAAAGGACTGGAGGAGCCTTCCTCAGCTCCTCATCCACTGCACTTCCCAAACTTTGCAGGACTGGGGCATCTGATTAAAGAGTGTTGTTGGAGTGAAGGCTCAGGTCTTAAATCTCAGACAGCTCTCAGCTCCTCAGACAGCTATCAACAATCTAGTTTACGCTTTTCAATCAGAGAATAGGAAGCAGAGACCAAAGAGGTTCATAAGGCATATTTTCTGAAGGCCTGGGAGACAGTAAAGAGGTGCTGGGTAAGAAGATGACCAGGGTCAGGCCTCAGACTTCACAGAACCCTGTCTCGTAGGAGAAACAAGCACGTCCACAAGTAGCACACAGTGTGATCCGGCTGTTGCTTTACAGTGCTACCAAGACTATGACAAAGGAGACCACGTTGTCCTTGGGTGAATCACTTCAACAAGCCGAGGCCCAGAAAAATGGAAACAGGTGCAATGACATCACCCTCCATCGTTTTTATCCTGTTTGACAGCTCCCTAAGAATTTTACAGTCATCTACTGTTTTGATTCCTGTAAGAAAGCAGGGAAGGACACCTAGAACAGTCTCTCCACATTGCAGAGCCAAAGCCTGAGGCTTTGAAGAATGGGGTCCCAGTTGCATAACCTTGATTTGTCTCTGGACTGCGTCACCTGGAAAAGAATCAGGAAGGTAACAGGATCGGGTTTTGGGTGCCCTGTCTCTCCTTTGGTAGAAACCAGTGACCTCTAGGTTCCTTCTAGCATGAAAGGTCTGTGGCTCTATGAATTCATCAGATGGCCAGAGGCTGTACGGCAGTAGTGGCGAACCTTTTAGAGGTTGAGTGCCCAAACTGCAACCCCAAACGCACTTATTTATCACAAAGTGTAAACATTGAATTAAACCTGAACACTGAGGTTTTAGTTTAGGAAAAACAGAACCATTATCCAGTGCTTGGCTGCTGGAGCCACGTGGCTCATATGCACGCTCTGACAGAAAGGGCTGTGCGTGCCCACCGTGGCACACGTGCTATAGGCTCTCCACCACTGCATATAGTACTGTGCAGGCTCTCCATAGGCATTTGTTATGGGCAGAAAATTCCAAAAGGAGTCAGAAAACCCCCTTAAACTCAGCTACAGATGAAGTATTTCTTAATTCAAATAACTTAATATTTACTAAGAACATGATAGTGTTCTGTAGCTCAGCACTCAAATTATATAAATAGAACATGAATTCATTCTTAACTATAAAATTTTGAACATCTAAAAGCAACCACTGCCTTGACTGTCCCACTCCCAATCTCATCTTCCACCAATTCCTTACTAGCTCAACACTTCTTATCCACCTCCCCACTCCTACCTCTAGTGTTAATAGTCTAGAGAATCCCTTTAGATGCTTCCTCTACACAGTTAATTTATGTCCCCATGGAAATATTTCAGTTTGCACAATGGAATATTATTCTGCTATAGAAAGGAACAGTATCCAATCATTTGTACAAAATAGATGGAATTGAAGGGCATTGTGTTACATGAAATAAATCAAGCACAAGAAGACAAATACTCCATAGTGTCCGTCATAAGTAGAGGTAAAAACTAGCCAATCAGAATATAAAATAAGAGATTTTATGAGAGGCTAAGGAGGAGGGGGAGAAGTATAGAGGGAGGTGGGATAGCAGGCACCAAAACACAGAAATAATAAGTTCCAGTGTTCTACGACACAGCGAGATGACTCATTCATAACAAGCTGTTAAGTATACTATGAATAACTTCACAATAAAATGATCTCAAAGTCTCCAAAGGCAAAGTAAAGGTAAGAAGGCAGAAACATTAATTACTCTGATTTGATCAGTGCATACTATATACACATACTGAAATATCACTCTGCAACATATAAATGCATACAGTTATTATGTATTAAGCCAAACTTTTTAGTTTAAGGAGGCAGAAATGTTAATTTCATCTATAACATATTATGTACATGTATTGAATTATCACCCTGTGTTCTGTCTTGTATCTAGATGTCTTGCCAAAGCCTCATGTGTCATAGGTAGGGCTTTTAGGAGGTAGCTGGATCTAGGGTGTGTGATGCTGGGATCAAGGATGTGATGCTGGGATGATATCATGATGCGATGCTAGGATTAAGGCTACCCCACCCTGGGTGCAAGTGCTACCAGGCCTAGAAGTAGGTATGGTCTGAATAAGGTATAAGGGACAGAAAGAAGGTCGCTGCTTGTTGCTTGTAGCTAGCTGCTTGCTGCCTTGCTGTCTTGCTGCCTTGCTGCCTTCTGTCTTCTGCTGCCATGAACTGTTTCTCATCTGTGGTGACCCTCTTCCATCCCACTCAGCGTTGGAGCCAGCTGATTATGAACTGAAACCTCTACAAACTGTAAGCCAAGTAAACCTTTCCTCCCTTAACTTTGGCTGTCAAGTATTTTATCTCAGCAATAAGAAAAGTAAGCAAGATACCCTGTACCCCATAAAACTGTATAATTACAATAATAATGAAAAAGAAATATTGTACATTATTCCTTATATAAATGGTCTAGTGCTATATATATTGTTACACAAGTTTTTAAATTTAGCCCATGGTAGAGATCTAGACACACTAGCCGCATAGATGTACTGTAGATCCTGAATAGGGATTCACTCTCCTCAATCTTGCTACACCACAGTTAAAACATTCCCTTATGAGCAGACCCTTGGGTGGTATCTGTATTTTTCCGTATTACGAACAATACTATGATGAAGATTTTATGTGTGCCTCCTTAGAGACAAACAAAAAATGCCATATTTGGATTCTGTAAGATAGTTGCCAAATTTGACTCTAAAAATATTACCGGTTTACAGACCTACCAACCTGTTTCCTTCTGCCTTTGCTAAATTTGATATCATCAACTCTAAAATGTTTTGACAATTTGATAGTAGGAAGTATATGCATTGTTAATGTTCATTTGCATTTTGTGTACAATGTTTTCCTTTTAAATGAGATTTTTTAAAAAAAAAAAAAGTCTTAACTTTCTCCAGAAAAAGAATGTTATTTTGGAAAATATCATCCCAAAATTTTAGAAAATAGAGGTCCTGGAGGCTGAAGGACCTGGACTGGCTTTTGAGATCTATAGCTGACAAGCTGAGTGGCTTCTCACAAATTGTTCAGTAATTTCAGCCTCACCTTTCTGCCTTTGGGATGGGAACAGGCCTCCATCCTGACCATGGAGGTAGTTGTTATTGAAATGGTTTATCAGTGGCTGGCTCTGTTGGAGTCCTAGGATATCTCCGACTTTGAAGAATGAGAAACTAATTTTCAGTAACAAAGTTACATATTCCCAAGTCCCAGGCAATGGCTATATATCCTGTCTTATTTTAAGATATATTTATTCAGACTTTCTTAGCAATCTTTAAGATTAGGACTTCAAGTGTTTTGGTTATTGTTTGTCTCACTTTTTTATTTAATAGAAGCACATGCATAACAAGACCTGGTTTAACGCTGTTTAACAGTGAAGCATTGTATTACTAGGACATCTACTTACCCAGGGAAACACTCCAGTCCTTTCTAAGTTAGTTTCTATTGTCCCAATTGTACTATTTGCTAGAAAGCAAAGCACTCCTTAATTTGGGGAGTTGGAAGATTTGACAAACCTATGACACAATAAAATTTATTATCAGGCATAGAAGCACTAAGGAAATGCCCAGGATATCTTTTACTGTTTTGACAAGAGAAAATACCATTTCCCTTTTCTGGTAATAGCCAATATTCAATCCACAGAGTCTGAAGAGGGTTGCATTCCCAGCCCTGAGTGGGAATACATGGCTCAGGCAGCCATCAATCAGCCATTGTATTCTCCAGCCCCTGATTGGATCTCAGGAGGGCACACAATACCAGAAGCCAATCAGAGTGAACCCCGGGGCTTCGCAGAGAAGGCTGGAACTGAGAACTTTCTTACTTCCCCATTTCCCAAGATCCTGAAAGTGACTAGTCCCCCAAATTTCTGGAACCATCTTGAAGAAAAAGCCTTAGAATGGAGGTAATATAAAGAAGGGGCCCTAAAGGATGGAAGGGGTAAAACCAAGTCCCAAGAACACTGCTGAAGCCAAAGTCCTCCTGATACATAAGTTGTACAAGCTAGTATATTATCGCCCTCCTCCCACACACATTTTATATTGTCTGAGTCTGACGGTCTATCATTTGTAGTAATGCACACTCGTGAGACTACATGCACAGACACATGTTCCTGGTCAATATTTTTTTCTACACACAAGAAGCAACATGGAATCAGAGCAGAAGTCCAAACCTGGAAACAGGAGATCTAGACTTGTCACTGGCTTTGTGTCTTTGAAACTTAGTTTCTGTGTCTGTGAAGTAAGGGAGTTGGACTAATAAGCTCAAGAGGCCTTCTTGTTCTGATGCTCTCAAAATCCCCAAAGCTGCAGCCTTTCTTCTCCTGTAGTCACTGACATTGTCAAGGGCTGACTCTTTGAAGTATTTTATTCATTACGGCAATGGCGGGCTTCAGTGGCCACCAACCAAGGGACCTGAAGAGCATCGACAATTAGGTTCTCTGTATCTCCGTAGAATTGGCTCCTGAGGAAGATTCAGTTTTGCAAAGACGCAGAACATTCTTCCCGCTGGGCTCACTGGGAAAAGGCCTCAGCATTATGGAGGGCGTCTCTTGCTATTCATGGCTTGCCAGTGAGAACAGCCAAGAAGGAGAAAAGGTCACATGGCCAGGCCTGCCGCCGGCACAGAATGTTCTATGCAGCTGACGGCTGGGCAGGGATGAGGATCACCCAGCCCCCTAGTGAGGCTTCCTATGCAAAATGGACCAAACATTGTGCAGCAGTCTCTGTAGCGGTCTCTAGAAAGTTAGATTTGTATTGGGCAGTACTTGGATGTCTCATCTAGAGGAAAAGCATTTTCACATGCATTATTTTTAAACCCTACACCAATCCTACTTCCCTCTCATATGGCCTCCAGGTTACAGTGGCAGAACTGAGTTTTAAAGAAGTGAAGTTGCAGTAAGTTGCCTAGTCTTGTTTTAACAGGGTCCAAAGTTGATGACACTCATGAAGATAGACTAAGGGCCTGCATGGAGGGTTTCACTATAGTTTTCTATCACTTCTCCACCATATCATAGACTGGAGTGACAGACATGGGAGTCAAAGCACAGGCTCCAGTCTCTGCTTTGTAAAAACTCTGAAACAGATGTTCTACCCATTCACGTGCGTGTTGCTTCCCCGGCCGGACCGTGAGTTCTTGAACATTACCACCTTCCACGACCCCATAATATATAAAAAGTTGAAAAGCAGTGTTGCTGGCCAGCTACTCACCCCAGAGGAAAACAGGACCCAACCAAAGAGGCGAAACTCCATGTGCTCAGGGGCCAGGCAGGCATTAGAAACAAGAAATTCTAAACCAGATGTAAGGCACTAGGGAGCGATAGGAGCTAAGGGACAAAAAAGTACAGGAGCTGCCTAAGCCACTCAGATCAAAAAGGTTCAAAATGACTGTACAGCCAAAACAAAAAACAAAAACAAGCAGGTAGGCTGGACTGAGTCCCAACCAACAGTTCACAGCTCCACCGGGACTTTGCCCCTGGCCATTCAGCGTGGGGTGGTGCCTCCCCACAACTGTCTTCCACAGTGGAGCCTACGATTAAGGGACTCCACGCGTGGTTTTTACAACACAGTTTATGGCGCACAATAGAGAATTAATAAATGTTTGTTAAATAAACTTTAGGATTAAATTAATGTTAACCAAGAGTGCTATAGATCTTCCTAAAACAACATTCTGTAAAGGAAGTGACTAACTCAGTTTCCACTACTCTGAAAACCAGAATATTGTTTATATTGTTTGGGTGAGGGTGCACTTACACCTGAGTATCATAATTGAATATTCAAAATGCTTTGTACCTGAAGTGTTTCTGGATTCCTTTATATTTTGCATATATAGAATGAAATATTTTGGGATATGACCAAAGTATAAGCACACAATTTACCTATGATTCATATATACCTTATACACATAGCTTCAAGGTAATTTTATAAAATATATGTAGCACGTGCCTGCACTTTCATGTGCTCTACCATGAAGTTGGGTGTGAAATTTTCCCCTTGTGACATCACATTGGTGCTCACAAAGTTTTGGACTTTAGAAATGTCAGAGTTCAGATTTTCAGACTAAGGATGCTCTCAGCCTGTACCTTTAGGAAAATAAAATAAATTGAGTGGCCCTCATATGCTAAAATGAGAACTACTCATAGTCAATGACTGTATAGGATAACCAGTCAGTTAGTCATTCACACAATCATTATGGCACTGGGACTATAAGAATGAGCAAAACAGACACCAGGCATGCCAACCCTCATGGAATTTATGGTCTAAGAATCAGCTAATTACATAAATAAGTACAATATACAAAACAAAAAGTGCTCAGAAGTGTACAGAGGTTTTAGATGCCTGGCCAGGTAGGGTCAAGGAAGTGATGCATAAGCTGGCCAAAGAAGGGAAGAAAATGCATACAACCACACATAAGAAACATAGCAGTGAAAAGGATATGCAAAGCTACTGTAACCAAACAGAGGAGGGAACAAGAATATGATTTGGGAGACTGTCAGAGGTCACACTATTCCAACCTTGTAGGCTAAAGTAGGGATTTTGTCTTTATTCTAAGAGCAATGTGGGTTTATCTTGCTAGTGAAATAGAATGGTTGAATGATACCTCAGCTCTCCATCCCTTAAACTGTGCTCTCTTTGTATGTTGTTACTTTGTATCCAACTTCTGTCTATGGAAGTAAGGGGCAGGGGGAGAAACATTTAAAACTCTTTGAGTTAGAAAAAGTTATTAGCTTCTTAGAATTTGTTCTGAAAGTGGCATTTCTCCTTTCAGTATAACATGACATTTCCATAGTGACACCATCACATATGCTTTTGGAATTCAGAGCCAGCCATTAGTTACTTTATGTCAGCCAGCTATGTCTCCTCTCTTGAATTATGCAAATTATATTTTAACCTATAAAATTATAGACCTTCCAACTAACACTATTTACATCCTTAATTCTGATGACCATTTACATGAACACCAAAAATAAATTGTTCAGGCATATATCTAACAAAATATGAACTTGCTCTCTACGTGGAAAACTGCAAAACTTAGATTAAAAAAAAAAAAACAAAGAAAAACAAATAAGTGGAGAGCTATTTCATATACACAGATAGGAAAATTCAATATTGTCAAGATATCAGTTCTTTCCCAATTGATCTATAGATGTGACACAATCCCAAGCAAAAGCCCAGCAAGTTATTTTGTGGGAATCAATAAACCAATTCTAAAGTTTATAAAGAAAGGCAAAATATCCATGATAGCCAACACGATAATAAAGAATAGAATTGAATGGCAGCAATTATCATACTGTAGATCTGCAAGGCTAACTATACAGTAACCAAGACTGTAGGATGGGCAAATAGAATAAACAAAAATGAATAAAAGGAGCACATCACAAAGTCTCAAAATAGACCTATATGAATGTAGTCAACTAATCCTTGACAAAGGAGGCAAAACAGTTGATTAGAGAAAAGACAGTCTTTCCAACAAATGGTGCTGGAACAAGTAGATCTCTATATGCAAAAACACTTAATCTAGAAGCAGATTATACCTCTATCACAAGCATCACTTCATATAGGTATAGCATCAACTGTAAAATGTAAAACTAAAACTCCTGGAAAACAACATCAGGAAATCTAGATGACCTTGGATTTGTTTGTGACTTCCTTGAAACAATGTCAAAAGCACAATCAATAAAGAAAATGGTAAGTTGGACTTAACTAAAAATTAAAATTTTCTACACTGTGAAAGACACTGTCAAAAGAATAAGAAGGGAAATAAACACTGGGAGAAAATATTTGCAAAACATATGTCTAACAAAAGATTGGCTTCCTAAAACGTGAAGAACTCTTACAACTAAGAAAACAACCCAATTTTAAAATAGGCTAAAGATCAGACTAGACATCTCTTAATAGAAGATAATACTTATCTAAAATAAGCATATAAAAGGATGCAAAACATTATATATATTAGGAAATTAAAACAGCAATGTGATGTCACTACTCACTTATTAGGAAGAGAAAACCCCAAAGACTGACAATAACAAGTGCTGGTGAGGGTGCAGAACAACAGGAATGCTCACCCACTGCTTGAGTGAATGCAAAATGGAACCCTTTGGAAGACAGTTTAGCAATTCTGTACAAAATTAAACAAAGTACTATCATGCTACCCAGCAAAGATGTTCCTCAGTATTTGACCAAACAAATTGAAAACTTGTACTTATACAAAAACCTAAATATGGGTGTTTATAATAGTCTTATGCATAACTGCTACAATTTGGAGGCAGCCAAGATGTCCTGAAATAGGAGAATGGATTTAAAAACTGTGGTGTATCCATACAATGGAATACCATTCAACCTGAAAAGAACTGAGCTACCAATGCACGACAAAACATAAAGAAACCTTAGGTGTATATTGCTGAGTGAAAAAAAAAAAAAAAAGACCATCCAAAAATACTGCATACTACATAATTCTAGCCATATGATGTTCTAGGAAAACAAACCTATGGAGATAGTGAAGAGTAGTGTGACCCAGCAGAAAAAGGAAAAGGATGGATTTGTGGAGCATAGATTTTTAGGGCAGTGAAACTATTCTGTAGAATACTATGATGGTGGAGATTACAACATTAAGTATTTGATAAAACCATTAGAGCATGTAACAGAAAGAGTAAACTCCAATGTACACAATAGATTTTAGATAATAATAATGTGTTAATGCTGACTTGTCATCTCTCACAAATACACCACAATAATAATAATGCAAGAAGTTAATAATAAACAGGAGAGGGAGGTATAGGGGAACTCTCTGTACACTCTGCTTAAAATTTTTGTAACCCTAAACCTGCTCAAAAATTATAGTATATTAATTAAAAATTTCAATAATTAATAAAATATATACTGACAAAGCACCATCGCTTTAGTAGCATGATTTTTAAAATTGTATTTGAACAATCACAATAGCATCCACATCCACTTAAAAAATAAGTGTGAGTAAAATATGCCTATTTTTGCAGTCTCCAGAATATTTTGAGCACACATATTGATGCAAAGGTCTCATAATAACTTCAAAAACTTAAAAGACAGAGTCTGGGATCCATTCCTGAGAGCTTCATAGACTTCTTTTGATTTAATATGTCAAATATGTCTCCCTGGAGGATGAAAAGAACAATAACTTCAGGTCAATGTTGTTGATGTCAAATTGCTCTTTCTTGATTCCTGGGAACTGTAATGCTTTTCTCACTGCAGTGAAGGAGGATTAAGTGACAGAGTCTATGTAAAATACCTAGCAAGGTGCCCAGCACATTGTAGCTGCTCAGTAACTATTGATTAAATCAGAAACTGGCACTGTACAAGAGATCAATTATCAGGCATCTTACTGGACTAGCTGACATTCATATCTTTTCCGTTTGGTCTATAACTAAGGTCTTACCCCTTGTTAGTCCTTTGGAACCTCATTTTTGTTACAAGTCAAAAGTTTTAGCCCCAAGAGGCGGGTGAGGGTAAGAGCTACAGGTAACCATGGGAAAGATCTCAGGTGCCACACTACCTCACTCATATTCCAGTTTGCCTTCCTCCCCTCTTTTGTCATATGCACCTAAAATTTGAGGTTCACAGGCAAAACTTCAGGGAGACTAAATATATCTCGGGGCTGAGGAAGAAACTAAAACTTGTTCTGTTCCTCCATGGTGATATAGCAGCTGAAAATTATTAAAAGATACTTTAAAATTATAATGTTCTGGAGGAACAAAAATATATGTTCACTGCTGACAACAAAGCTCTCCCTGCATGTACAGTCTTTATTAATTTAGCTTTAACTGTGTGCAAGGCGCTGGTAGTGGTTAGCCGGTGAGTTAGTGGTCACTAGTCTAGATGATAAAAATGTCCTTTTGATGCTGTGCCTCGTAACCTTCAGGACACGGGAGCCCTACATTTCTCACCTGCTCTGCTGCTGGTCCTGGAGCTTCTGCTTCCTCCATTTGTTGGACAAATCACTGATCCTATCTCTGGAATTGTGAAAGGTCTGGAAACAGAGTATCTGAGAGAGCAGGACAGATCTGATCCTTGATTTCACAAATATGAAGGAACCACTATAGGGAAGGAAATTCTGATGATTTTTCTGTGCAGAGTCAGGAACAAGAGTCACAAATCAATTCTGGAAGCTTCATAAGGATTCATGTCATCTTAGCCAAAGGAAGGATTTTTTTAAACAATAAAAACTTCATACTATGAAATAGACTGCGTCTGTAGGCAGTGAATGGCTCCACCGCAGGTATTCAAAGGTCAGATGATCCACAGATGAGGGTTTTGTAAATGATAGTGTCTCAGCAGACTTGGAAATGGGGTGGCTGATTTGATGAATTTACCACTCACTCCGAATCTGTCTCTGAGCATTGGCTACATTCATTGATTTCTGCCTCATGGATCAGATAATCTTCTTCCTGATATCTACATCTATACATCACTTAGAGTTTACAATGTGCTCTCATTTACAGGATCTCACTAGCTCCTCAGAACAATCTTTTGAGAAAATTAATATAGAGATTATTATTTGCATTTCTGAGTTGTGGAATGTGAAGAAAAGAAAGGCCAAGAGAAACGAGTCAATGATAAAGACAAAACAGCCAGGTGTGGTGGCACACGCCTGCAATCCCAGCACTCAGGAGGCTGAGGCGGGAGGATCGCTATGAGCTCAAGGCTAGCCTGTGCTACATAGTGAGTTCAAAGCCAGCCTGAGCTAAACAGTGAGACCCTGCCTCATAAAAAGACAAAAGAAACAAATTGGGATACAGGGAGGGATTCCAATCTTCCCATTATAGAATCACAGACCAAGAACATCTATCTCATTTTCAGAATGTCTTCATTCAGGTATCAGATTCCAGACAAGGAAATACATTTTCCAAGGAACGAAGAAGCTGTCACTGACATCCACACTGAGCGTGATGTTTCCTCCACTGTTCAAAGAGCAGGAAGTGCTGAGTCTTTGAGGTCAACAAGCTTACTCCCAGTAGACAACTTCTTCTCACTCACAACATGTTCCAGGGTGCAGTCAGGCTGCACACTGACCAGGTGTGCAGACAAGCTCATTGCATCGGAAATGGAAAATAAAACAAAGAGAGAGATGGTGGTCTCTAGAGGATGTTGACTTGAGAAAGTCTGAGAGAGGGAACAGGAATCAAGAATCACTCGTTTCTTCTTACAGGAATCTTTTGCATCTGGAATTGCAGTGCAGCGGTACCCAAAGAGGGTACAGGTTGAACAAACAGAGCACTCCCAAAGGCTGATGCAGACATTAACTTCTCTGTAATAATCGTGTTGTGTTCTTCTCCAAGGTCTTTCATCTGTAGATCTCAGAAGATTTTGCAAACATCAATTAAATGTTACAAAATTCCTTTGAAGTTAGTATTCTTTTTTTAATTGTTTGAAGTTAGTATGCTTGTATACACTTTCCAGATGAGGAAACTGAGCATCTCTAGGACGATCTACTGGCTAGCAATGAGATTCTAGGAGAAAAACTATCTCCAACTTTAGCTGTAGAGAGCTTGAGTCTCAGAAGGAAAGAGAAACTTGAGTTCATCCAACTGTGCTAGTCCCAAGCTCAGCGCACAAAAGATTGCTACAGACACATTTTCTGCTGTTTCTGGAAGAACCTGGCAGACCTGTTCCCTTATCAAGGAACTGGTTCCAAAAATCACAAGACCTAGAGATAGACTTCGTGAATCATTCCTCAGCCTCCTAGGTAGACATCTGCCCTCTTCCACACTGTTGAAGACTACTGTTATGCTTCTTTGTGGTCCACCTTGGATTATAATTACTATGCATTGGCACTTGATTTTTCTCACAGGACTTCAGATAATTCACTGTGTGTCCTGTATGCCCGGTAATCAGTAAGTAAATATATTTTGAATTTACAGTGTGGTTTGTGGCACGGAGGGGGGGCGCTTAGAGCAGTAGACCACTTCTAAAAGATGCAAGGATCAAAGTGGATAACTTTGTCCTTCCCAGAGGAAACAATGAAACTGGCCCACAATTCATATTTTCAAGTCAACAAATGCACTTCTGGGTCTTTATGAGTGGAAAACTCTTGGTTTTTCTCCTAGGTGCCAAAAGTCTATTGAGATATTCAGTTTGGGCCAAAATTTACTGAGTTTCATGGAAAGTCGTATACGTGATAGATATAATTGCAGATCTTTATGTAGCATCATGTTTTACAACTTTACAGAGTGTTTTTAGAAGCAATTTCAACTTTGGTCCTATTAAGATACCGTGAACTGGGAAATGGAGAGGTCATGACCTTATTTTATTGATGAATTTCAGCAGTTAACTGACCTTCTCCGAGTAGCACAATTAGGAAACATCTAAAGCAGAAACCAAGAAATCTGGAAGAAGAGAAAATGACCACTCTTTCTCTTCCGTCACCTCCTTTGTCCCCGCTGCTTTGCCCAAACAGAATTTTCCTTGTGCTTTCTTCTACTGCTTGTAGTCTACGTGCTAGTGGTCACTCCAAAGGATAGACCACATTTGGTCTTGTCATGTCCTCACCACCCTCTGGGCAGTACCTCTCCAGGTGGAAACTTGGAGCTCATTCACCCTGATTTGATTCTCAAGGAGGCTGAGAAGCAGTGCAATTTGCTGACCTACAAAACCCCCTTCAAGAGAGAAAAAGTACCCCCATAGAAGCTATTTGAAAATTCATTTGAATATCTTGGTACAGTTGTTCAAGCCCAGGGTAGAGAGTTAGGAGACTTCCATTCCAGTCCCCTTACCACCAACCAGTTCTGAGTCTTGTTTTTATTCCACAACTATTTAGCGAGGACTCACTGAGTGATGATAAGTATACTAGATGCAAGGGATGCAGAAATGATATATGGAAGTGTCATGCCACCTCTGGATTCAGCCGCAGAGGTTTCTAGTCTGACAACTCTTCACAGAGTGGAAATTAAACTAACGTCAGGCACCTTGGAGCACAGAGCTCTGTTGGACTACACGGTTTGCACACTCCTGAATCTGGCCCTGATTGCCAATATCCTCCTGTGTTGTCACTTCCTTCTTGAGGGGGCTCCACTTCATAGCCATGAAGAGGGTTGACTCTCAATTTGTCTGTTACATGCAACTCCCCAGCTTTGAGGTAAGCAGCATTTCTCCAACTCTCAGAAGCCAAACAGAACTAATCCAAGTGTTTAAAGGTGCTTTGCATACTTACAAAACACCACGTTTTATGCAGGGGGGACTCTTAGCCAAAAGACTCCCATAACAGAAAAAAACAAAGACAAAATTAGTCCCACAGGTGGGTGAGGGTGTGGGCTTGGGTATCTTTCAGTTAATCATCCCCAAGCACAATCAGCGTATCCTGAGGTCTTTCCCTGCTCTTCCTAAAACAAGGAACAGTGACTGTGAGGCTGGCAGAGCAGTAGCCCGGGATTCACCAACCCACTCTGTGACTGCACAAGGAGACTTTTGTGCTGGCCTTTGGGTCAATCAGGTTTCTTGCCTCATTAAGATGCCACCAATAGTTACAGATTCAACACTAACAGTCTCCCCTACCCAATAACCTTAATATTCTGGTTATCTATGCAGATAATTCACTTTCTTTTTTAAGTTTTATTGTGTATTGACACACGTTTTCAGTACATAATGATTATTCTACTCATGGAAAGTTGGAGCATTCCGTAATGCATAACACATCTCAATTCGTTTTCTATCTCCTTCTCCACTCCCTCCCCCTCTTCTATTTCTTAGTCTCTTTCCCTTTTGCAAAAGATCTATCTCCCTATTTCCTATTACCTATCTTTTATTTTGCTCTTTACTTATATTTTGAGTTTTTCATATACGAGAAGCCATGTGACATTTAAACTTGTGTATCTGGTTTATTTAATTTAACATTTTAGTTTCAAGGTGCGTCCATTACAAGTGACTCGTTTTTCTTTCTTCATTTCCTGAAGAGGAGTGCCTTAGGAAGCTTTCCTGGAAAAATAGACAATTACCTTTGCTCAACAAGCTTTTGTCCTTATTCAAATGGTATCAGCCGTCAGGTGAAGTTCTCCTGTATAGGGCAATTATGACCACTCTCTACCACCCTTTCCCCAGCCTCAAATCTCATATGAGACTCATTATCATCCTCGGGTGCTTTCAGGAAGTGGCTTTGTTCTTGTGGCTGGTGGTCAGTTCCAGAGACCTCCCAAGCAGCAGACTACTAAGCCAGACTTGCCTGACCAGTGTAGAGATGAGAAGAGAAGGCAAAGGACCTAGCCACAGCCCGGTGGAAAGTGGACACCTTCTCTGCACTCCAGAGGCAGACCCACCTAAGCACACTCCAAAACATGGTCTTAGTCTCCTGCACTGCACTTGCTGAGTGTCCAGTGTGTCCTGGCCTTTTGCTAAACACTAATTTTCAGAAATGAAGACAGAGGAAAGATCACAGCCTGTCGACTGCCTGGGGCTTGTTTCAACTAACCATGCCATTAAAATGTGATTCCTTTGTCCATTTATTCAGACACTAGTGTTGGGCTCATTAAGGATATGACTGAGTCCCAGCCTTCTTATGAGCACCCCTCATGGGAATTAAGCTCTCCAACAAGACTCTGCACCCCCCCCCGTAACAGCCTGTTTGTATTTCTGCCTTTAAAATGACTCATGTGCTCTAAGAATGCTTCTTATCCAACGTTGTACCCACTGTAACAGTGGATGGTGCAAAGTGTGTACTTACACGGTGATTGTTAGATGTATAAGGCACTTAATGGGGGCAGATGGGATGACCATTCATGATAGTCATAGATCATACAGTAATGAGAATAACTAAAGCAACAGCAGCAAAATTAATTTTCCTTAAGAGTTGTTGGCATCTACACACCTACTGGGACACACAATATACATGTGTACCCTTTGTTCTTCTGGACTCATCAGGGCAAAATTATGCTCATATTTTTGTATTTGGAAATCTCATCTGCTCTGTTATTTATGCCCTTCTGTGGCACAGTAAGATGTACCCTGAAAGAATACATATCTCAAGTTTTCCAAGGCCAACAGGGATGTTGACTGCTCCAGATCTGTGAGTTAATAAGTGGTAGAGCCTAGATTCCAGCTTTCTGTTCTTAGGAGTTCTTGGCATTGAACCTACAGTACACTGCTACAAATCATAATAATTATAGCAAGGCAAAATCAACGGAGCTGCAATGGAAGATGGGCTTGTTTTTTACTTTCAAAAAAACTTTCTGGTAACTCCCCACATGTAGCTGATTTGTATAAATCTAAACTGGGCTGTGCATTTGTTAATAATCTAATAAAGAGATACAGTTGTACCATCATGCAAAAAGCACAGGTGAGAAAGGTTTACCGAGCCTCATTTGCATTCAGTTATCAAAATAAAATATGAAAAGTACCTCACGGGAGAAATCAGAACTTTTGAACGCTGATATTTTACAGTCCAGTGATTCTTAATAATTCTAGAGACACGAGTGTTTGCCTGTGTCTGTAACTGTTCTTCACACACACATTTATATTTAGCTGGAGAGGATGTTGATGGATAAATAAAAGAAAATTGCAACTGACACACAATATTGGTCCAGGTTCATGCTCTAACAACTTGAGGACACTTTGTGGCCAAGTTGCTTTTATTGATCATGTCAGAGCTGCGATGTATTTCAGTTTAGAGAAACTGTATTGTTCAGTGTTATAATATGATGAAAAAGAACTGTCCTTGCAGAAATACATTATTTTAAATGAAATGAGTAAATATTATTTATATCTTTTTATAATAACCTGAAATAAGGTGTATCCTGGAGCAATCTTTTAAGCAATATTTATTTACTTCTTTCCCACTAGAATGTGTTGAGACTGGCAGAGGTGCACACCTCATTCTGTATGTGCTCTAATCTCACTTTTCTCTAATTTTCCATCCAGTTTAGAAGAATATTAGCCCAGTGGAGCTGTAAGACAATGGTGGGATAACACCATTTTGCCTACCAAATATCTGTTAGGTGTGAAATCCTCTTCCTTACTCTATCCTGACCATTTCTTCTGTGTAGGAAGATACAAAGTTGGAATACTCTGGACTTCTCTTTGCCCGTACATGGGCAGAGACCTGGGACAACTTCTCCAGTGCCATTTATAAGTAAGCCTATGGCCAATGCTCTCTTTTTTCTCTCCTGATCCCATAGCCCCTCAGAAGATATGTATTCTCAATTAGACCCCAGAGAATTTAGCACTCTGACCTGGGCACAGGCTGAGGGTATAGTTCAGTGGTAAAATGTCTTCTTAGCAAGCATGAGACCCTTGGCTTGTTCTCTAGAACTGTGAAGGAAGGAAGGAAGGAGAGAGAGAAGAAGAAGCAGGAAGAGAAGGAGGAGGGAAAAGATGAAGAAGGCAATGAAGATGACCTTGGGCATATTAGAAGGCCATTGCTAGGCTACGGCAGCTAGGGACAGGGTGAATCAGTCAACAAAGTTCTGAATTCAGTGGTAGGAAACCTGCTTTTCCAGAAACATAACCACTCTCCAGAGAGGATTAAGGACACAACCATGAACACAGCATGTTGGGGCATCTGGCTCCCCATCAGACCTGAGGACACACCCGACCTTGGGCCTGATGTACATCAGGTACTCACTGTACAGTCTGTGGATTAAAGCAAGAGTCAGAACAGGAACACAAAGTGTCCTAAGTTTTCCTCTCTTGCACCATACTACTGCTACGGCTACCAAGAAACACATACTTCAGTCAAGTGCCATACACACACCTTTGACACATTCCCACACTCAGACTTCTGGCTCTGCCCCCAATGGAAACCCACACGGCTGGTACTGGGGCTGTCTTTCACTCAAGGTTTCTTTCCCCTCGGGGGTCCTGTGTTACCATCATCTTCTCCCTTTCCCTTTCTTTCATTACCTACCAATGGGGTGACTCCCCTCCAGCAATTTCTCTTGTCCATGTCCCCTCTTATTCTCTCTCCTCACCCTCTCTTCTCTACATCTTTTTTATTCACCACAAGA
This sequence comes from Chinchilla lanigera, assembly GCF_000276665.1. Lineage (NCBI taxonomy): Eukaryota > Metazoa > Chordata > Mammalia > Rodentia > Chinchillidae > Chinchilla > Chinchilla lanigera. The sequence goes on along the minus strand of NW_004955420.1, from coordinate 19,682,561 downwards.
ACATCTCTCTTCTTCCTTTGTTCTCCTTCATTAATTCTAACACAAGACCCCAACCACTATCTCAAAAAAACAACCCTTAAAGTAGTATGAATGTACCAGAAGTGAGAGGCAAAAAAAAAAAAAAAAAAAAAAAATTCATCTTCTACTGAATGTAGACATTACAAAAAACCTATTTGATAAGCCTCAAAAAGTCCTTGAAAATACCCAGAATTTACTGTGAGAAATTCTGCAAAAGTCTATCAATATCCTCATCTTCCGTTTTTCATAAGTAGAAATACACCACCTAAAAAATCAAACAAAAATACCCCACTGTATTTTAAATTACTAGAGTGTGTTTTACTATTTTTAACACAGACATATCATGCTTCAATTATATTATGAGGAAAAAAGCCTTTAAAATATTAGCCAGGGGTCTAGTTGCCTTTGAAAACATTATCCAGCAAGTAGACCCTAAATCCCAAAGAACCAACTTGAAACTCCTGGACCCAACTGACAGGGAAGTTGTACATGCTTTGTGATCCTTGGAAAAAGCTGTTAAGGAGCTCAGGGGTGGGAGGTGAGAAATTGAAATGTGCAGATTACTCATTTTGAACAATAAATAGTAACTTACTGAACCTATTTCTATCCCTCCTGGAGGATTGTTATGTTTGTACATTGGACACTGGTTTGTACATTGGACACTGGTTTTACTTGGACAGACTTGCTGTTTGACTCAGGGCTCGGTACACCTGCCCGGCTCTGCGAGGCTATTCTCTCATATCACAAGTCAGGGGGGTGGGGCAGTACATCTGTATCCGTGGTTGCTTGTGATCAGTTCCCTCGCTGTCACATATGTCATGCAAGATGCAACAAGGGCTCAGAACACAGTACTGTATAATAGCATGTTAAAAAAAAAAACCTCACAAAGTAAAGGTTAGGAGTAGGAAGCAAATGGAGAAGCTTACTATGGTCACTGCATCCTCCTAGATTCACCATGGGCATGTGCTCCATTTGTTTTTTAAGAAACATTTTTAATGGTAATACATCAGAACTTACTTATGTGATAACAGTGAGTGTGTGGATGCCAGGTTGTCTGGTTTCCATGTGCTAGTGAGTTTAGATAGTTACAAGAATTACTTGGGAAAGCCAAGTATCTGACATATGAAATACTTTGGGGATCAGAGGAAAAGAAGCCTCCTGCTAAGTCCCAGCAGAAGCTGGGTTTGGAGCCAACTACACTGGTATGTGCTGTGGTCTCAGCATGCAGGGTGTGGAGGTAAGAGGATCAGCTGTGCCCAGAAGTTTGAGAACTTTCTAGGCTACACAGGGAGACCTTCTATGGAAAAGGAGGAAGAGGAGAAGGAGAAGAACAAAGAGGAGAGGGAGGAGAAAGAAGAGGTGGAAGGAAAAGGAAGAGAAAGAGAAGTTGAATTTGAATGTAGCTCCCCCTGTGTAAAGAATGGAGTTCTGGTCCCAAAAAGCCAATTGTCCTGGCAACCAAAATTGACTCCCTGGGGACATTTTCAGGTAGTCATGCTTGTTGAACAGAGCAGGACACTGAAAATAATACAAAATGTGCCTGCACATCAATCTGATTGTTCTCCAGTTCTATGCTGCTTCCTTTTTCAAAGCACCTTTCAAAGGCACTGCGTCTCCACCTCCCACTCGAGCTTCTGGGCCACTGCTCTCCCTCACATACACCTGGTCTCTCGGTTGCCTCTTCAGCCTCTCCTGTTTTTTCTGCCTCTAGTCTTTCCTGAAGAAACATACCTCATACTCCATGACAACCTAAGCATTCCTAAGGCATACTATCATCCTGACTCTGTCGTTTCAATCAGTCCCGATAGGTTAGGCTGCGCTCCAGTGACACACAGACCCAACATTACAGTGGCCCAAACAGCAAAGGTTTATTTCACTATCTCACTCTGTGTCCATTGTTTGGCAACTGGGGATTCAATTTGGTGTTATTCTTGCCCTCAGGCTGAGACCCAGGCTGATGGACCAGTCGCGACCTGAAACTGCTCAGAAAAGAGCAGAGAGCTCCAGAGAGTTCACCCTGAAAATGACGTGTTTGCCTGTAAGTGGCAGATGTTTCTCCTGCTCATGGTTCATCTGCCCCACCCACAGGTGGCTAGGAAATACAGTCCTACCATGTATCCAGAAGAGGCTGACGGAAAGTATACAGTGAGCAGGTTTAAAAAGCATGTGAACGTCTAACTGATAATGTCCCCTGTTTTCCAAGTAAAGTCAAAATGTAAGTGCCATCTTTTCCAAGAAGTCACCTGTAATTCCCCACCCAGAAAGCCCTTCTTAGTCCACACTTTTCTAATGGTCCAATCTGTCCTCTTTATGATACTTAACACAATTGATTCTCTTTTAATGAAGAATGTTTACATGACTCATAAGGGTAAAATGTACTTGAGAAATCATCTAGTTCTTACATTCTCCATATGTGCTACCAAATTTTCAGTCATCTGTTTAAAAATTCACAGTTTGGGGGAGCTCACCTTCCAGGTAACACATTCTAGCCTTCCAAACTTGAACAGCTCTGATTATTTGAAACATAGCAATAATAACACACTTTAGGGCCTTTCATCCCTAGGGAGCTCCACTTCATACCTTTTTTCGAAACAAGGAAACCCAGGTACTGTTTAGAGAATAAGAAGCCTTCGCAAGGATGTAAAACAAAGAAAAGTTCTGGTTTAATTTATCTCTCTGTGTTGTTCAGAGGCTCCCTGAACAGTCGATCTCCTAAGAGACCAAGAGGGATGGAAAGACACGGAGGTAACCACTCTGCCTTGTTTACTACAGAGCTCAAGAGTGACTTTCACGCAGCTGGGTGAGTGGAAGTGACTAGACAGAAGGTTGTATAGTCCAGGACAGATGTAGCCGTGTTATGACTCACTGTCAGACTGTCAACCTGCACCACTGGAACCATAACTCATGCTCTGGTGGCCCCTGAGCTTAGCAGTGGAGGAAGCCTGCGCAAAAGTCTCCCATGTCACTCGGCACACAGGAGAACAAAATTCTACAGCACACGCTGCATGGCTCTACCGACCTCCGAGGGCAAGTGCCACCTCTGTCCACAGCATCCTTAGAATTTTCTGATGCTTTCTCATTGTTTGATAGAACTCAGTTCTTCAAAAGAATACAGATACTAGAATTGCTTCTACTCACTGTGCGACCCTGGACAGGCCTCTTCAATTTCACAACTCTCACCTGTAAAATGGGGCAAGTAATGTTTTCTCAGACTGTAATGGTGCCATGAACTGGCCTGGTTTAGTTAATCATAGTTCCTTCTAGTCTTTTTTTTGACTACAGCAACCCAGGCTCTTGACCTGAATCTCACACACTGGCCATCTCAGCAGCTCTCTGCAGGTGGTTCCTTCTCCATGCTGGGAGGAATCCACAGGCCAGGGGATATGTCCACACACGCACATCTTCCCTTCTAGGTCATTCTCCATGAGCCCAGAGGCACCTGTTAAAATGGCTCAGAATCCACACCTAGGACCTATGTTCTCTGAAACTGTCCTGGACAGGACAAAATTTGATGCTAGTCTGTGCGCACTGGGTCAGGGGCCGCCGTGTGAGGCACAGGATGGGCTGGGGTGGGGACTCTGCACTGCGGTTGGGTGGGCTGGAGCCTGCATGCACACCTGTGAGGCCTTTCATGTAGGAACAATCAGGATGGGAAAGAATAATTAAGTTATGGGCCACTGGGACCTCATTTTATACACTAGCCCTCGATTTCCCAAATGTCAGGGGCAGACTTATTACCCTCTCTCTTCCTTATTTCTAACCTTGGTCATCCAACCTAGTGTGTGGTTCTGAAGTTATAACACTTTTTCCTTTTTATTTTATTATGAGTATTATCTTAGTCATTTTCTCATTGCCAGACATAACTCCCAACACCTGCATTTTAGAGGAGGAGAGGTTTATTTGGGATTGTGTGTTTTTAGAGGTTTCAGTCCATAGTGGGACAGCTCCAGGGCAGAATCTGTGTGGGGAAAGGGCCTACCTGGAAGGAAATCTCACATCAAGGCAGCTGTGAAGCAGAGAGCAAAGGGAGGAGCCAGGGAGAGAGATCTGCTTTTCCAGGTGGCACCCCAATACCCCGACTCTAATCAGACTCCACGTCCTCACAGCCAGTCAGCTGTAGTGCCCTCATAATCCGATCACCTATACAAAGCCCTGCCTGTGAGCACCTGAGGATCTAGAATAAACATCTAGAGACATCTAGAACAAACCGTAACAGGTATACATCACAATTTGTTTATCTATTCAGTTATTGATAGATATTGGGGTTTTTTTCCGTCTTTTCACTATTGTAAATAATGCCTGTGTGAACATTGATTTGTAAGTATCCATTTGAGTTCTTGTTTCCAGCCCTTCAGGGTATACATATAGAACTACAGTTGCTGGGTCATATGGTAATTCTATGTTTAACTTTTTGGGGAACTACCTGTGTTTTCTGCACGGCTGAATGATGTCACATTTCCGCCAACATTATATAAGGCTCCGTTGTCTCCACACCCTTGCCAACACTTGTTGTTTTCTGGTTGTTGTTTGTTTGTTACGACGGCCATTCTAATGAGTGGGATGTGGTATCACATTGTGGTTTTGATTTGCATTTCCCTCGTGACTGATGGTGTTAACATCTTCTCCCACGCTTCTGGCCACTGTGTGTCTTTCTTGGAGCAATGTCAGGGACAACTTTTAAGGAGGTAACTAACATTCTGGGAAAACGAAAGGGGAATACATCCAAAAATGGCTTCACATGGTTACTAGTGCCCAGGATACTGCTGGTTCCCTAGCAAAGTCAGGACTTCGCCTACCCTCTAGCTTTCCCAGAGGCCAGGTTGGCAAGCTCCACACTAGCATAATCACACCAGGCATCTCAATGACTTGGAGTTCAAGCCCATTACACAGCACTCATCACACACCCACTGCACACTACCCCCAGTCTACACACCCCGTTCCCATTTCCAAGCCCATATAGCATAGCAGCTGAGGCATGGATCCACCTTACAAACCAGCCCCATTCAGAACCACCAAGAAGCTAGTACACAGGGGAGTACACTGCACTCTCAGCAAAGATTGCTTTCTAGACTTTGCTCCCAGAACACAACATGATACAGCAAAGGCTCAGCCATGCTGATACTGACACCACCAATTCACACTATGATCTGAGTCAAGATCTGTTTATTCTGCGCCCTGATTTTCTCATACAAGACAAGGCTGATAATAACTACTCTTCCCTTCCTCCTTGGAGAACTAACAAAATGCATATATATGCGCTTGCTTTGTGCACACTGGGAGGCAGTAGCTATATAAATCTATACGCATGTTTGTACTTGCACTGTTTTTCTTCGTGACCTAGATGAGATTGAGAACCATTTTGGGACCAGGTGAAAACGGCACATACTAATTGTACCTGTTTCCTCCTGCATGGTCTAGTCCATTTACACATGGGTGTAAAATTAGTCCCTTTAACTCTAAGAAAAGAGGAGCGCTATTCTGCTGGAGGACTTAAACCTGCCAAGTTATGAGCCCATGGCTTTGGGTCTCCATGTGGGACTTCTATTATGAAAGTGATATCAGAACAAAAAGTCACCTGGTGGTTGCTGAGACCCCTGTAGGGCATCTCTGAATAACAGCAAAGTAAAGTTTGAAGTAAATGACCCTTCTTCCATTTTTCCACTGGGAAAATGAAATGGCTAGACTGGATGCCCAGATTTCAAGTTTTTTTTTTTTTAATCAAAAATCTTCCTTAGAAATTAAATTTCATACTAATCTCTAGCGAATAAAAGCATATAAAAGTGGAGCAACTCTGACTAAAGGGCCCTTGCCCCCATCCCACCTGAGCTAGGCAGTCAGCCTCCAGCTCAGCAATGTGAAATACTTCTAATAAAAAAAAAAATTATGGTTCCTTGTCATAAAATTAACCAATTAGATTTAGAAAACATGGAGAGATTTAAGCTGGGGAGCAGGAGGACAAGGCGAGAGGCCTCTGGGATAAGAGTAGGTGGGGACGGAACCCTTCTGCAGCAGCTGTATCTACTTCCACCATCAGATCCCAAAGAGGAAACTGAGGCCAAGCAGTGAAGATACAAACTTTGTAACTTTTTGACCCAGGAAGTTTAGAGAATCATAATAAGGAAATGATTATAGAGTGCTTTGAGCTCTTCAGAGACAGGCAGTATTTAAAATACAAGGTATTATTACCTCCTCAGAGCTCTCTTTTGATTACCGCTGTGCTTAAAAAGGTGGGCAGGCCACTTTTATTTTTCAAAACTCGGGTATTTAAAAAAAAATCCACATGTACAATACCTACACTCAGCCGTTATAAACTAATTCTCAGCTTCCCTGTCACTGGATAATTTAAATGTTCAAACAGATATTATATTAGCTTTATGAGCTAACTTGGCAGCGCTCCCATTAAAGACATCTATCCCTTCAGCTCGCTCTCTGCTCCCATGATTTGAAGGATTGTTAGATTAACAGTGAAAACAATATTATATTTGGAATTTTAAATGCAAGTAATACATAGGAACTTGTCTCTAAAAACCCCTCAATATAAATCAGGGTAGCCCTGGCCTAGGGGCTTCCTTGAGATAAGGTCTTCTTTTGACTCCCTGCAGTGAACTAGAAGAGAATTTTTTGTTTTTGTTTTTGTTTTTTTTTTATATCTGTGTTACCTGCACGCAGGGTTTGTCCATAGCGAGCTCCGTCAGAAGACCTGGTTCAAGTCCTAGCTTTCACGTGCATGGACTGGTTGGCTTTGGACTATCATTGCAGCTGGCTGGTCCTGGGTTTTCTCCTCTGTAGATTGGGATAGCACCCCTGCCTTGCCTCCCTAACAAGACTTACCTGGAGGTCAAAGCGAAATGATGCAGAAATCCCTACAAACTTGCATGAATGGACACTGGCAACAGTCTCAGAAGGCAGTCAGATGACCCTTCTTCTCATCCTGAGACTCCTGCTTATGAGCTGTGTGATCATGAGCAAGTTGTTTATCTGCTCTCAGTCTCTGGTTCCTTGGTTGCAGACAGGAGGTTATTAGTAGTATTTTTCTCATAGACTAGTTTTGAGAATTTAAAGCAAGCACAGAGGTTGATCCACATTAAAGTCTCAATCACTGTTAGTGCTTATTAAAAAGCTGTAACACTCCCCGTGCCCAAGGGGTTACTGTTGTTCTTCGGAGTTCTGCTTTCAGCACACAGCAGAACTAAAGATAACTGTACGCCTATTGTCTGAACCGCCTGGGTGCTCTTACTAGAACGAAAGAAAAAAGGAAATACATTGTGGCCCAGAATGGGGCTCCAGAGAAATCCAAAATGAGCTGTGGTCTAAAAGCGACTTCTCTCCAAGCCTATTTTTAACCGGCTGTGAACTTCTCTAATACGCAAAGAGTGATGCTGGACTCCCTGAATAGCTCCTCTGACGAGCGACTGCCTGTTTCTGCTACTATGTGAATTTATGGAGTTCTAGTCTCACACTTCATTAAAGAAATATACGATGGTACTGAGACCGGGGGCCAGACACCTATAACTCTTGTACCAATCTCCCACTTATAAATCTTAGGGCTTCATTCACCGACTGAAGAGGAGTCACTGAAGGGATATTATCACATGATTCTTTGTAGTGGGTTTTTCTTTAACTTTCTTATAACCGATGACTTTATTAAGAAATCCCCAAACAAAAGGCCTGTTCAGAAGTTCACTCCCGAATTTATTAGAGTTCCTTCAAGTACAAGTAACAGTAATGGCGCTACAGTGGCTCAAATAGATGGAAGGTTTTTTTTTGTTTTCACATAAAGTATTTAAAGGTGGGTAATTGCTGGTGTTAGTTTAGAGGTCATCCCAACTTCATTAAATCAAAAGTAGCTGAGTTTTTCCTCATGCTTTCATTCTGGTTGCTCTGGCTCCAACTATTACGCATATAATCTACCACAGAAAAATGAAGAAAGGAAAAGGATGGCTTTTGTGTCAGAGAATCAAAATATTTCTGAGGATCTGTGCATCTATTATACCTCCCTACCTTCTCAGCTAGAATTAGGTCAAAAGACCATCCTTGTTTCAAAGATAGTTAGGCATAAGGGTGGGACCAACTAAAAGTGTCTGTCATAGCTCCTCATAAAGGTCTGCTGAATGCAGAAAAGGAAGTCATTTATTAGACAAAGGTTAAAGAAACCAGTGAATGAATGTTTGGCCCAGATACCTCCTTGATTTAGCTCACTTGTCACTGGTTTTCTAATCCCACATCCAAGTGTCACACATCCCTACTCCCTTGGTAACCTACAAATACAGTCCCACGGTACAATTTATCCTCTGAGTCTTAACTTCCCACTTACTTGTCTGTCTTCCTCACCAGTCCTAATCCCACTGGTGGAAAAAAACACATACTTTATTCCACGTCTGGAAAATACTCGTGAACCTATAAATAACTCTTGCTGCATTGTTGAGTATGCTTTCCTGAAAATGTAAGTAACTTATTTCCCAGGACACACATAGATGTTAAGCTTTTCAAATCCATCCTTTGGGTAGGTCTATCTAAAAAACTAAAACCAAAGTTATTTAGATGATGTAACCAATTAAATATGTCAGCACATTAGCGTTGCTTCCTCAATGTAAATCAAGGTATTCCCAGAAATTATTGTTACCTTGTTTGATTCAACTTTACAAATTATATTTTGGCATTTTAAATCTATTCTCCATTTGGAAGCTTTTGACCTAAACGAGGAGTGAAATTGCAAGTGTATTTTATACGAGGAGAATGTGTTTTAAAGAAAGTAAGAGGAACGCTATGGGCTGAGTGTTGCAGAAAGTAGGGTGCAATAGGATAAGATTCCCCAAACCGCTGTAAACTGACTTCTGTTTGCTTCCGGGCGGCACCAGCGCGCTCTGTCTATCGGCTCTCCGGCGCCTCCTGCCTCACTTCCCAGCGTGGGGGTACACTGTGCTGGAGAGTGGAAGATGAACCAGCTCTGGGCAGGAGCATGCATGACGGGAATGGCAGGAGAGAGGGCACAGAGTCTGCAGAGGGTCACAGTGGTCCTCTGGGCCACAATGTTTGAGATAGGAGGACTCTGCAGAGGCGAGGATACTGGGAAGTCGGAGTAGCAAGGGCGAAGACATAGGGCTAAGGCGTTTGGATGCCGCCGCGTAAGCAGAGAAGGCTATTTTTTGTGTGGAGAATCACACACACCAAACTCGCTCACACTTTCTGTCTGATAATAATCATAAGTACAGAACAGAGAGCAGAGGGGATGGAAGCTGAGGCTTTGTTAAAGGATCCCGTAATAATCTAGGCCAGACACGAATAGACCCTTAATAACGCGGTGGGAACACAAAAGCGGCTGAAGGGACCGATGTGGGAAACTCTGCGGTGCTGAAATCAGATGCATAACTGGCAATCAGAAGCACTTCCCAAGGACCAGCTCAGTAGCCTTGTTTGTATGGACTTCTCCTCCTTCCCGGCTTTACTGACGCCTATTGCCTGAGATGAGATTCTCCAGTACAGTACAACGATACATTTCCTGTGCCTCAGTTCTGACCTCTGTGAGATCCCAAGCTAAAATAAAGGACAACAAAGAAATGGCCACTCATAAAGAACACTGGGAGGGTAGTCAAGGATATTACTTGCTGCAGGGCTGATTATAACACAGGCTGAAAAAGAGGGAAAGGAGATCATCCAAATGTCAGACGATTAATTCAATGATGGCATATTCATAAAATGAAATACCGTTTAACTGGTAAACACGGCTAAGAGTGCCTGTATGTCCATGGTAGTTTGGCAAAGATGTGAATAGTCTAGCATGGCGATCCTGTTTGCTTTAATTCTAAAAAGATTATGTACTTTAAATAAATATAATGGTAGCATGTATTTCTTGCAAATATGAGTGAGGATAAGATGAATTTGGCCAGTGCAATATAAACAGAAGTACTTTGTTGCAGCTGCTCTAAACTGACCTCTCTGTTTGCGTCCGGGTGGCCCCAGCCCCCTCCGGCGTCTCCTGCCTCACTCCCCAGTGTGGGTATACCCACTGGTAGCTCCAGTTTCTCTTGCTAAAAAAATGACGTGTGCTCTTTTGTTTCTTCTTATCTCTGGAATGTTAGTGTGATGGTTGGAACTCTAGCCACCTTCTTTGACCATGAGGGTGAGTTTGCACACTAGGGATAGCAGTGACACAAGCCACATGGGAGCCTGGTACTTGAGCATGTTGTAGAACAGGATACTACATCAACTCTGGACAGTATTCCTCTGGATGTTTTCAAGAAGAAAGTTTAAGATGTGTCTATCTTATTGAAGCATCTTTCATTTTGGGTCTCCAGGACTCATAGCCAATCTAATAGACCCAATATAAATGGACTTTTGAGAAAAAAGATGAAGGGAGAAAGAAAAACTCCTTTAGCCTTTATTCCTTTCATACTGTTTAATGGTTTTAACTTTGCATGACTATTACTTTTATTTTTTAATTATAGGGCTTTGCATTTGATTAAAAATTAAATATAGACCAGGAAGGCAGAGGAAAACGCTTTGAAGATGACACTAAGGTCATGCATGACTAAGGCTATACAACGACAATCACAGAAACTGTATTCCAAGGGTGAATAAGCTCAGATGCAAGAAGGCAGATGTTCACTTTTGTGATTAGGTTTTTGTAAGCTTCATCTTCTTTTTTTTTTTTAATTTAATTATTTTGGCTTTTTGAGATAGGGTCTCGCTATGTAGTTAAGGCTGGCCTGGAACCCACAGAAATCCTCCTGTCTCAGCCTCCTGAGTGCTAGAATTACAGGCATGCACCCCCAGGCCTGGCAAGTTTCACCTTCTGTGTTAGGCAAAATAATGGTGCACATAGAAATTAATGTTCTCACTTCTGAAATCTGTGGATGTTGTCTTATTTAGCAAAAGAGGTTTTCAAGATGTATTCCAGATGAGGACCCTGGGGTAGGGAAATTATTTTGGATTGGGTCAGGTGTAATAAGAAGCATTCTTATTACAGGAGAAGGAAGGAGGCACAAAAGTCTGAGCCAGAAAAGGGGAGATGAAAATAGAGGTAGAGGTCTGATTGCAGTGGGGCCTGAAGCCAAGGAATGTGGACAGACTTCAGAAGCTCTAGGCAGACAAAGAGAAGTCTTCCTTCCTCCTTTCAAGCTTCCAAAAGAAATACCCCTGTAGACCCACTTTAGAACTTTTGATGTCTTGAATTGTATGATAATGAATTCATATTGTTTTACGCCTCAGGTTGGTGGTAACTTGTTACAGTGGCAATAGCAGATAAAATATACCATCCATGCTGCTATAATGCCGAGTTTCCCTTCAGCTTTGTGGGTTCTGTCTAGAAGGAATCCCTCTAAGTTCAATCAGTCTTTTCTGGGGCTGGATCTGAGCATCACTCACTGTTGTTTCTTAAAGCCTGGATAGTTTTTTAGTTTTCAGATTGGATTCTGGACACACATATTCCACAGAATCACCCCAAAATGACACCATCAGCACTCCACCTTCTGCCAGTGAGCACAGTACTTCTTGACAACAATTCAACTTCCATAGTTCTGACCAAGACACTGCTTTGGCTTTAAAAATCTAGGTACTAGAGGTCTGTGCTTATAACTTAAGATAAGGTGCAATGAAGAACATTATATTATTGAATTTATGAAAATAAAACTCCATGTTTTATAACACAGGCATCGTCTTCATCCAAGTACGACAAGGAGTATGTAGTGTGTGTGTGTGTGTGTGTGTGTGTGTGTGTGTGTATGTGTGTGTGTGTGGTATGTGTCTAACTCCAAAGGGTGTTAGAAAATCCAAATGAGATGGAAGTGAAATTCACGCAAAGAAAAATAAGCTGTTTTGACATGAACAGCTTAGTAGCATGCTGTACTTCACAATGCTGTCCCTCTGTAGATCCAAAATGCTTTCATTACCCCCAAAGGAAGCCCCATACCCACTAAAGTTTACTCCACTTCATCCACCGCGCAGGCCCCTGTGACCACCATTCTGCTGTCTCTATGAATTTACCTCGCCTAGTCTGTTTCATATGGAATCATAAGATGTGCTACATTTGTGTCTAATTTCTTTTCATTAGAATAGTATTTTCAGCTTTCAAAGCCCATTCATGCAGTAGCATGTATCAGCACTTGGTTCCTTGTGTAACTGAGAAATATTCAGTTGTATGCATATACCATAATCTCTTTATCCATTTGTTTCACCATTTGGCTTTTGTGAGTAGTGTGAGAATTGGTGTAGTTTTAAGGTATGATAGGGAGAGGGGAAAAAAAGGAGACCAGGGATTCCCAAATCAGACTAAAGGACAGAAAGAGCTAAAAGCATACAGATTCTGGAGGGCTACCGCACGCAGCGGGGCCTTGGCATCTAAGCCCTGAGTGGTGGCACTACACAGCAACATCTGAACACAGGAGTTGTAAAAGGGACCGTGATTTTATGTGATTTTATGAGTAGGCAACTCCCTCATAGGGTGTAGAGTCCAAGTGAACACAAGTGGTCTTCATCCTTAATGATGGATGCCCAGAATCCCTTGAAGAGGAGCCTTTCACTCCAGCAGAAAGAAGAGTCTTGCTGGGCAAATGCTCGGGGAAGGGTGAGACAGGAAAATTGACACTGAGGGTTAAAGAACTGGTATCAAATCAAAACAGGCTAAACGAGAGGCTGACAGAGGATGTGCTGAGGTGAAAAGGGTATTTGTTCCTGATCAACAGTAAGAGAAATGGTTGGTGAGTTCCACAGCACTCACATCCCCAAGCCTGGGGCTTGGCCCACACATGTGCATATTCCACCAACGGAAGGGCAAAATCCTTCAGAGAGCAGTGCTTTCTTCTGGCGGAGACAGCCAGCATTTCAACTCACCGGCTTTCATCTGCCTCCGCAGAAGGTGACTCCACTTTCACAGCTGTGTGGAAAATGCCTCAACCACCCAGAATGAGCAGTGATCTTTGCCCAGTGTGTGTCTTCTCCTTGCACCTCGAGTGCAGCGTATTCTTTCCTTTCTATGACAACATGTTGTGGTTTGCTGAGGAGGTAGTCCTTGCTTCTGTCCCCTCGGCATCTCCCTGTGAGGGAGGGATGGGCTGGTCATTACTCTGACACGATGTCTACTGCTCCACTGACTAGAGCGGAAGCCACATTTTTAAACTAGAAGTCTCCTCTGCCTATCAATGACTCATAAGAAAAAGGCCTTGGTGGCCAATAATTTGTAAAGTTGGCCAGTGCTTCCAGAGCAGATAATTACATTACTCTTGGCAGGCCTAGAATTGTCTTTTGATTCAGTGTTATTTCCTGGAAAAAAAATGAAGTGAAGACCAATATAGCAAAAGCCAAACCGCTCTGAAGTGCATTCTTTCCACAGTGAAAAGCACAGAGAAATTCAAGCACAGTGGCACACACCTGTGATCCCAGCTCTTCAGAAAGAGCAGAAGAATCCCATGTTCTAGGCTGGCCTGGGCAACTTAGTGACACTCTGTCTTAAAATTTAAAAAAAAATTAAAATGGCTGGGAATATAGCTCACTACTAGAGGGTCCCAGGGTTCCATCCCCAACACCATAAAAAACAATATCATAGTTATGCTCAGTCCAAGAGAATGTGTTATTCTTCACTATCTACTTTGAGGAAAAGGAATAACAGTATTTCCTCCAAAACTGGTTTCTTTCAGACCCCAGGCCAACTGGACCCCAGCCAGGGATGCATCTGTGTGTAGATTTGGGATGACCTTCTGTTTATTACGCTTGTTATAGAGGCCACCCACTCTGTGCCACCTCTCTGCGTGCAGAATGATAGGTTAACTCATACTATTTCTACCTTGTTCCTGAACCCCCAGGAGGAGAGCTTCAGACTACCACTGCGAGGCAAAACCAGACTCTTGAGGCCAGAAGTCAAAGCCTCAGAACTCTCTCTCTGATGCTAATTTGGGCAAAGCACTCCCCACTCCCGCGGCAAGACAGGTCACCTGCCAACTCCTCCTCAGAGCCCAGGGAGGCAGAGAGGTCTCGGCCCTGCTCAGCCAGTTCCAGCTAAAGAGATCAGAAATGCCTTTGGACACTGACAGGAGGTAAAAAAGAAGCAGCACGCTCCTTTCTTTGAAAGAATCCTAATAGGAAATGAAGCTTGATGCCTGACACGAGAGTGCAGGTAGTAATAGAGATGAAAGGTGAGATAGATCAGTCCGGTCTTCAGCTACATTCTTCATCTTTAAACAGTTTCCCTCCAGTGGTAACCTAGAGACTGTTTTTTTTTTTTTTGGTTTTTTTTCTCCCCTTTACTTCTCTTTCTTCTTTCCCTGAAATGCATCTGAGAAAGAGAAAGACTTTCTAATGAGGCAAGACAAGGCAGACATTAGCCCCTAGCACCAATTTTAGCATGGGCAGTTGAAAGCACCCTAGTAAGTGAATGCTACCTGCAGGGCCCATCTGCTTCCTTTTTGAAATGTTTGGGTCTTGCTTTGAAACTTTTTTTAAATATAACTGTGCATCTTCTTTAGCAAAAGAGCTCTCTCTCACAGAGGAAAGCGTTTGGACTGCCGAAATAGTCCAAAACCAATTTTGCTCTAGGCAAAGGAAGCCAATGATATTTTCTAAATTTTAATGTGCAATCCTCCATAACACTTAGTTCAGTTGTGGTTCGCTTCCTGAGTGCATATGTCCAGGGTATGATACATATTCACTCATAAATGTAATACAAGCTAGAAAGTGGATGTTGTAGCCCCTATTGGGGCAGAGACAAAGGGAGTAGGAATAAGAAACCGTGATGAATGGAATCACATAAGCAGCTTTATAAAAATATACTGAGCTACATATACATATGAACTTCTGGCTCAGAATAACTTCATTTATTTCTTTGCTAGTTGCTTGCTGAAGTTTTTGGTTGTAAGGAGGTGGAATATAAGGAGTCTCATTTTTCTCTATTTTTGTCTTACATATTAAGAGATAGTTGATAAAGATAGATACATACATACATATATACATAGATACATATATAGGTAGATAGATAGATGTGAATATAATAAATATATCTCTCTAAATATATGTCTGGCTAAGATCTGTTACCCTAGACATTGTACTGAAAAAGTGAACAATAAATGAACTGCATGGAGAATTACAAGTTATAAATTTAAGATACATCATTGTCTTCCCATGTGTAGAACAAACTTGGCTTTGAACTATTTAGGCAGTTCAACTGCTTGCTTATTTCAGTGAGCTCTTTCAGCGAAGAGAATGCTTAGTTATAAAAAAAATTTCAAACACTATCTACTAAAATATTCAAGTGATACAGATATGATCACACAACTATGGAAAGGAGTACAATTGAAAGACTCATTCATTTATTCAATATTTATGAAGGGCCAGGCACTGTGTCTCAGTCACACAATGGTGACCAAAAAAAGAAAAAAAACATAGTAGAATCTTCAAGGAACTTCCACAAGAATTGGTGGAAGCAGACCTTAGCCACTAATTATGCAAATAAACACAGCAGTATACTTAGAAAAAGCATAATTCTAAGGGGTCTTTGGGGATGAGTGGTATTTTTGGGTACATGAGAAGAATATCAAAAAGGTTTCATGAGTAGAGTAGCATTTGTGCTCACTATGGAAAGCTGTATGATATTTGGATATTGAGTGATGCTAGCAGAGAATTCTACATAAAACTCATCATGCGCACACAAATAGCACAGCAGGATAGGGCAGGCATGGGTGGAGTTCATAGGTAATGGGAGAGCCAATGGAATGTTCTGAGTGGTGAGATTATCAGCTACATTTTAGACAGCTTAGTTAGGCAGTGTTCCAGGAAGAAGAAAGGAGGGGTAACCAGAGGTCAGCTATTGAAATACAAAGCAGAACAACAGTGGATAGTGGCACTGGGAATGACAAGAAGGAAATGGATGTGAGACATGGTTGATATATAAACCATGAAGTTTGGTAATAATTATGTGGTGGAGATGGGTTAAATAAACTGGTGACCAAGGGGCAAGTAAAAGATAATTCTAGCTTTTCTATGCTGAGGACACAGACATAGGGATTTTGGTGATGGTGGGGATAGGGAAATTGGCTGGATTTGCGGAAAGATTCCACCTGCAAGTGCCACCATTTTAACCTGGAGGCTAACAAGGACATTCACGTTACAGCCAACCTTTTCCTTGTGTTCTGCCTCTTCTTCCCTACCTCATTCTCTGTGCTTTATACTCTTGGAACCAGAGAGTAGATTATCAACCACCACAATTTTTGATCAATTAGAAAATGAATCCCAGAATATGATCAGCAAATTCATTGCCCATGCAGAGGCCTAGTGAGCCACAGAGAAAGGCTCTGGTGACAGTAGGCAGCAAATTCTCTGCCAAGTACATCTCAGTGTTGCCACATTGCTATTTACCATCTGTGACCCTGGACAAGTCATCTCACCTCACTACGCTCCATCTTTCCTTATCTGGAAGGAACTGGGGAAAATTAGACCTACCCTGCCTACCTCAGTGGAGTGCCAAATGACCAGGAAAAAGAATAGGGAAAAGGTGATGAGCTTTTGCCTGTCAAACACAACGGGGCTCTAAGCAGAGAACGATCAGCTCTGGAAGGCAGCATCATAGAGAGGGACGCTGGGATAGTGGATGCTAGGTCAGGAAGAAGGGGTTGGGAGATAAGTGAGTCACATATGGAAAGTCCACATGCCTTTTCACTGGGCATCAAAAGTAGACTGGGAGACTGGAATCCAGATCCTTACCAAAAAAATCTCTATTTGACAGAAAGGGAGAAAACTGTTGTGCTGGGCTGGGGATATAGCTCAGTGGCATAAGCACCTGTCTGACAAGCGCGAGGTCCTGAGTTCGATCCCTGGTACTGCAAAAAAAAATAAAGACAGAAAACTGTTGTGCTATGACTGAGCTGGAGTATATGGATGCTACCCATCATCCACTGCCCCTCCTCAATAACTAACCTGGCATTTGGCTGGGCACAAAATGAGCCATACAAAGACTGCATTTCCTAGCTTTTCTTGTGGCTTAATATACTCATGTGACCAAATCCTGGCAGTCTAAAATCAGCAGGTATGTGTACGACTTTCAAAAACTTCCCTTCTCTACATCTTTTTTTCTGCTTAGACTGCAGCTGTAGTGACTGAAGTTGCAGCAGCCCTGTTTGTCCTTGAGGTGGTCTTCTGACTGGAAATGACACAACAGAGTAACAAGAGAGAAGGAGCCTTGGTACCTGATCTATGGCACTGCACCTGTCTGCTTCAGCCTGCTCACCTCAAGTGTCTTTTAGGCGGCCATATTTGTTTCTTATTGCCACTCTGACAGATTACTATAAGCATCGAGTTTAACAATGCAATTGCATTTTAGTCTCATAGTTCTATGGAACTGAAGTCTGACGGGGATATCACTGGACTAAAAGCAAGGTGTCAGTAGGGTCTGTTCTTCAGCAGGAGTTGTTGGGGAAAAGAGGCTGTCTGATTTCTTCCCAGCCTCAGAAGCTGTCTACCCTCAGTTCTTAAATGTTGGCCTTTGTTTTCAACCGGGCCAAGCCAATGCTTCCTGTGCTGCACGGCTGTCCTTCTCTCTTCTGATTCTTTCACTTTCAGGGACCCTTGGGATTATTTTGAGCTCGCCAAGATAATTTAGGACAATCTCCCTATTTTAAAGTCAGACTGTTAGCAATTTTAATTCCATCTTCATCCTTAATTCTACTTTCCCATGGAACCTAACATAGGCATGGTTTCAGGGAATCAGGACAAGGACATTTTTGTGATGCTACAGTGGTAGAGAAACAAACTATCTTATCCAACCCATTATCTTTCCTGTCTTTGTTGCTCATAGCTCAGCCTAACCTCTGCTGGTACAATAATACATTTCCATAACGGACCTGTGTTGACGACGCACTGCTGAGCCATGGTAGGGCTGCTGTGGTCTGATTCTTAGGATCGTCCTAAAGCCTGAAACCCTCCAGATGTGAGCCTCACCTTGTGCTGTACCTACTCATGTGTCCATATATCACCAATGAACTGATACCACTGACTGACACAGGAATAAAAAGAAACCATGCACCTACAAACTGACCACAACTGCTGCTCACCAACACCTGCAGACTTGCCTCAACAGAGTCAGAAGTAAGGCTTTGAACTGGAAAAATATGCACCCAGGGTCCCACATAGAAGCTTATGGTACTGCAACAGCAGAACTCAGGCCTCTGAATGCTACTCCTTCATCTCATTCTTCTTCCTTAAGTCATTCTAGATTTTTCAAGGAGGGATGTGTTGAACAGAGTCCTACAGCTCCAGGACCGCAGCACTCCTGTCACAAACCTTGGCGCAGGCAAAATACGATGTTCACCATGATCACAATTATTTCAAGGCTGTCTAATGTTCACAGCATCCACTGAAGTTTATGCATTCTTCCTGTAGCTCTGGGATCTGCATGAAGTTCTCTGGCATGCACGCTACTAGTTTCTCTACCTCTCACACTCATATGATCTACTTCTCATATTTGTTGAATGAGAACACTTCCAAGGACAATAGTGTGTACCAAGTAACAGGGATGGAAAGATATCAAGTAAAGCCCTGAGGCTTGAGAGCTTATGCATTCTATGCCATTGCTGACTGCCTTCATCTCTCTGGGTCTTCACAGTTCCATCTTAGAATGGAATAACTGCTACTCAAAACAATTGGAAGGAACTACTAATAAAGTGCATTGTAAAGCACACTACCCCCATGCAAAATGCCATTAAACTGCCAATAATAAAACACTGAGAAACTAGGAGTTTTGCCTGCTCGTTTGGCTCTGAGTCACATTCCTTAGTAATACTGAGTGAAACCGAGAGGAAGTAGAAGCAGGCCATCGTGCAGAGCCAGGAAGTTGCCTGATAGCCAACCAAGCAGAGAAGCGCTGGAGAGCCTGTGGGCTGGGTAGACCTTCATAAAGCCATCTGCTCAAGCCTGTACTCTTTTCCTAAATATCTGATTTCCCAAGCTTTCCTTGAGAACTCTTTCTGGACCATGCATCTCCGATAATTAGAAAGATCATTTTGTGGATCTTAAGTCACTGTGCTTCGGCTCAGCCTTCAGAAGAATTGGTAAAAAGCAATTGACATCCTCAAGGCCCCTACACCTCCACATTCCCACCTATACAACAATATTCTTTTTTTATGCCTGATGACCAGTACAGAGTTAAATTTTTTAGAGCATTTCCAAATATTCATTGCAATTCTTCATAAATGCAGTGGATGGGCTGGGGATGTAGCTCAGCCACACAAGCACCTGCCTGGCTAGCACAAGGTCCTGAGTTGGATATCTGGTAGAAAAAAAAAAAATAAATGCAGTGGATTGCCTTCTACATATACTCATGTGTATGCCTTCTTCGAGTATAGTGGTATTTCTCCGAGTATGTGGATGCCTTCTACATAGTATAGTGGTATTTCTTCTAACACGCTATAGTCAAAATAATATAACTGGGTAGGATCTTCAAGGTCACATCTTTCTAAACATCTAGATTTGCACAGAAGAGCTAGGCTCTAATATCTAAGATCATAAAAATGTAATGTTAAAACAAAAAACTGTAAACAAGGCCTAAGGAATTTTGGTCATATCACTGAACATACTCGAGTTGACATTGATTTCCAAATTTTGCATTCTCTATATAATACCTCCTGATATTTCTATGGTGCTCTGATATTTATTTTGAGCACAGGTTGTCATCCTCCTTCTTGTATAATAGTTGTTTACTGTTCTTCTGTCAGAGAACACGTTTTTCCTCAATTAAGCATAATCCTACACATTCATGTCAACTTCTTTAATTTAAGAGGTCATGATGAACTCTTATTCTACCTTACTTGGCTCCATTTCATATTTATGAGGCAGCTCTTGTGAGCCAGGCACTGTCACATAAGTACTTTGTTCGATCCTCAAAACACTCCCACTTTGAAGATATTATTATCCTCATCTAAGATATAAAATAAAATGAGGAACAGGGAAGTTAAGCATTGGGCTCAAGGTTGTCCATCTACTGTGCTCTGAGACTTGTCATTTCTTCTCATAACGACACGTGATCTTGCAAATAATATCAGCCATCCCAACTAATTTTCTTTCTCTAGTAGATCAGGGAACAATGCTGTGTTTTCTGTATGTCCACCATGAAAGCAAATATTAAGTAGAATATTGAGCCAAGGCTGAAGCATAGAGAGTGTCATAAACTCCTTAAACTCATCAAGTTGAAGGTGAGTGATAACTTCAGCAGTTCTCAAACTACGCTAATGAGAAGAAACTGTGACTTTCTCTTTAATACATGACCACAGACATTTAGGCAAGGCAGAAAATGATGAGGGTAGACAGGAGAGCCCCTTCAGAATGGGAAGGAGTAGTGATCATTTTTAACTGGGGTCAAGGAAAGTGCCTTGACTAGAGGGATAGAGGGATGTCACCTTGGTTTCCATGAATGATAGGATTCAGATAGGAAGATGTTGGAGGAGAGACATTTTAGACAGATACTGTGAACAAGAGTTCAGAGAAGGGAAGATTTGGGGAGAAATGTCAAACTGAGGAATGCACAAGAGAGCTGGGAATACTTGGCAAAACAAGAGAAAAGCCTGCATTTCTGTTTATCTGATGGATGATCATGTCAAAGGCAAACAAGACTTTCTCTGTAAAGATAAGTTTCCTAAAGGTAGGGAACTGGGCTCACGGTCATAGACAGAGTCAGCAGTAGAGAATCAGCATCACAACAAAGAAAGAGGGTCATATTTTCTCATATTAAAATCTGCTCCAAGGGCTGGGGATATGGTCCAGTGGTAGAGATCTTGTCTTCCATGCTCAAGGCCCTAGGTTCGATCCACAGCACCAGAAAAAAAAAAAAAGTAAATAAATAAAATCTGTTCCATAATGGCAGCTTCTCCTTGGAGGGCAGAGAAACTCATGTGGGAAAGTCTTCAGGGAGAGCACAAGACACTCAGCCTTGGGAGTCACTGACCATGACCATGAACTGGACTGTCACAGACATTTCTGTGCTCCCTGGCGGTCGGTACAGATGAACTCCTAGGGCTCTTGTACTTCTCCATTTCTAAGACTCCAGAAGACAATGGAGACGATTGTGGCTCCACTCAAATGTAGGAGCCCCTCAAGGGAGACTGGAGCAGACCTCCTTGCTGGACTGACTGTCCTGTGCCAATGGTGCTCTGCCGTTGCAAGGAAGAGGAAATTCGGCACCTCCTAAATCTGAGGATTCGGTGATTTATGTTACATGAGAATTGGGCAGGGATTTTGTTTCTTATATATTTTCTCTCCAAAAAATCATTTAGGAAGGGGCTGGGGATTTAGCTCCACGGCACAGCACCTGCCTGGCTAGTGTGAGATCATGAGTTCGATTCCCGGTACCGGAAAAAAAAAAATCTTTTAGGAAAAGTTTTATCTTCCTTTCAATTTTCCATGAGTGTCCACATTTTCTGAATTTGTTCAATTGTTGCCTTATCAATAAATGTTATGCTAAATATGCATGGTTGGGCTAGTAAACCTGAATTTTTGATTGAATATATTCCATACGTAGGTTTAGTAAATGTTACAAACAATGCCAATTTTTAAGCAATTACATATATTCATTCGCATTTTCACGGTTTCATTGCTATGGCTTCAGGAACATCTTTAATTCTCAGGCAAGCTGAGAATTAAAGTACTGTCTTTTACTAAGGAGAGGAGGCCTACATGAAAGCAAGGGTGAGTCTGAGGTCAGCGCTAGCTCATTCATTCCACCCGCACCCCCACTTTCCGGCTCCCGCAGTGGCTCAGGGCACTACAGCATCGCCACAGACTTCTGAGGAAGAAGCTAAGCCAGCCAAAGGTCAGCTGACTGGGCCTACGGTCACAGAATCTGTTTGTAATAGGGCCTGAGCAGCTTTGAATAAGTGGTCACAGAATCTTTGTTTTTGAAAATCATGTGTAAGCCACTGCCGGCCATTCATTATGTGATCTGGAAGATGTAAAATGATTTGTCACGACTCTCTCCATAATCTGAGTCCCCAATCAGTCACTGTGGTAGCTGCAATAGATTTCTTACAATTAACATGCAAAAAAAAGAAAATCAAGATCTGTTTTTCAGGAATGTTATCATTTTCTTATGCCTCTGTGCTCCTGACCTGCAGATTACACTTTGTTAGATTATTCAATATTACCATTATCTCCCCCTGCATCTCATTGCAGCTCTTAGTTCCCTGAATACTGGGGAAAACTCTCTGCTAAGAACCATAAGGAATTTCAATTAAAATTAAAGTGATCGTGAACCAAAGAAAACTAAGCAAATCCTACGCTCCTGCTCACTTTTCTGAGACCTCCCATACTTGTGTGTTTCAGCAACATGGCCACCTCTTCGTCCTAAAAATATCCCCACTTTCCTGCTTACAATCCTTTATCAGTCTCATTCGTTCAGGCTGGAAGTCCCCATTTCTTCACTCTCCATCTATTGAAAACTTACTCATCTTCTAAGCGCCAATTCACATGACAAGGCTTTATGAAGCTTTCTCTGATCCCTGCACTTGGGATGAATACTTCCTTTCTTCAGTTCTTATTTCATCAAATCTTTTAAAGTAAACTTTTTATTCTATGTCTTCTCCTACACTAGACTGTGACTTCTTGAACACCCAAATCCAGTGGGATTCACATGGGCCAAGCCTACAGGCTCACAATATGTACTTGACACGTATTTATTGAATGAATAAAATTAACATCAAATGCCATTTCCCCCTT
Source organism: Chinchilla lanigera (assembly GCF_000276665.1). Taxonomy (NCBI): domain Eukaryota; kingdom Metazoa; phylum Chordata; class Mammalia; order Rodentia; family Chinchillidae; genus Chinchilla; species Chinchilla lanigera. The sequence goes on along the minus strand of NW_004955420.1, from coordinate 19,659,860 downwards.
TTCCCTTTTCTTATCAGACATACAAATTTTTTCAACGTCTTCCTGACAGATATTTCTGTCAGGGAGACAGGAAGACTGTGTCTTCCTGCTTGCAATCTGTACCCTCTTTTCTACAAATATCCCCATAAAGGGTAAGCAAGCTGCTTCTGTCATAAAACATTTGCCAGGAATTACTAGAAATGGAGAGCACAGTTCACCAGTTCTGTTAAATCATAAGGAATCTCTTCCTTTTTAAATTACAATTCAGCATAATCTTTTCTTTCATTATTAAGCACTATAGAAAATGCCCACAGTCTAGAAATTGCTGAACATCACAGCCGGCAGAGAGCAAAGTAGCAAATCCAGCCACTCCTTTTATGAAGCAACAGAGCCGTTGAGTTGTAGAGAAAGGAAGTTATCTGCCCACAGTCAAATAGCAAGTTCCTAGCATCAACATGACATCAAGACCACTGTCTTTCAGGAAGATTTGGTTTCCAATCCTAATAATTTGTTGTATGGTTTAATTTTCAAAACAATGTTCGGCCCCCCATATCCTTGTAGCTGTGAGTTCTATTTCTTGGAATGAGAAGTGGGAATGCTAACTTTCTGATGACTCTCAGTCGGCCTGGTTCTCCCAAGACCCTCAGTGAGTGGGTCAGGCTAGTCTTGGGTTTCTGCTGCCTCTCCGCCTTTGCTTAGCTATGTCTAGTTCAGATGCCCTGTCTTCTTACTATCCTGACACCCTCACTTTTACCTTTCTCCAGCCTTCATATCTGCTTTTCTACCCCTCTGTTCCCAAGGGAGACAACCCACCATGCTCTAGATGCAATAACACATTTATACTAATGGCAAACTTATAAAGCGTGCAGCAGTTTTCTCCCCATGTGATATACAGAAAGGCGAAGCCACTTGCTCAAGGCCACACCCCTATAAATAGCAGACCTGACAGACTATGAAGAAAGGAATGAAAATAGAAGATGAGCCCAGGCTTTTGATCCAAAGACCCTGCCCTTTCACATTCATTCCATTCTCTCAGGCAGGATCATCATAGTTTCCAAACTTTTTTTTTCTTGAGTGTATTTTGGGAAATTGGTTCTTACCCCAGTGTCATTTCCTAGGGCAATTAGATATTGGAAAGTTGGGTGCTCTGGTTTGGAAATTTTTTCCTGTAAAGAAAGGCAAACAGAGTCATGATTTTTTTTTTTTTTTAATTCTGTAAATGGGATACTCACATTTCCTTGCTAGAGAAATTCACCTTTGGGGTAGAATACTCCATGGAAAATTCCAGTGGAGAAAGGAAATTTTCTCGAAGAGCAGTAAGCAATCTCAGAAAAGAATTTTGAGACAGACAAGGGAGGCATTTGCTAACCTCTGGTGTTTGTGACTGGGAATGCTAGGCCTTGTAGAGATAATAGCACCAGAACAAATGAGCATGTTTGGAGACTTTCACAAAGCCATGTTGTTCCAAGGTGGACAAAGAAGCTCACCGGCAGAATAGAACGTTCTTGAAAAGAATGCATATTGTGGCTATATATAAAAGATCTCATGGTGAGGACATTTATTCTTCTACTGATGAACATCTGTAGGCTTGAGGTGGAAAATTCAAGAGAAAAGAAAGGCAAGTGTGGAGGAGTGCAGCCTGAGAATCCTTTCAAACTCCAGTAGTTAATGATGTTTGTGCTTAAAGTCACATATTTCCCTGACTTTCTGTACCTGTACCGTGGGTGGGTTGGAACAAATGACCTCCAAGTGCCCCCTCCCATTGGGTTCTAAACTCTATGGGCCTGTGGTTCTGTGACTAAATCAATTCTCATGAAATAAATGTAAAAAGAGAGAGGCTGTGGTTCCCCAAAGCACAAAGGATATCAAGTTGTTCCCAATAATGTAACTAGGCTACAGCATGAGAATCTCCAGTATTGGCCCAGAGGGCAAAAGGATCCTGCTCTTGGCCACCTGAGGATAAGGGAGGCTCCAAAGCTTGAGACCATTGGTCTTCTCAAGAACTCCTGCCCCTAGGCTTCCTAGTCCAGCACCCCTGGTCATCAGAATGTGGCATAGACCAAGTTTCACAGCTCAGTCCCTACTAGAATCTCTGAGGTCCCCAGGACAAAACTTCTTTCCTATGCATTCCTGGTGAATAGTTTTTCAGACTCTTCCCAAAGGCAACCTGCTCTGTCTTTAGAGGACTTGGACTACTGAGACATATCTTAGGTCAAAGTGGGAGCCAAGGTTTCCTTGGAACTTCTGACATTGGTCAAGCTCTGCCATTGGAGGCCTGCCTCAAGAGACAGCTACTAGGCCTTTCGAGACAGTAGGCTAAGCCTTATTATGTTTGTTCCAGAATAAGACTCCAGTCCTTCTGATGCCATGGTTTTCATCTTGCTCTTCTGACCTATGAATTCTCCAACCCCTCAAACTGGAAATGGAACTTGGAGGATAAAAGACATAAGCTTGTGTCATAGTTGGCCAACAGTCTACATTTCATCAAAGCAGCTGAACTGACATTTTTATTTAGGGTAAATTAAATGTGGAACATAGAAAACTTATGAATGATGAAGTACTGCATAAAAAATTATTACTACTACCACTGCTACTATACAGCACAATTGAAAGTGAAAATTGCTACTGCTAAATCAAGAACATGAGCCAAGCAAAAGCAATGATAGACCAGTAGTGGCTTAGAGAACAGAGTAGGAGAAGCAGTGGGATCTTGCTTTGGAAACTGTATAATGCTACTAAAGCTGTCATAACAGGCTATGTTTCAGAGCTAGTTCATCCTGACCTTACAGATAACACATACTGCTGTCAGCCTAGGTTTTCCCAAGTTGTATTATTGTAAAATTGAGGAATTTACCTTTGTTTCTGACATTTTATCTTGGCTGTTTCACCGTGTCCTCAGAGTTTTGGGCTATGATTCAGCCATCAAAAACAGTGCTTTCCAGCCCTGGCTTTATGCCAGAATCATCTTGGAAAATTTTTGAGCATGAATATTTCTCCCACATCTCATTCTCAAGATTTTGAATCATCTGTTTTAGGGTGGGACTCAGGCAGCTGTGTCTAAAATAAGCATCTTAGGTGGTTCTTATCAATCAGTGCATCAGGGTTCATCAGCCTGCATTTGGAAACTGAGGGTATAACACATCCTCCTCGGCGCAGTTTCACTTGCATTCCTGACAAACTTCTCTGCTCAGAAGGGAAAACTATGTCTATGTGAAAAGAAGCATCTTTGTGTTATGGTAATAAGTAATAGAAATGTCGACTTCGTATTTTGTACAAAATGTCCTATGTATAGGATTTAAAAGTTCATAGAAACAGAAAAAAAAAAAGAGAGAGAAGAGAAGACAGGCAAGGACTTACATTTTAGAGTCTGCTAATGTTCTTTCTTCTCCGTTTTATAAGAATATTTCTTCTCCATTTTATTAAACAATGTAGGCACAGTAATCCATGCGTGAGTGGGGCATATGGGTTATCAGGTGCGTGGAAGCTTTAAGATGCCCAGTTTCTTCATTTTTGTTGTATGTTTATTTTCTTTTCATATTGATACTTCTTTGCCCTACATAATGATCACATTCATCATGGGAAATTTGTACCTGTATATAATATATCTTATTTCTTTTTTCCTATTCCCTTTCCCTCCCTTCAACCCTTCTCCTCCTCACCATTAACAAAAGCTTTGTTTCAATTTTTTTCTGCGATTCTCTTTTTTAAATTTCTTTTCCCTTTCTTCCCTTTCCCCTCCCACTCCTTTGTGCCCTATCCCATGTGAACGTGTTCTTCCTGCTTCCTAGTATCTATTTTCCATTTTATTCTTTATTTACACTTTGGGTTTCTCACGCCAGAGAAACAATGTGCTAAGCTTGTGTGTCTGATTTATTTCACTTGAAATTATGGTTTTGAGATGTATCCATTTAACTAAAAATGCCTCAAGTTTATCTTTCTTTATGACAGAGTAGTACTCTACTATATATAAATACCATAATTTCTTTCCATTCTTCTGCTGCTGGGCATGTGGGCTATTTCCAAGATTTAGCTATAATAAATTGTGCTGCTATAAAAATGAATTTGCATGTATCACTGTGGTATTGATGCTTTTAATTTTCAGGAAGATATGTAGAAGAGGAATAACTAGGTCAATTGGAACATCTAGTTTTTTTATTTTTTGAGGGATCTTCACACTGATTTCCATAGTGGTTGTACAAATTTACACTCCCACTGACCATGGAAAAGGAACCCTGCCAGCATTTATTGCTGATTGATTTTTTGATGATGCCATTCTATGTGGAGTGAGATGGAATCTCAGCGTTGTTTTAATTTGCATTTCTCAAATGACTAGTGATGTTGAACATACTCTCATATATTTATTTACTGGTTGGACTTTTCCACCTGAGAAGTGTCTATTCACCTTAGAGGCCCACAAAATACCTATTGTGGTGTGGGGGATATTTCAAGGGGAATAATAGAATACAGGACACATATTTCATAAGATTATTTATAATAGTCACCCAAAGAATCACACACAAGAGAGTGTGGGAAATCTGTCACTACACTAAAGACCAAAGAATACAGCTGAAGGCCTAGGTCCACTGTAATGTCCTGCATGAGTTCAGCTGAAGACCTAGAGCCCATAACAATGCCTCCCATGAGTCTAGCTGGAGGCTTAAAGCCCATGACAATATCTGACTCAGGCCTGTTTCATAGATCTGTGCTGGGAAGGGCCAAACGTCAGTGGTGGAAGCTAGAAAGTCTGTGCCAGCGGGATGAAGGATCTGTGCTAGCAGGCTGAGGGATCTGCACTGGAGCCAGGAAGCAATGCTCAAAGTAAGAACCAGAAGTCCCCTAAAAAGTATCACAGCCATCCTCAGCAACAGTGAGATCCGAGGTCCTCTGATGATCAGGACAGCAGAGTTCCCATAAGGAAAACCAATGCAATGAGCTTCTCCAGGATACTGAGCAGTGGATCATCTTCCCCTCTGGAGCCAGAAAGTGATGCTCAGAGTGAAGACCAGAGCTCCCCTAAAGTGAACTGAAGCCATTCTCAGTGACAACAAAGTCCCAAGCTCCTTGAAGGATGAAAATAGCCAAGTTCATCAGGAAAGCCAGCATCACAAGCTCCTCCAAGAAAACCAATAGGTCCTTACAGCTTCTCTCCACTTCCAAAAGGCTCCCAACAGCCTCTCTCTGCTCCCAACAGCCTAAGTTTTTCTTCTCCAGTTCTTCTTCTTATGCTGCTAGCAACAATCCTCAGGTGGGCCTCCCACTCCAAACACCACGCTTACTCAGTTCAGCTGGGTGTTATAAGTTGACCACCAGTTGTCAATCCACCACAGTTGCCAGTTTCTTTTTCATCAGACAGGTTCCTATCTTTCCATGCTGGAAGTTTACAATTTGGCTGACAAAGCATACAAACACAGAGCTCAGGTAAGTTGATTAAAATGGCAAGTAAAGCTGAAATCTATCTAGTATCCCCTGTCTAGCCAACACCTTACATCTCCATTTTACAGGGAAATCCCAGAGAAATGAGTTTACTTGCCAAGTTTACATAGCCATATCTAAAATGGTCTGGAAGAATTATTCCCAGACTAGAAAGAGTCCTGTATCTTGTTTATTCTGTTTTATGATTCATTGATTCAATATGTACATCCTGACAACACTCTATGTGCTAGGCAGGCAGTATGGGGGGAACGCTATGGGGAGGACTAAGACACAGTTCTTGCCTGAAGTACAGTAAGATGAAACCTATACACAAATAACCAACCAAGGTAGGCAGCAATGGATACCAAAAAAGGTCAAGGAATGAATCACATAATTATAATTCTACGGAAGAAATGTTCTTTTCATCTTTCAGATTAGAAAATCCAAATACCTTGCCAAAATAGCAAGATGTGCAGACAATACACTTCATTCAGTTTTTGCCTGTAACTGGGTATGATGATGAAGTCCGGTGACTCCAACACTCTGCAAGGCCAGAGGCAGAAGTACTACAAGTCTAAGCCTAAACTTAGTGTCTGAGACCCTGTGTCAGAATAAAAAAATAAAAAGGGGCTTAGTGTGAGGGCCCAGGGTTCATTCTTTCCCAGTACTGGGGAAAAAATGTATGCTTGCATTCATGTGATCCCTTCAAATGTCATTTGCGGGGCTGGGGATTTAGCTCAGCGGCAAAAGCACCTGCCTGGCAAGTGCAAGGTCATGAGTTTGGTTCCCGGTACCGGAGAAAAACAAAAAAAACAAGCAAACAAAAAAGAAATGTCATTTGCTACAGGGAGAAGCCCAAAGTTTCTCTCTCAGTAACATTTAGCATAATACCATCACACCGGGAACTCATGTCTACTCTCATTGTAAGTATTCTTAAGTTCTGTACATATGAGAGCACCATTGTGTCACCAAAGACCTTTTAAGAAGTCTTAGTTCTATGATGGCTGGATTTCTTCATAGGTGTTGTTATGGTTTGTGTCTGAATGTCCCCGTAAAGCCTCATGCAACCATGGGGCAGGCTTCTAGAGTTTATGATTGATTCCTGGGTGTGAGTGCTACACCTGCCCTGGGGCAGGTAGTTTGCATGTAATGTAAGGGAGGGAAAGAGGCTGCTTGCCTCCGCTCCTCCCCTTGTGCAATTGTTGTGGTATTTCCTGTGTTCCACCATGGACTTTTGTCCTTTACCATGTACCACTCTGCCTTGGAGCCAGTCAAGTATGGCCTGAAACCTCCACAAATTGTAAGATAAACAAACCTTTTCATCCTTTAATTTGGGTGTCGGGGATTTTGTCTCAGCAATAAGAGAAAACCAAGACAGGTGTCTACACTAAAAGCCTTTCTTCCACATTACTAAGGCTGTGGTCTAGTTTTCATATACCTCTTAGACAAAAGCCTCCTTTTTACACTAATTGGGAGCTCACTTTCTTGGCCTATTCAGGTCCTCCAGAGCCCTACCACAAGCCCCTGGCTCATTGTTCTCAGAATGAGGCATTTCAGAAAACAGGGTGCCATTTTGTTTTCAGGGTCAGAGCTCAAATCTTTATTGCCTCTGGTGAGATGATAGTCTATCTTCCTTTTTCCATGTAACTATATAACACGCCCTAAATTATATGTTAATTAATACATCTGTTTGTCTTCGGGAGTTATTGAAAAGCATCTATTTAAACTGTGATTCACATTTTCCCTTCCACCCTGCCTGGAGATTTTTGTGCATGAATCAAATGAGAAGCCTGATGGCACTGCTATTTTAAAGAACCAATTTAAATGTTCATTAAGTGATACTGGTGTGTTTTAGTGCAGACTATAGAAGCGTAACAAGCTGGAAGGTACAATTGGGTTTGATGGCAGAATTTATTTGTTCACCTTTACAAAATATCCTGGAAGATGGCTACGTGCCTCATCTGAAGAAAGGGAGTGAACGCTTCACTTGTACAAGGCACTATTAAGGTATAAAACAGTAAGCTCCATCCATGCACCCAGAGTGTTCCTCGACCAAGACTTTATGGCCATCTCATCAGAAAAATAGATTTAGAAATTCATTGAGTCTAAATCACATGAAGGCAGACATGGTGGACCACACCCATAATACTAGCATTCTAGATGAGGTGAAAGGATCACAAGTTTGAACCTAGCTTGGGCAGCTTAGCATTTGAGCAAGATGCTGTCTCAAAATTTCAAAAAAGAAATGTTTTTAAAGGGATGAGATACAATTTAGTGTGAAAGCCCTGGGTTCAATCCCAGTGTGACAAAAACAACAACAAAACAAGACAACAAAAACAATAACAACAGCAAAAAACACTATGACCTGAGCATGGCCAATCCCGTACTTGCTCCCAAGACTTTGAATCTTTAATAAACGATGTGCAAATAGAGGAAACATTTTCAGTTCAGAGCAAGTGCATGAGACTGTCCTTGAGAGGAGATCTTGGATTTCCATCTTAATTCTTGTCTAAGTTCATTCTTTCAGTCTCCTGAGTAACCCCTGAAATCACTTTGATATAATCCTATTCACATGAAATAAATAGTCTGTTTCTATTGCTTCCAACCAACCATCCTGAAAGGAGGTGATTTCGCCCTTAGAAAGCTTGTAATAAGAGAATGATTTAAGGACATTCTTCAGTCAGTCAGTTATTGAGAGGTGAGGATCATGGTATAACTTTCTACCTAACTGTTGTCCAAGAGTGAGACAAGTTGCTTCAGAAAAGCAGTAATTTTCCAGTTGCTGGAAAAGTTGAAACAATCATTTGTCACAGTTGCTCTGGGAGGGATTCCTGGTCCTGACAGAAGGACTAGAGTCAAAAATGTTTTCTCAGAGCGAGAGACAGTAGTTCTTATCCAGCTTTGCCTCTGGGCTGGCCATGACTCAGTAAAGGCCTTGGGCTGGAAGTCTTGGGTCGAAACCAGTGGGAAGGACAGAGATTACATATACTGTGTTCTCCTTGAGACTGAGTTCAGAAATTCAGATCAGTTATAGACTGTTTGTAAGGGGCGGTGAGCCTCCCTCTTAGTGATCGGTAGATAATCTCCCCACAGTCATTTTTTAAATAAAAAATGACTGTGGGGAGATTACCTAGTGACAATCTCCCATTTGATGCTTTGTACCTTTCTTCAGAATGGGAGATTTGATGCTTTCCATTTGATGCTTTGTGCATTCTGAAGAAATACCTTTTTGTACAAAGAGTGAACTGTTTTCCTAGGGTTGAAATCTTGAATAGGGTAATCTACAAGGTAGCTAATTCATAGATGCATAGTCGCCAAAGTAGACGAGACTACTCCAAGATGATCTACAAGACAGAAAGAAGGTCAAAAAGGCCTGTTTTCACACTGAGTTCTAAAGGACTGAAATGTGCCAAGCGTTAAATGAAGTGTTAGGATCATGCACAGACCACTTTCGTAGGTCCCTTAGCCATCTGCAAGCCAAGTGCCTCTTTTTAGAGTGGAGACCCAAGAGGCTTGGGAGGACCGTCTTACTCAACATCACACCCTGAGTTGGAATCTTGCTAGAAAGATGTCTCATGACACCTTGCACTGTGCTCCTCCCAGCTCTCTCCTGTCATCTTCCTTGTCACCTCCAGCCCCACCTAGAAGGCTACTATCTTCTCAGGGAAGGCTAAATGGAGCTCCGCTCACAACCCCTGGGAAAGGTGTCTCTGACGCTCATGTATGGGGAAAGCTCACTAAGCAGTTCCTGCTTATGCCCAAAACACCCAAGGAATAAATAAAGGTCCCCATTCTGACACCTTATACCTGTACCAAGTATGCATGTGAAAAGAAAAGGTTTAAAAATAAAACAAAGATTGGGATTCTCGGCTATTGAGAGAAATTCCTTAAAACGTATTACTCACATAATAATTTCTTTAATTCCATGGAAAGTTTTTAGAACTAGAAATAGGGCCTGAGAAAGCAAATAGTCCAGATCGATCCCCCACACCCCCCCTTTTTTTTTTTTTTGCAAGGGAGATCAGAATGGAGAAATGTATCTTTTCAGGCTGGTGAAGTGTCTGAATCAGAACACTGGTTGCCTTTTCTCAGGGACTGCCTTACAGGGTGAGCATAGATTACTAAACCATCCTAAACCTTCTTTTGGAGATTATTAGGCAAGAATATCAAAACTTAGGCCATTCTACCCTAAAAATTAACCATGAACCTCAGTTTATGGTGGGCAATTATATGCATAGTATACAATCTACCTGCGGCAGAACTTTAGTTCAACAGTTACAAACTCTCACACATCATTGGCAAGTATGAAAGACCTAGGATTAGAATCAGTAGCCCCGATATTTATGAACCTGTCACCCTCCTGACTTAATACTTCCTCATAGATCCTTAGGTAGATATATAGCAAATATATAGTTGCCGGCTTGCTGTCATGATCACCATAAACTCAAATTCAAAGGAGAGACCTGGGTTCAGTTCATTGAGATCTTTCAGCCCTGTATAGCTGTGGGAGTGTACAACCAACCAAATAGTCTGATATCCTGTGTGTGTGTGCGTGTGTGTGTGTGTGTTAGTGGAAGGAATTCATTTATGTTACTTTCTGCATATGAATGAGCAATTTGAGCTACACAGGTACCATTTCACACATTTGTAGTCATGAACCTTTTCTTCAGATGAAATCTTAGTGGAATCTTCAATATGTAAAAGTAGGTGACATGGAAGTTTGAGGTGATGGCCCTCAAGTTATTTCTAATTGTACAATGTCAGCTTTGAAAACCTCTGAATTTATCACCCAGTTTTAAGAGATGTGGAATGGAAAGTGTAGCATAAACTCTAGATGTAAAGATTATTATGAATCATATTGAAAAGCAGATGCATTACATGTCTCAATTATATAGTTCCATCATCCCCATAAAAAGCCAGCAATTCTTCATTGAAAACTCTGTCCCTGGGAACCACCCACTGCATATTTTCTCAATGGTGCCCAAAGTCTTCTAATGATTTTCAGTTAAGATCCCTTTTAAAGAACTAGAAACCTTGTTTGTTTGTTTGTTTTTTTAAACAGGGCCTTGCTGTAATAGTTCAGGCTGGCCTTGAACTCACTATTTAGCCCAGGCTGAGCTCAAACTCATGGCAGTCCTCCTGTCTCAGCCTCCCAAATTCTGGGACCACCATGCCTGGCCAGGAAGCTTGTTAATAGCCCAGATACCCTCACTGATCTAAAGGGCCTCCTAGGCATGTACTGTATTTATCAGTTAGCCCTTGCTATGTAAACCTCAGTGGCCTAAAATAATCACGTATTGCCTCACAATTCTCTGGGTTGGTCATCGAGGCTGCTTTCCATGGGCAGTCCTTCCGATGAACTTTCCTTATATACTCATGCAACTTAGTCAAGCAGCAGCTCAGCTGGAGGATCACTGGTGCTGACAGTCAGGCCTGTGCCTCCAGCATCTAGCAGACTACCTGAGGCTTCTGACTGAGTTACATCCTCAGTCCTTTTTTTTTAACTTTTTATTTTGAGACAGAGTCTCCCTAAATCACTAAGTTGCTTGGGCTGGGCTTGAACTTGCAATTCTTCTGCCTCAGGCTACCAGAGTGCTGGGATTACAGGTGTGCACCACCAAGCTTGGCAGACTCTGCTTATTTATGGAGTTAATAGCAAAGTCACATGGCAAGGGTATGTGTGTATGGGGATGGGGGAGGTTATTGTGCCGATGAGACAACTCATATGCGAACACACTATTGCCTTCGCTAAGGTTAGTTTTTGCTTAAAGATTGCTTTTGACTTTCCTGCTATTTGATATTTAAACAGGGTACAGTGTAGAAAGAGTGAAGTTTAGGAATCAAAATACACGGAAGTCATAAAGTGAAAATAATCCTAGTCCTTCACTCTTCTTTGTTACCATAAAGCCTGATCTCCTGCTTTGCAGTGTCTTTTTATAATTAAGCTAATAAAATTATTAGCTTGCCTGTGTACCCGCCTGGCCTCAGTCTCTGAAGCTTCTCTTAGGACCCCAGTTTGTCCACGTTCCTGAACACCAAGATAGCTCTTCTGGGGACTCTTAACCCATGAGTCAATGAAGTCCTTGGAAATGAACTAACCTAATTATCCTCACACAATCTCTAGGTAAAGCATACCACAGAAGGAAAAAGTGGCCAGTTTTTATAAAAATATAAAAATGGGATAATGTATATGCTACTGTGATACTTTCTAGAAACCACAGAGAGTTCTGATGTATTAATATAAATCATTTAGCTTCCTAAATGCTCTGTGCAATTTGTGATGTAAGTATGTACATGTGGTTGTTCTTTATATCAATAGAATTATGTGTTCTTGGTTTTATATATTCAGTTAAGCAGCTCCTAGGCTCAGGCCTCCATAGAGAACAATACGAGCTGATTTCCAGCACATGTTAAATATCAGGCACTTCTAGTCCTCATATGAGTTGTCTCATTTATGCTCACAATGAGTCTATGGAGCAGGTACTATTACATCTTCATTTACATGCTAAGTACATAGTGGCTAAGTGGCTTGCCAAAGGCCTTGCTTATAAGTGACAGAGCTGGGATGTGAACCCAGGCAGTTAGGCACGCCAGCTCCTAAGAATCTCAATCATTATATCTTCCTGTTTCTCAAGAGACATGTGACTGAAGCATGTCATTCTTTCAGCACAGATGTCTGTGGCTACACATATGAACTAAGGGTTTTTTAAAATAATTACAGTCATCCCTTGATATTCACAGATGATTAGTTTCAAAATATTCCACAGATACCAAAACCCACCCATGCTTAAGTCTCTATATAAAATGCCTTACTGGTTGCATATAATTGACCGATATCCTCTCATGTACTTTACATCATCTCTAAGTAACTTATGATACCTAGTATGGTGAAAACGCTATCTAAACAGTTGTTATACAGGATTGTTTAGAGAATAATGAGAAGAAAAACATTTGTGCATATTTGGTCAACACACATTTTCTTTTTATTCACATAATTTCCATCTTCACTTGGCTGCATCTGCAGACATGGAGGAGCAACTGTATAGATGTTCCTTAGAGACTGATTCAACCATTGAGATAAAACATGAACAGGAACCCAAAGTAAGAAAATGTTAAAATGAAAGCGACAATATAATAAATGAAATATAGGAGAAGTACCGTGGGCACTTGAGGAAGAAAGGTATTTCTTGCTACAGAGGTTAGACTCTAGAAAGAGTTCTCAAGGAAAGGAAAATTAGATTTGTACGTGGGCATTTGAGATAATATATGGATATATAAAGTGATCAATTATGGTTAAATGAACAAAATAGAATGTCTATATAGCAGTGCTCATTAGGGATTCAGTGGTGCTGATCACAACAAAAGGAGCAATTCTCTCTTGATATCTTTAACTGTAACATATTTGAAAGTCAACAGTCATTGGTATGAATGCCACATATATGTATGGAAATTTTCCATGAACTATACATAAGAAATAAGTGTTAGTCATTTGTGCTATTGTAGATTAAATGTTATATCACATATCAATTATAAAGTATAATTATATACCTTGTAGATAACATTTCCACCAGTAATTCAATAATCAGTCTTTTACATATTGGTCATTCCATTGGAGTTCAAGATATACATTATGAAGAAAGTCATACTTGCCTAACTTAGGACTAGTGCATGGAAAAATCTAATTGTCGACTGATTGTCGAAGCGATGGGTTCCTTCAGAAGGTGTTGCTGAGTCATGTGAACAAACACACTGACCACTAAGAGAAAGGTTAGCTGGGGACAGCTGTGGCTACAGAAGGCATGCCTCCCTTTGGAAGGCAAACAAATCAGACAGGGAGCCCTGGGCTGTAAGTCATTGTAGAAACAAAAAATAACACTAAAGGAGATGAAGGGATATAAGAACTAAGCAAGAGTCAGATTGAGCACTCCGTAAATAACCAAACACTGTTAATAATTATGGTGTTTTGATATTATATTTGAAACCCAACAGAAGTCCTTGAAAGCTAAGCTTGGCTTTATTATCACTTTAGAATTAGAGAGGCTGGATTTTGAAGGAGCTTTAGAGAGCTTTTAATTCCAACTCATTTCTTCTAATTTTAGAACAAAGAGTTTCTCTGGAACAAAGGAAGCAAGTTGCCCAAGGTAGGATAGTAAGTTGGTCCAAATAAAGAGCCTTGACCGACCCTTTAGTATTTTCTTTTAAAAAGAAATATTTAATTATTTTCTTAAGATTTCTATTTTTTAAGCTTACAAAGTTATTGACACATGAATAACTGGCTTGCTATATCAACCAAGTACAAAGCAATGGTTACACAGCTGGTTTTTAGAAGAGAGAAGAAATGACACAATGTCTTCACTTTTGGGGGGACCTGAATTAAATCCTAGGATAAATGATTAATCATCCACTTAACAATTGCCTACTGCTGCTTCTTATAATCAGGATGCTTTCAAAATCCACAAGGGCTTGAAGGACTCATGGTACAGTAGATGTTTGTTATGGTTTATGTCTGGTTGTCCCCCCAAAGCCTCATGCGGCCATGGGGCAGGCTTTTAAAGTTTGATTGATCAGTGGTGTGAGAGCTGCACCCGCCCTGGGGTGGATAGTTTGCATATGTAAGGGAAAGGAAAAGAGTGCTTGAGGCCATTCCTGGCTTTAGTTTTTGTTGCTTTTGCTGTTGTCTGCCACCCTGAGCTGTAGCTCTCTGCCATGTGCCACTCTGCCTTATAATCTGCCAAGTACAGACTGAAACCTCCATGAACTGTAAGCGAAATAAACCTTTCCTTCCTTAATTTTGGGCGTCAGGTATTTTGTCCTAGCAGCAAGAAAAAAGTAACCAAGACAATGTTTTAAAGTAGCACAGCTGGTACTGCTGCTATTGCTGCTACTGCTACTACTATTGCTACTGCATAGGAAGAGCTGAAGAAACATGGAGAGTTGGAAGAGGGTTAGAGTAGTACTGATTTAATTTTCAGAAAAGTCTTCATGGAGAAAGTGTTCCCTGAACTGGGTTTGAAGGGCTCTCCAGTTTGTACCCACAGGTATTCTGAGTATCCAGGAGGTGGAGATTTCCTTGTAAGTAAAGATACAAAGTGGGAAAGCATGAAGTAGGTTCACGACCACAGGGCATGTAAGAAGGGCAGCGGTGAGAACCAATGTTCCAAGGAAGGCTTAGGGAAGTATCCCGAATAGGTTATGATTTGTTTTCTTGTTTAGGTGTTCTCATCACTATAGAAAACACAGTAAAATAGAAATTTATCTGTATGACCTGTCATAGTTGGTTCACTCCATAAAATTTGAAGAGTATAGACTTCAAAAAATGTGATAACCTTTTAATCAGTTAGTAATTTTCTCTACTTCTTTCTGTTACTTGTTCCATAACACAGGTACCTTGATTTAAAAAAAAAAAAAAGTCATTCCAGTCACACTTAGTTGGGTTTCTCAAACCTCTTTAAAACCTTATGTATGAGATAGGTCTTTCAGGAGAAATTTATATCCAATTACAAGATCAGTCTCAAAAATGATAAAAACACACAATGAAAGAGATGAAAGGGAAATATTTTTCAGATGCTGCTGTTAGAGGCATCAATCAATCTCTTCCCTTCCCAAGCAGGTACCACCCAGTGTGGGTAATAATGGGGACTCTGATTGCTAAAGAGGATCCTCATGGATCTCCGGACCACAAGGGGCTCTGTTGACATTCAGAGAGCAGTTTACCAATCATATATACTGTCACTTCTGTATTCCTGAGTGCTTAATTTTTTTTACAGTCTAGGACCATAGAATAGGTCTTAAACCAGTGTTTCTTAGACTATAAAATGCATAGAAATTATGTGAGAATCTGGCTGACAGATTTTTTTCTCCATGCTGGGGAAGGGACCCAGGGCCTTGTGCATGTTAGGCAAGTACTGTGCCACTGAACTACACCTTCCGCCCCTAAAAGGCAGGTTTTGACTAAGTAGTCATAGAGTGGGCTGGAGATTTTGCCATTCTAAAGCTGTGGGTGGCTGGTACTGACAGTCCTGATACTCAGATCACACTTGAGAAGCAAGACCTTCAGGTGTTTATTTTTTCATATCTAAGGTATCTTTTCATTGATAATGTGTGTTTAAAACAAATTAACCTGTTGACAACCTTTCTCCTACAAATCTGTATAGATATTGCTCTATTTACTTTTGCTGCTTTATCTTTGCCAAAAACACTAAGGTCAATGCAGTTTTTTTTTCTTTTTGGGTAACTTGTTTTTGCCACCTGGAAGCCTCGAAGGATTTGCTGTTCTTGGTGATGTTTTGCCTTATTCCTGCATTTCAAACATTTCAAGCCAATGTGTCTAAGAGTGAATTGCTTGTCTCTGACTTTGCCTCGAATGCAGTGGACATTTTATCCTATATACTGTAAACTGTAGCTCAGGAAGGGTTTTTGTATTTATGTCCTCAAACATCACCATTCATATCAGTTATCTTGTTCATTTCCTAAGGGCCTTTAACAATTCTGAGGTTGAATCTCTGGCTCCTGCCTTACATAAATCCTTTTCTCTTTTTATTTAATCTCAGGATTTTTCTCTATTATCTAGAAGAGATTCTCAAGTTTACCCTCAGTCTTATAGGTAAGATTTTTTCCAAGTCATTTCAAATTTTGGTTTTTGCCACTAAAGTGGATATTAATTCTGCTCTTACCCTTTTTAATTTCCTAAGATACTTTTCCATTTTATCCATTTCCCATTTTAGTTATCCTATTGTCTCTTCACATCGGACTTTGTCTTCATTATTTATGGCCTGACTTCAAAGGGTAATAAGGCTTTTAAGCTTTTAGAGAATGCCAAATGTTTCTTTGTCATTTTCTTCTCATTTTTCCACAAAATCCTTTGCAGAAGCTTGCTCTCCTTTCATACCTACAGGATAAAGTCCTGTTTTCCTTTCTTTGTAGGGTGAATGATATTTGTCACTTTTGCTTTTTTCATCTCAGCATCTGAATCTCACGCATCCTCATTCTTTCCTATGTCTGGAGAATCTCCCTTTTCAGGAAGATTGCCTCTTGCCACGCTCAGTTTCTCAGTCTTCCTTACAGTGAGGCATGGCCAGTCAGATGTACTTTCTCCAGGCACTGAAAAAGACAGGTGATTCAAGGAGCAGAGCAGATCTGACCACCTGTTTCCACAAGCAGCATGGTGGCACTTTTGGAGGATGCCCCAGGGCTCAGGATGCTGTAAGTTTGAGGAGCACCCACAGCCAGCCCTGGTGTTGGGCGTGTGAGAGTTAAACAGCTTTATTCTTGGTAAGCAATCTCTGTGCCTGTTCTTTAGTCTCCAAATGGATTTTAGATGCTATTCAATGTCATTTTAATGTTTATTCCTGTTTATCAAATTTATTTTCTGCTTATATTGCCAGAGTCCAATTTACTTGCAACTAATAATGCTGTTTGAAACAATAAATGCATCTTAAATAGACCCTATAGTGATCTTGTTTTTGGCTTACTTTTGCTCAAATGAGCTATCATCTGCTACCTGCTACTGTAGACCACTGATTCCACTTTGCTTACTTGGGTTCTAGTCAAATCCATCCTTACAGGAGAGCTAGGCACCTTATTCCATTTCTGGTTTAATTCACCATGTGTTCAGGTTTCTATCTCGCACAGCTCTGTTCATTGGGGCTAGGATTCTTCCTCCCTGAGAAATCAGAAATATATCAAAGTCTAACGGAAAATGAATGGTTACAAAAAACTGTTGTTGGGTATAGACTTCGCTGAGTCTCAGAGTTTCTTCATCAATCAAATCAAAGGGCTGAGTTGAGTGGATTTCTAAAAGTTGCTTGTATGTACATGCATGCAAGTTGACCTGCGGGTGATGAGCCAGCCTTGGCTGGATCAGAGATAAGAGCCTGAACTTGCAGAGTGCCAGTCCCATTGCTTAAAACAAATATCCCTTGTGGACTTTTGATAAAGTCAATATCCAGGACAAATCATCCGCTCTCCTGCTACTCGCTGTTGCTTTTCTCTGTTCCTTTTCCTGAATAATCTTCTCCTCCCTTCCTTGATCCAATTTTTGCTAGTTTTAGTGCCTCTGACTTTATAAGCTTAGCTTTTCTTATTTTCCCACATTCTATGCTAAAGCCACAATGAACTATTTTTAATTCCGTGATCCTACCAGGATATCACAATTCTGCCTTTTTCGTGTGCTGTCTTCTTTGCCTAGAGCATGCCTCATTGCCCTACATTTCTTTACCCAACTAACGCCTACTCTTCTTTTAGGTCTCATTTTATCTATTGCTTCTTTCAGCAAATCTTGTCTACCTTTCCATTTCCCAATAACTAGATGTACCTCCCATGCGCACCCACAAAACTCTGATTCACTCTTAACATATATCACTTTCTATGGTATATGTTCATGTATACTTCTCTAATATTTAGTCAAACACCTGCTTAATAGTAGGCACTTGAATTATTTGAGAAAGAATAAAAGAATAATTAAAGGTAATTTTTCCCTACTCTAAACACCTATAACGCTTTCAAATGCAGTAACTTTATACTTTGCATATTTATATATAGCTCATTAGCTTCTGTATTCTTTCAGGTTAGGATTAATGCCTGCTAAAGTATTATGTTCAGGATCTTCTGAATTAATAGGTACTCAAGAAAGAGTCTCTTAAAGCAGTCCTGTGCCACAGGATAACCAAAAATTCAATCTCCTAAACTAGGTACTAGAGATTGAATCTAAGATCATGCATTTAGTGGGTGAGTGCTCTACTGCTGGGCGACATCCCCAGAACTTTTATAAATTTTATTTTGATACAAGGTCTTGTGAAGTTTCATTCACTGGCTTTGAACTTGTAATCTCCCTGCCTCAGTCTCCTGAGTAGCTGTGATCTCAGCCATGCAACACTATACCCAGCTACTTTTGAGAGTGAAAAGTAACCCTTAAAAATTAGCATTACAAAAAAAGGCATAAATTGGGATTGGTCAAAGCAGCTTGAATGAATGGTCATCCTAGTTAGTAAATAATACTCCATAACTAGTTTATTATTAGTTGAGTTTTGGACTTTGATTTAGGATTGAATGAACTTGATTAAGGAGAATTTGTGACTTTATAACTATTCTCTAATATAAAAGCAGTTTGGAAGATTATCGAATTACAGTCAAATGTTAAGCAATGAATTAGTAAAAGAGCAAACTGCCCAGGATTCCTAGTTCTTGTTATTATTTCCCCAAATGATCACTACTTGCTTTTTGATTAGTAGACAATATGCTGTGGGAGATGTTGCAATTGAAATACATTTTTGAACTATAATAATTAGTCATCATAAAATAGAAAGAAACAAAATCAGACCTGTTTCTTCATACATCTGCCATGATGATCAAGCATAATCTTTTAAATGTAATCAGAGGTAGAAATGAAATGTCAAAGCCATGTGCTTTAAAGAATTTAATTGGGGATACAGTCATCATCCCAATGTAGCAACCTCTTTTCTTCATTAAAGAAAAGCCCTTGATGTTGGAAAGTTAACCATATTCTACTTGGGGAAATCCAGGCTCGTATGTGTTGAATTTGGATCTGTTTGTGGTTTAGTAGATCCATTTTTATCAATAAGATGACAAAATAATAGTCAAATAGGCCATGAGAGAACCCTAGAGTGAAAGGTTGAGTGGAGATAGGAAAAACAGTGTTAAGAATGGTGGAGTCCAATACCAATGGTTCCATTAATTTATATAATGCCTGCAGTTTTCAATGCACTTTTGATTTGTTATTTTATCTGATCAGTACCATAAAGAGATGGTCTTGGTTACTTTTCTCTCGAT
Organism: Chinchilla lanigera; assembly: GCF_000276665.1. Taxonomy (NCBI): domain Eukaryota; kingdom Metazoa; phylum Chordata; class Mammalia; order Rodentia; family Chinchillidae; genus Chinchilla; species Chinchilla lanigera. The sequence continues at coordinate 19,640,681 of NW_004955420.1, read as the reverse complement.
GCTGAGACAAAATACCCGACACCCAGAGTTAAGGAAGGAAAGCTTTATTTATCTCACAGTTTGTGGAGGTTTTAGTCCATACTTGGCTGGCTCCAAGGCAGGGTGGCACATGGCAGAGGGCAACAGCTCATGGTGGCAGAAAATAGCAAAAGCTACAAGAGCAAAAAAGGAAGGAGCAGAGGCAAGCATGCCTCTTTCCCTCCCTTATATTGTATGCAGGCTACCTATCCTGCTACACTCAGTGCATGGTGGATGTAGCATTTACACCCATAATCCCAGCACTCATATTTACAATCCCACTGGACCATGGGTCAATCAAAAGCTCTAGAAGCCCACCCCCATGACTGCATGAAGCCTTGGGGAGACATGCAGATACAAACCATAACAGAAACAAAGAAAGGTACAACAGGGATAGGGATCCCCATATACTGAATGAATGAATGAATGAATGAATGAATGAATGAAATGACTAAGGCTCAAAGAGAAGAAAATCACCTTTCCTGGGTCACATCTTTAACCACAGAGTTGGAACTGGGTCCCAGGTCACCTGCCTTTGTATCCTGAGCGTTTTTCATGTGCTGTCAGGTGGCTGAGTGCTTCATTTTGACATCTCCTTGGAAGATGGAAAACCTAAAGAAATGTGACCAGTCCTACTTGGAATTCACAAATGCCAGCAAACTGTTTATATTTTTGTGCAGGAAATCCTGAAGGCTTCTAGTTCTTTCTCTGTTTCTCTGTTATGCTATATGTCATAGGCAAAGGGAATGTTTATCATGACCTACCTGGCTGCAGGAAGCTCAGACTTGCAGCCAGAACCTTCTTGGTGCTTCAAGTTATGAGCTGCAGCCATACGGGGAATCTGGAGCCCCAGGAGATCAGGGCACACAGGTGAGGTGTTAAGGTGGTTTGGTACTCCATAAATCACCCTGACAAGTGAAGTGATACATGTACCTACTGGGACTTGGTAAAGTTCCAATGTAAGGTAAAAATACCAGTTCCTATGACTCAAACAATCATTTTAAAGATGCAAACATGAATTATTACCCTGCTATCATCATATATACATATATTTTTCCAAGTGTGTTTTCCTTAGTGTCTAGTCTATCCAGCAGTTCAGTGGGAGGCTTTAACCGAATATCTGCACAGACCTCTCCCCTTGGACTGGGTATTATGGGTTCTCCTTTGTGCGAGCATGTAGGATGGTCTATTTTTCTCAACACTGCACTCTCAAGCCTAATAAGGTTAGTGGGTACATAGTAAATACTTGATTTAGAACAAAAGAAGTGACATAAATTTCCTGCCTTAGTGTGATATATCATCCTGATCATGACTTGATTGGCTTAAGAGACATCTAATGTATTAATAAAACACACTTGTGGGTGTGTGTGGATGGATCACAGAAGTAAGAGCTTGAGGACTCTGTGTAGTAGATGAGCCCTTCCTCCCTGGTGCTCTTCCTTGTTTCCTGCTTCCTAGCTGTCATGACAGCTTTCAAAGCTTTCTCTGCCACATCGTTCTGCTTTGGACCCAGTCAACTGTGGATTAAAACATCTGAAACCAGAGTTAAATCAAACTTCTTTTTCTTCTTTTCTTTTTTTTTTTTTATTTTTTGGTTTTTCTCCGGTACCGGGAACTGAACTCACGACCTTGCGCTTGCCAGGCAGGTGCTTTGCCGCTGAGCTAAATCCCCAGCCCCTTTTTCTCTTCTTTTAAATTGAGTGTGTCAGGCACTTTGTTTTAAGGTTTCAAGTGCCACGTACTACCTTGGTGGCTAAGGAGAAAGGCACAAACCACGTGACTTAGTCTGAAAGATCTGTGTTAAAGAGGAGGGCATGCAATACATATGAAATTGCAGGGCCATGGCATAATAAACCATGTCCTTTAGAAGTTAGAGAAATTATTTCCATATCACTAGAGGGATATCGAAGACTGGACAACAGGGAAGAGCTTTCTCCAGAAGCAGCTGTCAGGACAGGTAGAACCTACATTTGTGGATATGGGACTAGCAAGTCCTTTAGGTTCAGTAAGAGGAGAAAACTGAATGAGAAAAAGGCAGTGGGCAGGACATGGAAGATGGTGTGTGTGTGTGTGTGTGTGTGTGTGTGTGTTTTGTGTGGTGAGGTATGTGCCGGTACAGCCTATACTTGGATAAGCCCATAAACAGCTGCTCGTGAATGTGGGAAAATCAGCCAAACAGTTTGTGCTTAATCTGGTTGATATTATGAAACCTTTACAAATTGTGGAGTGTACTATAGCATGCTGTGCTCTGGGAGGATGAATTTTGTAGGACGTAGTGTCAAACTGAAAAGTTGGAGAACATTAAATACAAGAACCTAATTCTACCAGTAAAGAAATTGAGAACATGGAGGAAATGACCTGCAGGGAAGGGGCGCAGCAGTTTCAGAGCAAGGCAGGGATGATTAACTTCCGTTGCTCCTCCCCAGGGCAGTCTTTGTGTTGCTTTCAAATGGCTGGGCTTCTCTGATTCTTCTCCCTTCCCTTGGACCTGCTTGTAACCAGATCTCATCTCCTGGTGAAGTTATCGAGTTGTGTTTAAACACTCAGGCCCTCCGTCTTCCTTTGCTTCTGCAAAGGAACAACAGTAAGGAAAAAAAATCTCAAATATTTGCATGCCTATGAAGGTTAAAGCAGTATGTTAAGGACAGACTTTCAGTGAAGTAAGACAAGTTATGCAACAGCAAGGACTTCTGGACTAAGGTTCTAAACACAGAGTGACAAGACCACTGTCAGGACAAGGAGTAGGTTGGGGAGGGCACAGGAGGAGCTCTCTGAGGAGCTCTCAGATGAGAATTAAGAGGTAGTTGAATAAGAGTTGCCAGGTGAACAGAGAAAGAAGGTTCCTGAGAGAGAGGAACCTGGGCAAAGGCAAATAAGCATAGAGTTGATAAGACGTTCTTGGAAGTCAGGCGTGGTGGCAACATACCTGTAATCCTAGCACTCTGTGAGGCTGAGGCAGAAGGATAGAAAGTTCAGTTCAGTTTGGACAACTTAGCAATTTAGTGAGACTCTATCTCAAAAGTAAAAAAAAGATATTACAAAGGGATGGCGTTGTAACTCATGGGTTCAATACCCAGTATGAAGTAACAAGCTGTAGCTGCAAGATGATTACAATTTTAATTGGCTGGGAATATATAGCCCGGCAGAAACAACCCTGAAGAATCAAATAGCTGCCAAGTCAGGATGGGACCTTCAAACAATACTGACTTTGGTCTAATGCGTTATAAACTGGGGAGAGGCAACATCAGACTGTTTTTTTAACCTTCCATCTTCCAAAACTCTGTTGCCTTTACTGTTTTTGAAGGAGCCTCTTCATGCATTTGCTCTTGACCAATTTCAAAAATCCTGAATACCCCATGATAGAGTATTGAAACTGAGATCAAATGGTCACTCAGCACCAAAGAAAGCCCAGGAGCTAGGCCGCCTTGGCTCAGGGTAGAATCTCAGGCTACCCAAGTACTAACTTTTGAGCAAGCCTCTGAATTTTCCCCTGGCTTTAGTTTCCTCACTCATGAACTTCCTAGACAGATGACACCAATCTCCAAAGGTGTGTGAGGGTTAAGTGAAGGAGCCCGGCCTACAAATCTTTGTGATGTCACTGGATCAATGATATTGCTGCTCCCTGCTTTCGGTCAACCAGTATTCAGAAAACCGGCCCACCTAGAGTTTGTTTATTCTTGAACTGGAAATCCCGTATCTCTCTCTTCTAGCACTATGCCTGTCGGTTCACACACTTTCCCTTCCGGTTCAATACCCTTGTGCACAGTGAGCCTTATTAGTATATTGAGGAGAGCAAGCCTGCAGAAGAAACCAGAACAGCCCAAGAGGATGAAGCGTTTGGTTTGGGTTACCGCTGCTGGCAGTACCGTGTGTGGCTCACCAAGCATCCAGTTTATGATTCGTCACTTCCACTTTCACTGAGGGCATCCCCAGTTGAAATTTGCCTTTTGCGATTAACTTTATACAGTACTCATGCTCACACCGTGCCTACCTGAGCAATTCATAAATCTCTCGGGAGAACCCCGGTGATGGTCTCCAGCACACCCAGACAACCGTTTCAACATGATTAGCCGCATTTCTGGGCCCACTACAGCTCCATTATAATGTGTATGAAGGAGGAAATGAATGATTCTAATTATACCTTATTAAATTTTATTAATCCTCATTAGAAACCTATTATTCTTTATAAGTGGGTTACTGAAAAAAAAAGAAAGAAATGCCGGTCAAGTTCCCGTTATATTTGATGAGTATCTGGTGAATACATTCTTACTATATGGGATACTGGGACTTTTTCATAATAGTACTCAGGATGTGGGTTTGGTGAAATGTTTAACAGTGAATGAACTGAGTCATGATAGGATCTGATCTTTCCAAAATCTCAAGGCAAAATTCAGTTAGGAGTGCGTGTTTCCCATTTTAAACCACATTACTTGTAAAGAGAAAAACATTTCACTCTTCTGTGGAATGGGTCGATACTCTGACCTCACCTCTCGGATGCTGTACGCTTATTTTTATATATTGATGAGAGTGGAGAACAAAGAAGTAATTTGAACCCGGAACATCTGGGTTCAAAGACTACATAAACGAGGTGCTGAATTAAGGGATCCAATAACGTGTGTTTTTAACATTTATTTCCTTAATTCTTGGTCAAAAAGTTTACCAAAATCTACCCCCAGCAGGCATAATTGCCGGGGGAGTCCTGCTGGTGGTCAGGGTAGATCATGGGCTTATTGGGTTGGCTGACCTGGGTGAGGGAAACGAGCTCCTATGCTCCCTCCGTGTTACTATTTGTGTCTCAATGTCCCTTAAAGCCTCATGCAGTCATGGGGCGGGCTGCTGGAGTTTGTGATTGAACCATGGTCCAGTGCTAAGATTATGGGTGTGAGCGCTACACAGCCCTGGGGTGGGCAGCTTGCATACAGTGTAAGGCAGGGAGTCTCTTCTCCCGCTTCTCCCTTTTGCTCTTGTTGCTTTTGCTGTGTTCCACCGCCATGAACTGTTGCCGCTGTGCCCAGCCTCCACCTTGGAGCCAGCTGAGTATGGACTGAAACCTCCACAGACTGTGAGCTAAATAAACCTTTCCTTCCTTCATTTTGGGCGTCGGGTATTTTGTCTCAGCAGTGAGAAAAAGTAACTAAGATACTCAGTTATTTTATATTGTGCTGGAAGTCATTTTAACAGAGTTTTTCCTTTGAATGTAAAAGGACTACAATGATTCCAATCCACTTCACCGGAAGATGTACACACACGGATGAAAAGGTACTTTTATGGTGTGCTGCGGGTAAAGATATTCTTCTAGAAACTCACAGGATAGAAGCACAGGAAAGGGAGTCCCAGGTCTGGCGGTGCTTCCTAGGCAATAACCCCACCACCGGGTAAGTGGTGGTAAGTGGTGGTTCCCACTCTAGCTCACATTCACGAATGTCAGAAGAAAAACAGCGACTCAGACTTTCCAAGAACGGGCTTGTCTTTATTCAAACCTGTTCACCCAGTTTGTAGACTTCTTCTTCTTTTAATTATAAAAGCACACAGCAAGCTTTCTGGACTCCTGGACAGGGCTGGGGAGTAAACGTTAAACTCCAGGGGTTCACTGACACAGAGAAAGTTACCCTGAAGCAACTAATTGTCACTGCTACTCAGGACGCATTGGTAACCAGAACCTTCCAGGAGCTGGCAGTGGGGCCCAGGGAAGGGTGAAATCACTGGGTGGTCCGCGTGGTCAGCTGACTCCTAACCTGGTTTCAGGCTCCGGGCAAGGGGACAGTCAGGACTCCCTTTGGGAGGCAGGACCCTGTCCCGCTCGGGATCTGTGGAGCATGTGACCCGGTACAAGTCTCCTCCTGAGCGTTCGCACGTGTGTGAAGTGGACAGGCAGCAATCCGGTGTTTGCCAGTTCCAACCTCCCGCAAGTTGGGAGTCTCGCAGGGAAGCCAGGGCGGGGCTCTCGAGCAGGCTCGAGCAGAGCTGGGGGTTCCCAGGCAGGCTCGCTTCCGCTCCGGCTCAGCCTTCTAATTTGGCGCCCTCCTTGCGGAGGCAAGTGCCTCGGTTCTCCAGCAGCCCCCTCCAGTCGGCCGCTTCCTCCTCCGTCTCCTTCCTCTTCCTCCAGAGGAGGCAGAACCTCCACACCTCCTCCCTTCCCTCCCTTCCCTGCACGCTCCCCCGACCCCGCGCCTCCTCCTTCTCCTCCTCCTCCTCCTCCGGGAGCTGCGGAGCCCTCGGTGCGCCCACCTCTGCCGAGCAGCGGCGCCCCGGGCGCCCCCTCCCCTCCCCCGCCCGGCGAGCTGCGCGGCGCCCCGCGGGCACACGCCTTCCCATACCTTACATGGACAAATGCGTGCAAGCAAAGTCAGGAATTCAGGCCCCTGACGTCAGCCTCCAGCGCTCAGGGCACCGCACGGGAGACCGAGGGGAGGGGGTGGGGAGGAAGGAGGGGGAAAGGCACCAACCAGCAGCCGCTCCAGCCCTGCCGAAGTTTCACTTTTTGTCTGTGGGTTCGCTCCCGGGCCCCGCGCGAGCTTTCCCGGGATAAGTAGCTTTAGCGAGCGGGCAGACCCAGGCGCTGCAAGGTAAGGGCTGGCTGCTCGGCCCGGGCGCGGGGCGCGGGGCGCAGGGCGCAGGGCGCGGGCGGTGTGCTCCGCGGGCCGTGCAGGACGCGGGGCCGGGCCTGTCCAGGGCTGGGGACAATGGGAGGGGGAGTGCCCGGGCACCTCCTCCGCCCTGCCTCCGCCTCCAGCCGCCGCCGCCGCCGCTGCCCCGTCTGCCTCCACACCGAGGTATTGTTGCAAACCCTCCTTCCTCCCCCCACCTCCGCCCGCGGGTGCCTCGGGAACCCCGGTCCTCCCGGGCGGCGGGAGCGCCTCTGGGGTGGCAGGAGCGCGGGGTGCACAGCGCCCTGCCTCGGCGCCAGGCCCGCGGTGCGGAAGTGCCGGCCGCAGCCCAATCACGGGGTGTACGCCGTGGGGGAGGGGCCGGGGTTTTTGGGGGAAGCGTCCACTGCGGGGGCCCGGGCGGTTTGGAGAGTTTCTCTGCGCGCCCCCGACCCGGGTTTTTCTGGGCGCCCAGGGGGCGGGGCCACGCCTAGTCGCTGGGAGCTTTCGCGGAATCACAGTTGTCACGGTGGAAAGGGCCTAGAGACACAGTCATTCGAGTCCTCCCATTCTACGGCGAGGGCAACTGAGGCCCCGAGAGAAGGACGGTCTTCCCCCAAGTCACTCGTTGGAGGCCCGGCCACAGTTGCCCTAGACGAGCCAGGACTCCTAGTTCCCTGGCCCTGAGCATTTCTCGAGTCCCCACCGTGTGACAGGCACTGTGATCGGTATGGTGGGCCCAGCCCTTCCCTTGAGAGGAGCGCTCAGAGAGGCAAAGGAGCCGAACCTGACCCAAGTGGGAAGTACTAAGTGCTGGGGGTGGGGGAATGGTTGGATAAAGTTTTAAACAGGCGGTTCCGGGGAAAGAATTTGAATTTTTGGTCCCTGGAGAGGGACCAGAAATGACTCTTCCAGAGGGCTGTGCTTGGTCAGGACTTTTGAAGGATGGGAGTTTCCTGAAGCCAGCTAGTGGTGGGGAAGGTCACCCTAACTGCGGACCGAGAAGACGAAATAATGGGTGGGGAGTGAAGATCAAGCCGCACGTGGTGCTCTGTTGGGGCCGTGAGGTCTGGGGTGGGGGTGTAACGTGAGATGAGCTAATCAGCGGATTTGTGCCTAGGTGCTTGGACAGGGCGTGTCTTTGGGACCCCAGGGACCTAAGGGAACTGAAAAATCTCTCTAGCTTCCCTTTCTTCAGGACACCCCCCACCCAACACAGTAGCAAAACCTTGGGGTCCTCTCTGAGTGGCTTTTCTCACAGCAGACTCAACCTCATTTTCCCCCTCCTTTCTCTTTGGGGCTCCTCCCCTTTTACTAAAATTCTTTCCTCTCCAATAAGACTCTTTCTCACGAAGATGTTAGTGACTTAAGGGTTTACCTCTCCTTGCACGTGTGCGTTTTAAGAAAGCCTTTGGGGGAAGGGAGAAAAAGTAGATAGGGACTTGCTTAGAAAGTGCTAACTCTAACCCTTACCTGCCCTCACTCTTACAGACAAGGAAACCAAAAAGGTCTACAGAAGCTTGTGCCAGCCCTAGAGCTTACGGTGAATAATGGTGGGCTGAGCTGGGGGTGCAGAGCACCCAGTGATGAGGTTTCTCTCTTCTCCTTCAAAAACTTTTCCTGTAGGGTTTTTGCCGGTGTCAAGGGCAGTTAAAGAGATTGTCTCCTGTATTTAATCTTTGCAAGGTAGCCTCAATTCCAACACCAAAACTTTAGAGATGGGATTAGCTGTCCAGTGGTGGGAGTGCAATGATCAGATAGCCCCGTTGGGCTGGAGTCCCTATAAGCAACATGAGCCTATGGAGTTGGCTTTGGGGACAGGATGGCACTGAGTAGGAACCAAGTGACACGTTCTAGTGGAGATGTGATCCCTCAGAGGCAAGTAGACATTCGTAGGTGACAAAAGGTGGGGCATGAGACTTGATTATAAGGGGCTTTAAAAATGCCAGGCTATCGAGTTTGGTTATAATTTAAAATGATCACATGAGGGTTTTGAACAGGCTGGGACCTGATTTGGACAGGAGCATTGGCCTTGGGAAGCTTCCTGTTGCCCATTTCCAGCAAGAGGTGGTGATTTGGCCTAGGAATATTATCACTGGGTGTTTTTCATTCACTTGACACATGTTACTAAGTATTATGCATCACTGGCAAATATGAAAATTTTATACCAGGTTCATGTTTTTGTTGAGATGAATTGATTGTGTTAAATCTGCTTTAAAACACTCTTTTTTCATGTTTTAATATCACTGAAATCCGGTTGCCTTATAATAACAGATGTGTCACACTTGAACAGTTATTTTTCATTCTAAATTGGTAATGACACATCTTACAGTCAGTGGTTTAAATTTGATAAGATTTGTTAATCATGTCCTTTATGAATGTACCAGAGTACTGTATAAACCACTTTTCCATCAGCTATTTCATTTGAATCTCAGCTCTCCTCGGAGAATTAAGCCTGGCGGCACTGCCGTCACTTGCGCAGGGTTACATGTTTCACTAAGGATGTACTCAAAAGTACAAACCCAACTGTGACTCTTGCTGGTAACCCGTGGCTTTACCCATTGTGTAACTGGAGTGGGATAGTTGGGAATGGGGGAGGAATCAGATTGGATTTGCTTTCAAATGATGGCTGAAGGTGTCGGAATCACGAGAGGGTCTTGGCCAAGGACAGTGTAGCTTGGGAGGATTGGGAAGTCCTCTTATGCCAGAAATGTGCTGGGTTGAATGGAAAAAAGATAGAAACCAGCAGGTGAAACCAGAGGTTGGAGATGCAGCTGTTTTGCATAGAAGAGCAGTGAGCGAAGCATACACATTCTTGAGCCGGCCGGGGTAGGCGGAGAGTACAGAGATAAGAAGGGGAGTGGTCCCTGGTGCATGTGTGGAAGGGTCAGTATGTGAAGTGCTGATACAAGGTGTGTGTCGGCTGCTCTGCACCAAGGGTGGAAAGCCTCAGGGAAGCTGTTGAAGACCATGCTCTATATGCGCTGAATGTCTAGGACTAGGTAGGGGCTGCTCAAGTGCAAGAAGAGATGATAGAAAGACCTGCTGGGCAAACAGCAGAATATGCAGGTACTGGGAAGAAGGTAATTTCTTTTCCAGGCTGGTTCCCCTATGCACTAAACTCTGCCCCTATTTATCTATCTATCTATTTATTTATTTATTTTTTGCTTTCAGCCGCTAAGTTATACAGGCTGTTCTTGAACTTGCAGTCCCTTAGCCTAGGCCTCCTGAGGCAAGAATGAGCTAGGATGACAGCTGTGTGCTCTGTGCTGGGAATGGGCAGCATGAGGAGGTCTGTGAAGTGGAGAAAGAGGAGGGCCTTTCCTTTCCTTCCTCCCCCACCCTCCCGCTAAGTAAGGTTTACATTTTCCTCATGGACTGTATAGGGACTTTTAACTGGTTCTTCAGGGATGCGTGACTCACAGGAGAGCCAAGCTAGGCACGGGCTCTGGAACCATCTGTGTGGAATTAAGTATTTGGTGATAATGCGGGAGGCATAGGAACACTTTCTAACCGGAGGAGTGAACCTGAGACTTTGACCCAGGGCAGTCACTGGGCCCGCAGACCTGGGTATGTGTGTTGCTGGGTGGAGACTTTTCCTGGAATATGGCTTTGGAATGCCACACTTTGCTAAAAGAAACTTCTTAGAAGAAACTTGCTGAAGGTGAGGAAGAGGAGGATAAGAGGCACTGTTCACGGTGTGCAGGAAGCTAGGGCTTGGGTGGAAATCCAGTGGCTTGAAGGGGCCTCTGAGACTCCACAGGGGTGGGGGAAGGGTGGAAGGAAGCAATGGGAGTGCAGGGAGTCTCTGTAGCGGCCCTGAGGCCTGAGGAAATGCCTGGTACACTTCTGATTTGGGCCACAGAGGGTACTAGGGGGCTGGCTGAGCGTTAATGGCATTAGCGTAGAAGCCAGTAAACCATAAAGCTGAGGCTAGAAAATGTTTATTTTCCTCTCATTGTTTCTTACTAATAGAATGTTAAACAGTTTTGAGTGGTTACCATATGCTTATGTAATTGCCGTATCGATTTGTGAAAGTAGATTTTTCGACTGCTATGGTCACTGAGATGCGGTTTGGCCTACAAAGGTCCACGTGTTGAAGGCATGGTCCCCAAGTGTGCTGATGGGATGTGGGATGGGAGGGGGTCCTAGCAGGTGGTCCTTAGGTCTTTAAGGCCTGTCCTGGAAGGAGGTAAGGTAGCTGCCAGGAACCCTGAGTTATTTCTGAGAGCAGTTGTTACAGAAGAGCAAGCCTGACCTGAGTCATTCTTTGACTTTCTGCGTGGCTGTGTGATCTCTCTCCCTCCCATGTGTGTTCCCACCATTTTGGGGCCTTCATCAGAGCCACACCAAGCGCCCCCCACCTTTTTTTTTTATACCAGGAGTCAAACTCGTGACCTTGGGTTTGCCAGGAAGGCGCTGTGTCACTGAGCTATATCCCTGGCTACACCAAGCCCTTGAGCCAACAGAACTGTGAGCTAGAATAAATCTCTTTTCTTTATGAAGTTTCCTAGCTCCAGGTATTAAGTTACAGTCATGGAATATGGACTAATATGATGACTGTTAGTCTCATTGTGAGTGGGAAAAATGAGCTTGGTGAAATAAAGTCACACAGCTGAGTGACATGGCTGAGTTTGAGCTCTTGCCCAAGCTATAGCTTCGTGACTATTTTTAATGGTTAAGAGCAAGAAAAACTCAAAGTGGTATTGTTCTTCAGCATTGTTCTATGGGATTTAATTCAGCTCGAATTCAATGGGACTGGGTGGGATCACAGCTGATGATTTAGCTGGGTAAGCAGGCCTCTCATTTCCACACAAGTGCTGTCCCAGCTCCCCCTCTTTTTGGATGCTCCCCTGCCCACTTCCTGTTGAGCTTTGGGTATCCTCTTCCTCTAAAACTACTTGGAGAGGACCTCACCTCTCTGCAGATCCTCTGTTCCTCTTTACAGTACCTCCTTCCCCAGTCCTCTGTTGGGGCAGTAAAATGAAGGGATGGAAATCCCAGTCTCAGTCCTTACCCTTGACCTTACGCTCCTGCAGCAGCAGTAGTAGGTGTTGATTCAGATTCCTCTTGTTGGATCCTGCCTTTCTTTGGGTTACGTTGATCCCTTCTTCCATGAAAGCTTTCCGACTTTGGACTCAGATCAGCTACAGCTGCAGTCCTTCCTATCACCTACCTGCCTACCTCAGCTGGGTCATTTGCATTTTGATGACTCACAGATAATGACTTGAAGGAGCTACTTACTCTCTGGGTAGAGGAGACAGACCCCAGCTTCTGCTGTTCCGGACACATTCCCCAACCCCAGGGGGACTTCGCTTTGGACAGTTTGGGGCCTCGATACAATAACTTGGAGGTCCTTGTGTCTCAGGCTTGAAACTTTCACTTTATACTTTGAAAACAGTGTGATGGCCCGGCATGGTGGTACACACCTGTAATCCCAGCACTCCGAAGGCTGAGGAAGGAGGACCTTTGTGAGTTTGAGTCCAGCTTGGGCTACAGAGTGAGCTCAAGGCCAGCGCGAACTGCGTAGCAAAACCCTGTTTCAGAAAGACAAAAAAAAAAACAAAAAAAAAACCCAAAAGACAAAAAACCAGTGTGATGAAAATGGTTCAGTTTGCTCATTGTGCACGTGTGTGTGTGTGTGTGTGTGTGTGTGTTGGGGGGGGGTCTTATTTGTGTTTCTCCCATCAAGACCTGCCACTTGTTAGAAGCTAGCTACTGGATTCTGATTTGTAACAGCTCTCTGTCCCCATTCCTGCAGTTCTTTGTATATGTTTATGTATTTTTGCTTGCCTGAACCAACAGTCTTAGGTACATTACAAGGCAAAGTCTCTTGTCTTTTCCTTCCCTTTTAAGCTTGCGCTTCACAGCCCACCTTGCAGAACCTATTAGTATTTCATAGCCTCCCCAGCACTTTTTATGTGGAAATGTATTTCACCTTCGTTTTTAACACTAAATTCCCAATTGCATGCAATTGGGGTAGTCAGGCAAAAGTGGTCTTGTCTCAGAGAGGGGTTGGGCAAGAGTTTGGGGTGAGAAAACCTCCCCCTCAGTTGCAGGGCTGGAAGTGACTGAGAAATCACTGGAGTCTGATGTCCCAAACCCTTGTTCTGCTCCTTTAGTTCTGTGAGTGAGATGCGAGAACTGATATGAACGTCAGCAGCAAGCTCTGTACTCGGGCAAGAAACTTACTACCTCACTAGTGCTCATGTAGTTGCGTTGGCTGCCTGAGTCCGAGGCTTTGGAAGGCAAGACCGAGCCGCGGGCCCGTGATGGCAGAGCTGAAAGGTCTGGACTTCATGCGCCATTATTTTGGCAGTACCTACAGCAGTGGTTTTGGGTGTAGGGAGAATAAAAACCTGTGTTTGAACCATCTGTAAGCCCTGGGATCTTCTGTAAGTTTTGGAACACGCCCGAGCCTTGGTTACCTTTAAACAGGTGTCATGTGATACGTGACAGTGTGCTTTGAAAGATAAACTCCTGTGCTGTTGTCTTATAAACAGTAACGCAAGGTGTTCACGTGACCAGGTAGTATGCACAAGTGGTGGTTCTGGATACCTAACATGGCATCTGCCATACAGTTGATGACGCCCTTCTCTGCTGCTGGGGACCATAGGGTTTAGAGGTGGACAACTCCAATTCACATCCTAGCCGTGCCCTTTACTTGAGGAGGCTCCCTTGAGGTGGTCATGGGCTCTGTCTTACTGCCCGATGTTCTCATCCTAGGCCTCTTATTGATGAAGACAGTCTTGCTGCAAGTAATGTGCTCCAGAAGGTGCGAGGAGAGCCCCAGACGTTCCCGGGCATCTCCACGCTCTGCGGCGAGGTGATGTGCCACCAGGGAAAGCCTTTGCAGTGTCCCTTCTTCCTCCATGACCACCTCGCTCTGTCTGGTTTTGTCTTTGTGGTGTTTATACTTTGTCATCCTCTGGGGTTTGTCCCATAGCAGCATGCCTGGACAATGGCCTCATACAGGGCAGAACAACCCCCAGTGGGCCAAAGGGAAAGCTGGTCACAGGTTCTTACTCAGAAATGTGTGTGGGGGAAACTTTGATGGGGCAGGAAAGTGTAAGGACTGGGAGAGGCCAGCCTCACTGACCTTAAAGAAGTGGCCTGGGCTCTCCGTCCCTGCGCCCTTAGGATGCACACTGCTCCTTCGGCGACTGTGTCCACACTCCTTAGTTCCTCTGGCCAACAACCAGCAACTCTGCTGCAGCCTTGCAGCTGTTCCCCTGTGAGGAGAACATAGCCGTAGGGTTTATGGAGTACTAGCGCCCTGACTTTTTTTTTTCTTCGAGATGCTGGAAATGGAACCCAGGGCCTCACATGCTGGGCAAGTGCTTTGCCACTGAGCTAATCACCACCAACCCTCTTGGCATTTTTAAGAGAACTTTTTTTGTATGTTAAAGGATTTCTTTGGTACAAGGTTGCGGTTCCAACAGTTTAGGAGGTCTGCTGGAGCACATGCAGAAGTTTGTTCAGTGTGCCAGGCCCCAGCTGAGACATGGAGGACAAGAAGGCCAAGATGCGATCGGCGGGCAAAATTGCTCTGGCTTCCACTAGTTAAGAAACGAGATTGATTCTCTGTCTGTGTGTGTACTTTTGCTGGGTTCCTGAATCTATTAATTTCCATGCAGTGGTCTGTCTTAATAATGATTTCTAACTATGGAGGCCCAAGGCTGAACTGAATTCAGTGCCAGAAGGCAATCAGAGTCACCTAAACTAATTCTAGTGAATTCCCATTGAACAGGTCTTGTTTAGTTTAGAAAGCAACCCGGGTGGCACCTGGAGCGAGCTCCTCTCTCGCCCGGATGAAAGCTAATCATTTTCAGGAACTGTAGTAAGGAGTTGCCACCCAGAGGGTGGGGGTGTTGGCTGACTCATGGGAAAGGTAAACTCTGCAGTGACCAGGCAGGTAAGTAGCACCTTGTTTTTAGATTGAGGTGAAAGACAGGTCAGCATTCCAGTAGCTGGTCATTGCCACTTGGAAGTCTGCTCAGCTGTAGTTTAGCAGTGCCGCTTCGAGGCTGTGAGTAATGACAGTTGGACTGGACCCCAGAGATACATGTGTGCATCAGTTTGAGACACCTGTGTAATCGTTCATCTGACAGCAGGTGTCAGGTGCACCAGGGATTGTAGAGGGAAACACAGTGTGGGTGTTGAGGATCACAGCATGAGTGCTTTGTGATCTCTGGCTCTGGGAGATGATATTAGTAATCAAGACTGTACTTTAAAAAAATACGTGATGAGTGTGCCAGGATAGTGACGAGCTCTGGGGGTGTGGGGGAAGTTCACAGATGCTCGTTGGATGGAGCATTGATGGGTGAGTGGGAATGTGGAAGATGAACAGGAGAGGATCTTTAGGTGGAAGAAGTGACAGGGACTGAGAGACGTGGTGTAAGAAAGTAGCAGGGCACCTGGCAAACTGGAGTGAGGAGGGGTGGACCACAGAGCGACAAAGGCCTTTTGGGACTGCGCTTTGAAAGGGCGGTGGGATGGTTGGATCTGTGGTTGGGAAAATAATAGGTTACGGTGCTAGGTACATGGGAGGGGAGGACCTGGGGACAGCAAGGGGTAATACGAAAGCCTGGGCCGCCCCAAAAGCAAAGCTGAATTAGGGCTGAGGCTACAGACCTGAGCGACGCTTCACAGGAAGAGTAGTATTTGCGCAGCGTGTTTGTGTTACGTGAGAAGCCATCCAGGCCCTGGGAAAGAGCCCACAGCCTGGTCCCAGCTTAACCCCAGGGTGAACTTGTGATCTTCCTGCCTCAGCCTCCTGAGTGCTGGGGTGACAGATGTGTGCTGCCACGTGGGCTTGAGACCTTTTTTGATTCTCGGTCGCGGTGACTGTTTTTGGAGATGCTGAATCTGTAGTCATTGAAGATTTTTAAGCGGTGGCCGATGGTGGAACTATTACAATGAAAGGTCGGGCTTTGGTTGAAGATCAATCTAGAAAATCTAGCAGTCATGACTTTTTCTTTTGTTTTAATTCCTGGGCCAAGATGCTACCTGTAGCAGACTTATCTGGAGGTCCTCTATCCATTGGGCTTCTCCGGATCATTTTAGTCAAACTGGACAAAAGGCAGAGAGAGAGAGAGACCTAAACATGGAAGACTGGGCCTTGAGAAGTGTGGGCTGGAGTTCATGCAGCCTTGGGAGGGGACCAGGTATTGTGATATCAGTAAACGAACACCCACATACTCCCCAGGGAGCTCTTTGTGGACTGGGCCAGCTTGTATGATCCTGATCAAAGTGGAGCCTGTCAATAAAATGTGGCACCTTCTGTAGAGTATGGCATTTATTGGGCTTTACGGTTAACCAGGTGTTTCCCTACAAGTTACAGTCAACCTATCCCAGTGGGGCGGGGATAGTCATTACCATCCAAGTTTCACTGTAGGACCTTGGGGTTGGGAGAGGTGAAATGACTTCCCTAGGACCCACGCATGTTGATGTTGGGCCAAGACTTCAGTTTTCTGTTAGCACCTACCAAATTCTTCCTGTTTCCTTCCTGTGCAGGTCTCTGAGTTAGGCTGTGCGTGTTGTTCATGTTCCTATTCTCAGCGATCATTGCAGATCCTGATAGGTGGTAAAAATGTAATAAACATTTTGTTGAATGAACCTGTGAGTGCACGATTAATATACTATAAATGAAGTCATAAACAGCTGCTTGAATTTGAAGAATATCTGCATGGATAACAAGTAGAGTGCTTCTGAACATTACACTGTTATCAAAAAACAATGAACAAGAACTCATTTAGAATACATTTACTCAGACATTAAAGAACGAACATCAAAGTGTTTTTACCCGAAAACTTCTCTTTGATCTCTTACACGACCGACCGTAACCCTGATCTTAATTGCCCCAGAGTGTGTGTCTTCTTTCTTGGATGTGTAGGATGTTTCTTTTCAGTTAGTATTATTATTTCAGAAAGCTCTTTATCTGGTTTTATATTTTTTTCTATGTGACCAAAGATTTGTCACAGTCAGTAAACCCTGCTGTCACCGTTATCCATACTAGGATAGATTTCACTTTAAAAAATCTAATGCAATTCAGTGTGCTAGTATGTACAGGGATAAGTGACAATGGACAGAGAGCTTGTAGGCCCCTTTTCACTGTTCCCTAAAGATAGTTATTTCTTCGGCAACTCAGGTTTGCTTTACCTTTTTTCTCTTGTATTTTGTGGTTGTCTGCCTGGGGATGTAGTCAACTGCATGGTTGGCTTGGGAATCACTAGGTTTAGGAGTCAAGTCATGGCTTTGTTGCTCATTTGCTGTACAGTCTTACACTGGCTACCTAACCTGTGAGAGCCTGTGGCTCCTTACCTGTGAAAACGGGCAATAGCACCTCTCATGGCACATGACTGTGGAAGGCGTTCTATGATCAGTGTAATTAAAACACCAGGGTTCACCACTTTGTAGCACTGGAAAATACCCTTTGTCGTCCTTTGTGAGTGGGTTCCGTGTTTTAACCCACCAGCCATAGTCAGCCTTATACAAGTGTTTATTGACTGGTTGAATATGTTTTTAAGTTTTTTTTTTTTGCCTCTCTGTGTAGTCCAGGCTGGCCTCAAACTTGTGGCAGTCGTCCTGCCTCTGCCTCCCAAGCACTGGGATTACAGGTGTGCATCACCACGCCAGCTGAAGTCCTACCTATTACTTTTCATATCAGTTGCTGTTCAGCCTTGAGAAGAGAGCTGATTTGCAGAGTCATTTGCAGTCTGTGACTCAACCTGTTTGTCTTAATCTTCAGCAGGATTTAATTTTATGCCTTGTATTTGTCATTGCTAAATTAATATGTAAGAAGTGATATTTCATTATTGCTTTAATTTGCATTTATTTGGAAAAGGAAAAAATTCCCAAGTAATGGCTTAGGGTTTGTGTTTCTCCTTATGTCACTTGTCAAATGACAAGATTCCAAAATAGTCTAGGCTGGAGAAAAAAGAGTTAAAGCCGGTTAGTGTTTTGAGTTGCCTACACTTAACTTCCGTATTCCTTTATTCTTTTATTCATTCTTTAATGAGCACCTACTACAGGCTAGGCAGTGTCCTTACACATACTATGAATAAATATAAATGGAATAGAGACAGTGATTTCTAACTCAGGCTCCTCATGTACCATGTGTGGTAGCTGAGACCTAGAAAAATGATATTAATCACCTGGAGTCATACAGCTTATTCAATGGCAAAACCAACTCTTCCTTTCAATGGTAATGATTTAAAATCCGCTACTGTACCAGTAGCCTTTTATACCTTGGAGACATCCTGGAATTCCAATTTGGTGATGTTACACAACTCTCCCAACTGTATCTGCATGGAGAAAGTGGAATCCTGATTTTTTTATTTAGAATATATGGTCATGCAGTTCTTCAGCCTTTTTTTGGGGGGGTAGTCCTTTCCTACAGGTCCCTGGTGCTTTTATTCACTTTTATTCTTAAGTGAACAAACTCAATAATGAAGCAGTACCTTGGGCCAATTGTGAATCTTTTTGGACATGTTTTTGGTAAGTAGGAGGGACAGATGACATATTTCCCCATCAAATAAAATACTCGATTTAGATTTAATAAGGCAGTTATCTTCAGATAATAAAAATTCAACTAACTTGCCATAACTATCTTGTTTAAAGTCAATTATGACTCTCCTATTCCTCACTTGCTGGGTAAAATTTAATAGAACTCCAGTTAAGCATTTATTGCTTATTTAATTTAAAATTAAGTTAATCACCATGGTTAGTAACAACCACTGAGTATTTAATTAACGTTTGGGAAACTATCTTATTAAGTCTAAATTAGACACAGACAGGTCTTGTTTATCCTCCTCTGTTTGTACATACCACTCCCCCGCATCGTTCACCCCAAAAGGTGGCTTTCCTTTTCTGACCCGTCAACTTTATTTTCTTCAGGTTGACACCAAAGTTGGGTAAAGGAGGAGAAGTGTGATGGGATCTGTCGTGTTATGGGAACTTTCGATCGAAGTACTCTGTAGGTGTGGTTGACTGCCCTTCTGAAAAATGTTTCCATTCTGTTTTATTCCGTTCCATTCCATTTTCCAAAAATTATTGAGTGCTTCATTGTACAAGACATCTTTTAACACTGAAGAACAAAAAGAGGAGGTCGTCTTGATATTTTAGATTTCATTTTGTCACCTAAACGAGAAGATTGAGTTTAGTTCATTCATATGAATGCAGTGTGTAGGGTCCTTTGGAGAGTGTTCTGGATAGCACAGTGACTCAGACAAGATCCTTGCTCTTATGTAGGACATGTGGCCCTCCCTTGGAATGCTGTGATCTTTTGAGGCCATATAGCTAGGTATGCTTGCAAAAGCCCAATTAAGCAAAATTAAGTGGGCGTTTTTACCATGGAACTGTTTTTGGCATAGATAACAACAATATTTATTACTTATTTGTTCAATGAGTTCTAAGTACCTACTTTATATCTTATTTGCTGCAAAATACAGTCAAGTCTTTCAGACACAAGCTAACAGTTCGTTCTAGGAACTCAGTTTTGTGACATTTCTAAGCTTCACTGTTAGCTTCGCATCCTGCATGCTAAGAAGACACATGTATCTGAGTTAGGGCTCATTAGCCATACTCTGCATATACCTGATCTACTCAACCTCCATAGTACGTACTCCTTTCTACAGATCCTAAGGATGAAGCTTGCATCAGCAGCTTATTATTCATTCAAGGCTAGATGAAGACTACCATGGATGTTTGCTGGAGTTTTTGGTAAACTACTGTAACCTTGCCAAGAGGTTTGTTTTCCAAACTTCTTTAATCATACAAACCTGCATTTCCTCTTGCCCTTTTTCCCAGTTCAGTTTTAGGGGTTAGAAATTCAGTGTGCTCTGAGAAAAGCTGCAGTGGGCTGTGGAGCTTTCTGCCAGCCTCCTGCCGTTGAGGAAGTGTGGGCAGACATTTACCCTGGCAGCAATGTGACAGAAGCAAGATGTTTTACTAGGCTTAAAAGGCGTGCAGAGAAAGAGGGAGGTTTCAGACCTAAGAACCTAGGGCTGAGGTGCAGTTGTGGATTCAGGGCAGCTGTCTTCATAGAGGAAAAGTGCATGTGTGGATGAGGACTGTGTCTAAGTAGAGTGGCCTGGAGGGTGGTCAAAGAGTCATAGGAACAGATTAACAGTAACGTGACATCATCTACGAATAGATCCGTGCCCCACCCCTTGATGGATATGGCTAAGACCAGTTCTTCTTAAAGCCTGAACCCAGCGAGGTGAGAAGCAGGGGGCTTTAGCGTGCAGAACTTGCTTTAAGTTTTGTTCCAACTGAGCTTCCGTCTGCGGCACTGATCATGGATTCCCTTCTGTAAGACACTGTAGTGCTTTGTCTGGGGCAGGGCCTCTCCTTGGGACTCTCAGTCTTTCTTTAGAGTATGTTGGCTGCCTCATGGATGCTTCCTTCTAACTGGTCTAGTTTCAGATACCGCATCCTCTGATACCGCATTCTTCATGGATGCTTCCTTCTAACTGGTCTAGTTTCAGATACCGCATCCTCTGATACCGCATTCTTCTCCCCTTGCTTCCCTGTTCTGGTGAGTCACCTGTGCCTTCGTTTTTCATTCTTCTCCATCTGTATCATCCTTTTCATCCAAGCCAAAGTGCCCTTTTGTATTTTCTTTTCTGTGCTTCATTTTAAATAATGCTCCCCGTGTTCTCTCTCCAGTAGCAATGAGCAGATGGGATGTGCTAGCTGAGATGGAGGATGATCTACAAATCTGGTCCGCCATATCTTGGGCTGTGTTCTTTTTGAATTTCTCAACAATATCCACCTGCTTTCCATATCTTTATGGAAAGGGACACAGGCAAGGGAGCAGGAAGATCTCATTTTATCTCTGATTCCATTGTAGCCCTGAGTTTTCCCTTATCTGAGCCTCAGTGTATCCATCTATGAGATGCTAGCATTAGGCTGGATGTACTATTGGGACCCTGGATTGATTTTCTCTACATTGCCTGTTGCTTCTTAGACATACCTCCTTCTCCTTTCCCACCAAAGTTATCTCTTCTGCACTTTCACTGCTATAGGCTTTCTGTATCCTTACTCAGATGGATAGTTCTTTTTCCTGCATCTTTTTTTTTTCCCTTTCTAGCTTTGTCTAGGTATTAGAGGTCATCTAGATGAATAGCTTTGTTATTGTCTCTGCGAATGAACTTTTATTTTTAGAATAATTTCAGGTGTACAGGGATGGGGAATTTCTGTACATCCTACCCCCAGTAGTCCTCATTTTTTGCATTTTGCATTATTATGGTACATTTGTCTAAACTAAGAACTGACATTGGTACGGTTCTGTGAACTACACTCCAGATTATTTAAATTTCACCTACTTTTCCATCTACTTCTAGGTTTCTATCCTGGCACTCAGTCCAGAGATGCAGTCTATAGTGGTCTTAAGACTGTCCTTTGCTTTATTAGTCACTGAAGCTTCTCTGTGGGAAAACCTGTTACAACCTGTAGTGCTGATCCAGTAAACTGGAGCAGCTGTGGGTGACATGGTAAGGGATGGGACCCACTTTTCTTAGTGTCCCTGCTTTCTCCTCCCTGAAGGACTTTGCTAGAGCAGGATTTAAAATCACTGTGATACCACCTCTTTTCAGGGGAGCGGTGTGAGGTGTCTCAAAATGCAATAACACTAGTAGAGGAAGCTGGACTTTTAGAGAAGATCAGGAAAAGATCTTGGAGAGCCTGATGCTGACTCTGTTGTTGAATGAATGAGTGACAATCAAGAACTCCCAGAAACTTGGGTTTGGATCCAAGCTTTTCCACTGCTTCCCTTATCTATAAAGTGAGTTCAGTGATCAGTGATACCTTAAAGTACTTACAGGTGCTCAGGAAGTACCACCCTTTTACTTCATGAAATTAAGTGAGCTGACATTGAACACAGCCCAGAACGTAGTAGGTCCTCAACATATGTTTGAAAAAGGAAGCCTTGGAAACTAGGAAACTTTCTCCTGAGACCTCACTTCAAGAAAACTGGGACAAGCTGGTGCACAACAAAGGCAAGTCATTCATAAGGAAATCTGTGACGCTCGGGAGCAGAACCAGTGTTGGAGTTTCCGATAAGCAGGATATACTGTCTGTTTTTATTCTTGGAGGCTTTTATCATACAATACTACATTATGTTGTAGTCTGACTTTCACACAAATTGGATCCCAAAACTTACAGGAATTAAAAATACAAACTCGTGGGCAGTATGTGTTTTATAAATTACAGAAAACAGAAGAGTAAAGACACGGCATAGTGAGTATGGTGCAGCCTGCGACGGCACCCATACCGGAGGAAAACGTGCAGGAGGCAGCCAGGGAGGAACGGCAGCGAGCTGAGCTGCGAAGCAGGGAGACAGCAGGTGCAGCCCTGTGCTCCTTGCAGGAGGGATGGGGGCAGGGACTGCTCCAGCCGCGAGGGGAACAGGGAGGAGCTGAGGGCCTTGAAGGGCAGGATCTGGGCAGTGAGCTCTCTGTGTATCTTCTTTCTCATGCTGTTTATGGTCTTATCGAATGGGACCCACTGATGTTCGGTTTGGAACTTCATCCCCATTGCTTGGACTGTAGCCTCTGCATTTCCTCATTGGATTGCCTTCCTTTCCATTGTCACCTGTCTGCATCGAAATTGATAGTCCTTCCACCCTAAGCAAGAAGTAGTCATGTCCTCTAAGATCTCCAAGGCCCTGCTTCTGTACTGTCTGCTTGACACTGAGGAAATTGGCTGACATGTAATGCACATTTCTTGAATGGATGGGCGGTTGGGTGGGCAGGTGTGACATTGCCCACACTACTCAAGCTTGGTTCCCTTAGAATAGAATTTAACTTGCTTTTTTCTACATGTCCCGGTACCATGCTGAAAAGACACTCATTCATTCCTTTATTCATTCATTCATTCATTCATTCATTCATCTGCTCTTTCCATAGCAGTTTCAGGCACAGTGTCAGAGTTGTAGCAGTGAATAGTCTATTTGTTGATAGTCTGCACAGAGAGACTAATACCTTTGGGATGTGGCTTCATACTTTTAAACTTTATCTGTCTTTTTTCTTTTGACACATATGGACCAAGCAAGAAATGGTTTGTTTTGTCTGTAAGCTTCTCCGGCATCCAAAGCAGATGTTCTCTCATCCATTCAGCTGGGTTTATACTGGAGAGATCACTGGGCATAAAGCCTGTTCCTTAGATTATAGAGCAGCTGCCTCAGGGTTGCCCCCTTACTAATTCTTTTTTTTTAAGATAGCGTTCCTGGTTGAGCTTCCTTGCCCATGATTTTTCTTTTATAATATAGTGACAGTGTGTGGACAGCTGAGGTGGTAAGTGGAAAAAAGAAGAGCGGTGCAGTAAGCCATCAGTGTCTCAGGGGCTCCCGTATTAATCCAGGAGGAAGCGCCACGTGACTCTGAGAGCTGGCCGGCTGACTTAAGTTCACACCAGATCAAAGTCAGAGAAGCAAGGTGGGAGGAGTCTGATGATGTTGAGTGGAAGAAGCTTAAAGCTTCAGAGTGGCGAAGCTGCAAGGATCAAAGAAGCATCTGTGTCCCCCTGGCAGCTTTGCCAGGCTCCATCCAGAACCTGTATGTGGCAGGACAGGCAGGCCCAGGAATTTGCATTTGCAGTCAGCTCACGACCGTGACCGGTGCTGCGGAGAACCACAGACCTAGTCCAGCTGCTGGCTCCCCACGCCCTTTCCCTGCAGCTTAAAGTAAATAAATAGGGAAATGAGACTTAGGAGGTTGGTGGAAAGGACTTGGCTAGAGTCATGCAACCTGCTAGGTCAGCGAAGAAACATCCCAGAAGCCCTGACTCAGAGAGGGACCCACTGCCAAGAGCCATTGTCTGGAAACAGTCTTGGTACTTCAGAGTGGCATCTGTCTGCTCCAGCTTTGCCCGATCTAGTCACAGTCTTAGCTTTTAGAGTCTTTCCTTGGGCTCTGCTAAACTCATTTTTTTTGTTGTTGTTCAGTTCACCCTTATTTGTTGGTGACTGCTGGGTGCTTGGAATTGCGTTTGGACGCCGTGTGGCATAGCACGGTTACTCTTGGGCTGAAAGAGGCAGCCCTTGAGTAATTGCTTGTTCACTTTCTCATCTGAAAACAAAGACAGTCTCACCTGCTAGGGCTATAGGTAAAGCTCTAGCCAGGTCTCTGCCTTCTGTGTGTGCACTGTAAATTTGGCTTTTATTACAGTCACTATTAAAGATGGGGCTCCACTCTCTCCTACACGAGGGGTTTCCTGGGTAGTGCAACAGAATGAGATGGATGAGATTTAGTGGGACAGACATGAAGTTTAGGAATAGTACCAAGGCTTGGGATCAAGCCTCAGCTTTGTCACATATTAGCTGTGTGGCCTTGAGTAGGTCACCTGACCTCTCTGAGATGTAATTTGAAGTGGGTAGATTCAGATGAAGCAGCAGGAGCGTAGCAGCAAGCAAGAGGCAGGGTGGTAATAAAGAGGAAGTGGAACTTCCCGGGCAAGTGCTAAGTTTCAGGTAGCCAGAGCTTCCCCTTGGAAGGAGAGCTGGTGGAAGTGAGCAGATACTAGCTTTGGAACACTGCTGGGGGTTTGGCTAGGGCAGTGGTGTGTGCTTTGGACTGAGGTCATGAGGCGGATTCCTGTTCTGTCTGCGTTGAAATTAAAGCACTTGGCTGTGGGAAGGTGCTTCACAGTTATAAAGAAAAAGATCCAGGGAAGTGCACCAAACAGCTGGAGAGTATGAGGGGTGGGCCGATGGAGCCGCTCAGAGGACTCCGAATGTCCTCCCAGGGGAGGACTCTGATGGCTGCCACCCGAGGCCGGACAGAGACCCGGGAGGGTGTGAGTGTGTGCGCCAGTGTGCCGTGTTGGAGAGCCCATGGAAAGGGGGCCAAGAGTTGGCCCATTAGGTGCACATTCTTGTTCTTGTCCATCAAGCTTCCTGTCCATGGCAGGCCTGTTAGTCTGGAGGCTAAGATAGCAGCAGGCTGGGTTAAAAATACCAGAAGAGTGAGGCTGTTGTGGTCTCACTGGGACAACGTGTCAGGGCTCTGATGGAGTTCGCAGAATTTTCAGGCATTCTTGGTTCTTCACAGTGCCAAGGGTTTGAGACCGTAGTTGTTTGGCTCATTTCACAGATGGGAGAGTATGGCTCCCTGGAAACATGGCGCCAGTGGAGGGTAGCATGCACCCCCGGGGAAGTGCCTCTGGCTTCTCCCCGGCCTTACCTCCTTTCTCTCTGATAACTGTAGTTCCCCTCCTACATTGGACCCCACTCAGGATGATGGCCCCTACTTCTCCATTTATCTCTTCTTTCTGTTTTCCAGGGACTATCCCCAGGCCTTAGCTGACTGCTGGCTACTGTTTGATTTCCAAAGCCTTGGAATCTCCCTGTCTTCAGATTGTAACTCCAGACAAGAGAACTGCATTCTCCCAGTGTTTGCCTTCTGTCCACCCTATGCAACCACTCTTCCTTGGACAGAGTTAAACCCCTAGCAAGCATTTACCTCTGTGATTCCACTGACTTCGCACCACACTGTTGGTTTATCCGAGCAAGGTGTTCTTCTTTTTGGAGACCAACTCTATTCCTATTGTCTGCCATTTCAGGGACTGGGGACAGATGAATAAATTATTATTTCAGCTATCTAGCAGGTTGTGGTCAGCACAGGAAACGGATGCACAAAACAGACTGGGGTACTGGGTGGAGTATGGCAGCATGGATGTGTGTACAATAGGAGGGAGAAGTTTTCCAGCAGCGGAGTGGTAGAGAGAGTCCATTGGCATTGCAGATACATGGTGCTGTGGACAGGCAGGTGTGTTAAGAGAGAGACAGAGGGGTTAGAAGCATTCATGCGGGACCTACACAGCCATAATCCTTTGATTCCCTCTTACCGTAAAAGCTGCGGCCCAAAATCTTTTGCATTTACTACCCCTGAAGACAGTGCATTGAATCTTCCCCCATTTACGTCCACTCCTGTCTTCTCAGTGGAGCCTCTCTCTGGCCCATACGTGTAAGTCTGACAGGAAGCCCTCCTTCATAGCTCTGAACTCAGCCATCTGTTCGCGTCCAGCTTCAGACCCGCCTCGGGGCTTGGAGGGCCATCCACGCCCTCTCTGACTTGGTTCCATGTGATTCGGGAGCTCTTTCTCTTGTATCTGGGGCACGCTTGTTTGCCTGGTACATTTTCTGTACTTAGGTTTTTTTCCCTCTTGCTCTCATATTTCCATTTAAAGCCCTCTTGAGAGGTCTGAGTGTCTCCAGCCAGCAGCATTCCTTCTCGTTTACTGGAACCCCTTTCCTTATCCTGTTAGGAATCCAGCCATGAGTGGGCGTCAGCGGAGCCTTTCTGCAGCCTCTGGTTTCCTCCGCGATTCTGGCCACCAACCGCAAGCAGGGACGGCTCGGCTGTGCCTCACCTCATAGCCAGTAAGACTATCAGCAGGTTCCCAGCCTGTCCCTGGAGGGAGGCTTTCTTATCTCTCCTCATCTGCCTTTGGGCCTTTGCCATAGAGTGGCACTCTGAGGTTTTGTCCTCTGCCTGGCTGTGGTGCCTTACAGTCAGAATTCCTGGGGCAGTGACAGAGAGTTGGTAGGGTCTGCCTGTGGGACGAAATCAAAGCAGTGGTGCTTGGACAATAAGAAGGTGCCGATTTGACTGACTGACTAATTTTATTTCCAGATACAAATACACTCACAGCCTTGTCAGAAGAAAATCGAGGAGAACGGTTTTGTGTGTGGAAATGGGTGGAGGACTTTGAATTCACAGTTCTTTCCCGGCTCTGCGCCCCCTGACGCTGCTGTGATTAAGGACGCTGGGGAAAGTATTTTCCCTCCTGCTTCTCAGGGGCCTCCTGCTTCTTTCCCACCATCTCCCCGAGGCTGTGGGTCAGACCCATCCCTGTGTACACCTCGCCCCTGCTGTCAGCTGACCTTGCCGAGTCACACTCCTGCTCTGGCTCCCGTGCATGTGCAGCTGGTCCCTCTGTATCCCCTGCTCGAATGGCAGTTCAGGATGCCCAGCTGGCCCAAGGGCCTGTCTGGAAGATGCCTGCTCATCCCTCAAAACATAGCACAGATGGCTTCCGCTTCCTCCTTGAGTCTCACCTGATTCCTTCAGGAAGCACGGAAGGCAGAAACTAACCCAAGTTTTGAAGCATTTTTATGTAGTAAGAGGAGCACATGCTTCCAATAGAAGCTCTTACAGAACTCTCAATCGTCTAAAACACAAAATGAGAGTCACTTGTAAATTCACTTTTCAGAGACAGACACTGTTTGTGTCTTTAATATTCTCTCACGGGTCACTCCTTTTTATTATTGTTTTATGCGTTTGAATTGCCCTGACTTGAAATCTTGAAAATGTACCAGTTTGTGTCACTATTTTACCAAGCTATGGAGGCTAAGGTAGAGCACCTTCTTGTGACACCGAGAGGCCGTGGCACATGCGCTGTTGGATGGCTGCGCATTCTTGCATCTGGAGAATACAGCAGGATTCTGATGTTTCCTCGCTGTCAATAGCATAGTGGTAAACATCCGCTTTACACAATTGTTGGTTGATTCAATATTTTCTAGGATAGATTACTAGAATTTGAAATTGCACAAAGGAAAATAGCTGTTAAGGAAGTGCTCTTCCTTTCAAGGGTTAATTATGGTCAATCTTGACAACTCTTCTGGGTGCGGAAATTTAGGAACCTCTGGAAATGTATAAAGGAGGAAAAAAAGTCACCTATAGACACTTGCAATAGCCCATGTGAAATTCGGTGTCAGTTGTATTTCTCTTTAAGTTTCTTCCCCAAGGTTGGGCAAACAGTTTTTGTAAAAGCCAGAAAGTAAATATTTTAGGCATTGCGGGCTGTGTACAGTGTCTGATTTTTCTTCTTTTTCTTCCTCCTCATCTTCTTTCTCTGTCTCTTCCTTTTTCCCCTTTTTCTTTTCCTCCTTCTAGATTCTTTGTAAAATATAAAAGCTATTCTTGGCTAGTGGGTTGTACAAGCATAGTTTGCAGGTCTGGTTGTAGCCTCAACAGTGGGACCATCCAGAATATACTATTTTGATTCTCCTCTGCAATGCAGCTGCCTTGTCGCTGTTCCTCATGGTTTTCTGTTTTGTACTGCTCAGACATACTTAATAGCTTCCGGCTGGGATGGCTATGGCACCGGGGCCATGGTTCTGATACAGAGCTTAAAGCATGTTTTCTGGTGAATATTTGCTAAGATCTCTGTCGTCCACGTCTTCCTCATCTCTGTTTTTGTGGCACAGTGCGTATCCCTGCGTGATACTTAGCAAGTTCTCAGCAAATTTGTGTGGAATGTTGCCGTAGGCTGCAAGTTTACCCCTGACAAATGCCTGTGTTCAGAACTTTGCTGCTCGGGGTGTTTCTTGGGCCAGTGGCGTTCGCATCCCTTGGGACTTGTTAAAAATGCACAATTACAGTTACACAGGCGGCTCTGTGTCTTCACATGTCCCTCAAGTAATTCGTATGCACATTTCAGTTTGGAAAGCAGTACTCTAGAGCTCAGTACCTTTCCGTTGGACATATACTTATTTGCGTGTGTCCCACTCCAGTCTTTCTATGCCTAGGCGCCTCTGGCGGGATGCATTGTGGGTACTCGGTAATTCAGGAAAAGGCCTAGAAAGCCAACACCGTTTGTTTTCCGTGTGCCACAGGCTAGCCTCTTGGCTGGTGGGACTTGTCTGGCTGTGCTGCTCTTGTCTGACGGTGGATGTATCATTAGCAACTGCTGTGTGCTAAGCCTTGCTATGCTCTTCACACATATTCTACCATGGGTGAGGCACAGTGTGGGCAGCTGAAGGGGATCTTGGTATCCTTAAGATCAGAAATTATTGACCATCACAATCAGAGAATGCAGCGCCAGTCATGACTCAGACTCTCTGGGCCTGAGTGCTAAGAAAAATGTCCCTCCCATTGCTGATGAAGGAACCAATATTGTAGACAGATATCCTGATGTACACTTGGGGAAGGTGTCTCCCACAGGGCTCAGGGAGCCTTCCAAGATCACACAGATTTTCATAGCCAAACCAGGACTAGATCATGTGCTGTCTGCCCAAGGACATATGTAGTTCACAGCACTAGAGCTGCCTGCTGGCTGCAGTGTCGGGTTGGAAGAAGACCTGGGTGAAGAAGCTGCAGTCATGTCCTTAGAAATCTGAGCCTGACATACCAAATACCCGGAGCTCGTAGCAGCCTGGGCTTTAGAGAACAGACACCAAGTCGGGAGGTAGCCCTTTCACTGTCCACCTTTGTCCTCCTTCCTGGTACCTGCTTTTAGGGGTATGACGGTAAGACGGAAAGTATGGAGCAATGTCAACAGCTTCAAGTCACCCAGGCAGCTGCCATGGCATCTGGTCTTCACCTTTGTGGAGTGGTGGGTACCACCCTTAAAGGCAGGAGCAAAGATACTGTGTTCTCCCTATTTTTTAATTCTGTCAGTGCCACCAGTTTGATGGTAATGCTGGTCAGCCTCTTGCTTCCTGGCCATAGCCAGTCCGTGGCAAAGGGAATGGCATGTTGAGTGAGGCTTTGCAAAGCCGTCCCGTGGAAGGGCTAACAGACCTCATAGAGAGGCCAAGGGTGCAATTTGTTCCCTGATTACGTGGCAGGCCAGAATGCGAAGCAGGAATAGAACTAATTACCGTGATAGCTGCCATTTATCGAGTGCTCACTGTGCTGGGCATCCTGCCTGCATCATTTCCCTTAATCCTGTAACAACCAGGAGGCGGGGAGTGGGGAGGCCGAGTGACTTTCCCCAATTGGCAAGCAAGGATGTCAGCCCAGCTCCACCTGATGTCAAAGTCATGCTATCCCGCTTCTCCAGCAGGTGCTCTGCTCATCCCCTCTGGTTTGTCACTCTGAGGGATTTAACCCAAAGCCCACGGAGATAGGCTGAATTCAGTATGTGAGGGCACATTATAAGAGAGTAGACGACATCAGGTTGTAAAAGACCGCTAGTCCTCAGTAGTGTTCGGGCTGAACCAAGGCTCATATTGGTGGGGGACTTGGTGGGGGGAGTTGGAATTGCTTCCCTCTGGGTGCTAGTGCATCAGGGGTTCTAAGACGCTGTAAGTCTAATAAGATAATCCAGGCAGGGACCAATAAAATATGTTAGGTCAAAATGTACGGGAAGCCATTTGAGAGTCACTGAGGTTGATTTTGTATGGCTCGGAGAGCTGTGCTGTTAGGGTTTCTGAGTGACAATGAGGCACCGTGCACACCTGGATGCCACCGGGGATCCCAGCTGTGAGGACCTTCCCACAGGGAGCTCCCTGTCCAGTAAGGGAGCAAGAACATACACTGATGAAAGATGAAAGACATTTCTAAAAAGGGTTGGGATGTAGCTCAGTGATTAAGTTTGGCTAGCATGCATGAGGCCCTGGGCACAGTCCCCAGAGTTAAAAGACAAACAAACAAACAGATTTGTGCTGGGATATGGGAGGCATACAGTAAGCGGGAATCTTACACATTGGTCTTCTGTACCTGACCTTACCCTATCCACAGTGTTTAAGTCTCCTTTCCTCAGATTGCTGACGTTGTGCATTTACTATTGTGCTTTCCACCTTCGAGAAATCCACCTCTCCCTCACCTGGGCCAGTCATTTCTGTTGTTTTAGGTCAAACCTCTGCAGGATTTCTGGGGTGATCTCCCAAGCTCCTCAGCGGCAGCGGTCTCGCCTCATCCTCTTACGATGTGATTCGTGTTTGATCCAGTGCCTTACCGGTCTTACCTGTCAGCCTCCCGAGGTCAGGGTGAGGGTCTGACTGATCTCTCCCCTGCCCACAGGCAGTGGGAACCCTGTACATGGAGCTGCAGTGACCGAAAGGCAAAGAAGTCGTCAGCTGATGGCTAGCTGGCATTTCCTTGGCTGTAGAAACTTGCTTGCAGAGGAGAAGCATGCTTAGGAATGAATGTTAGGCCTGTGGGTTCTCATTTCCTCCTGCAGGGTGCAGGTTGGGTTGCCTGGAGCCACAGATCCTTGAGACTTACCACCTGAGGCCTAAATCTGCCTCTTTTCATTACCTCCTTTCCAGGGAACAAGAGTCCTTGTTGTCTGCCCAGCAGCTGCTAAATATAGATCCAAGCCCCAGGCACTGGCGGCTTCTGGGCCACCGCACTGCACAGCCTGCGCTGTCTGTTGATTTTGGGGTTTCCTCAGGGATTCTTTATATTTTCAAGTTTTCATTGGGGATTGCTTTTGGTTTTGAAGCCAGTGACGAGAGTTGAAGGGCAAAGCGCGTTCAAAATTTCATAGGAGGATGTTAGGAGAGAGTTAAAAAGCTTGGGAAGAAAGAGGGGGAGGGAGGTTTTAAAAGAAGGCCAGATGGTTTAAAAATGGGACTTCATTGGTATTTGGTTATCCCCGAGTGACATTGTGTCATAGTTTTCCCAAGAAAACCCCATCATGTTAGCTTTTTGTGACCTCCAGGTCATGCTCTTTGTAGCTGTTATTCTCTAGCTTGAAGTACTTCTTTTTAATTTTAAAAGATGTCATAATAATGTTCACAATAGAAAATAAAATAATACAGAAGTGTTTATAATAAAACAGGAATTTCTTGTTCCATCTCTTCTTGCTGCAGTCCCATTCTCAAAAGTCAAGCACTTGTCACTGTTCTTGTTTTTAATTCTTCTAGTGGTTTCTGCCGTATCTCTCAATGATATTCCCCTATCTTTATTTCTTGAGTTATAGCTTACTGACTGTGTTTTATGAATAGGCAAGGATTAGCTTACTTGTACTCCATTTGTACTACTTCTTCCATTCCCCAGTTTTTGATTGTTATATTACTATTTTTGTGCTCTTTAACTGTCAGTTTTTTAATTTTAAAAATTAAAAAAACTAGCAAAACAACAATGAAGAAAAAATCAAAACAGCACAAAAACAACAAAAATGATACATGACCTCAAAACAAAATGATAAGAATTAACAATGGTTGCTACATTACATACTACATCTTCAAGGAAGTTGCTCGGTCCACCAGACTTAAGAATGTAAGATTGTTCAAACAATCAGAGACATAACAAGTAATGGAAAAAAAAAAAAAAAAAACCATTGGAAATGATGCAGAGCTTCACCATACAAGATGGAGCTTGGGAGATCACCCCAGAAATCCTGCAGAGGTTTGACCTAAAACAACAGATGGTAGGAGTTCAACAGTGGTTTTTATACTGCATATTGTTGTTTTTGGATCAGTCATTCTGATTACCAGATTCTTTATATGTTTCTTACTATGCATAAATTCCAGTTTCTTGCCATATCAGCTTTGACATCACATTCACCTACCCTTTTGTTGGTGATTCCTTCCACTTTTCCCCTGTGCTTAACCTTCAACGTGTCAGGATGTTTTCATTACCTTTGCCCTCTCTCCAGGGTCTGTCCTGAATACATGTATGTATGCACATGTATGTGCTTTTGTTACCTTTAGTGAAGTCATGTATTCTCTGTCCGGGCTTGGATTGCAAAAGTGGAAAACAATCAATGATGTTTACATTATGATTTCTAGGTAAATATTGCTCAGTACCAGGCTCCCCACCGGGCAGAGTCATGTGTTGTGGTTTCATTTCCTTTTCTAGGGTTCCGAGGTCACCACCTTTAAGCCACTCACAGGGGACCGAGGTTTCCCTTAACATTAAATCTAATAGATCTTTCTAATTTTCCTCTAGTTCTTCACAATTATCACAGGTTTGGGCTTGTTTTATTTTTACTATGAAACTTCATGGTTAGTACTCTTTCTTTTTTGTTTTTTGGAGCCTGATCTCTTATTTCTTTTAAATGAGGGAAGAAAATTCAGCATTTTCTTTCTGGTTATTCTCTTTTCTGCTTGCAGTGTTTTCTCTTTCTTCTTCAAGCTCCATCCACCTTTTCTCTTACTTGGCATTGGTTTCTCCACATGTAGGCTCTGACTTCTTATGCAGACATTGTCCCCCTGGAGTTTCTGATTATCTCTTTTTCTGTAACCCTCTGTGTCTTTATCATCGCTTCAGTTTTTCCAGGATCTCATGGAAGAATCCTCCTGGAGCTCCCAAGTCATGCCATCATCATTATTATCATTCAAAATAAGATATATTATTAACATATTACTCACAATTTTTTAATATTTGTTCTCAGTGGGCAGTTTTCATATCTTTTATTTTGTTCTACTGGATATTGACAAATTTTTCCAGATTATTTTTTAATTCCCAGGTATTTAAAGTCTACTCTACTTTTCAACTGCATGTGTGTACTGTATTAAAGATTTAGCTATTTACATTTTGTTGACTGCAGTTTCTGTTATTGATCGGCTCTTTTTACTAATACTATTATGAACATCTTTGTGTTATTATTCTATTGCATGTGAGCGCTTAAGAAAGGAACAAAACTGGGTATTGTACTGATTGAGCGTATGTTGGGTTGTAGTGGGGATCACCCGGCATTTCTCATTTAAATATTTTTGTTGTTGTTACAAGGAGCAACAGGAATTGGGAGCGGAGTACCACCTCTGAATCAGCACATTAGTTTTCCTGGCAGCTTCAGGAAGATACACTGTGACTTACTGCAAACCTGCTACTGCCTAAAAGTCCACTGAGTTTAGTTTCATTCCACTTTGAAGGGGTCCTCTGGGGTGACCCCTGGCTCTCTGACTTAGGGTCAGGGGGCAGTGAAAACCTGAAAACTCTATGTGATCATTTTTGGGCCAAGTTTTATTTAGCGTGACCACTTCCAAATGGATCATCACTTTTATTTCCTGAAATTGTTTCCTAGTGACTTTTGGAAAAAAACAAATTCATTCTTAGAAATCAAAGAGGTACTCCCAGTGAGGATATTTTGTAAGATCTACAACTGCTTCTGCATGTGGCATATCAGGAGAGAATTTAAAGAATAAGTGGACTGCTGTGAAGAAATCCACAGTAATGGGAAGCATAAGTGTTGATATATAAAGAGGTTGTTGTAGTGTTTCATTGCATTGTGAAACTTTATTAGCCTGGGAACACTGACTATGTGATCACTTATGAAATCTGTGTGATGTGATTACAGAAAAATAGAACCTTGTCTTTTGAAAGGTGACCAATTTGTTGACAAATACTGATTACCCACTAAAGGATGTGTGTCTGACTGAGCAATAGAAAACTCTTGAGCATAAAGACTCATAGTCTAATTGTTTTGGGTAGTCAGTGGTAAAATTATATTGAAGATGATGATAACAAACGTTATTTCAGAATATAACAGCTTAGAGAGAATGTGGTCCAGCAGTCCTGTTTTAACATGAGAAGCAGGGTTCTAGGTAGAAGGATTCATTTAATGTCATATAAGTAGTTAATAGCAGAATCAACTCTAGACATCATTCTTCCCTGCTTTTAGGTCCTTGCTCTTTTCTTCTACTCACTTTATAATTTGAAGTGTTTGCAATTTTATGCTCTGTGTGTAAACTGTTCTTCATGAGGATAGATATCAGAGAAATTTTTCATTATAGAGAGACATGTGGAAGACATTTAATCATGGAGAAAAAACATTTGCCCAGAATGGAATCAGGAAGTGTTTCAAGTCAAAAATATAAGGAATAATTTCTCTGATGAGGGGAAGTGCTAGGAAGGCCCCTTTCTTGGGATTCAACTGGGGCCAGGCTGTTGCTTCTGATGTTTGGGGAATTTGGGGGTGTATTTTTGCTGGAAACATCACCATTCTCTGGAAACATAGGTTCCACATCTGTGAAATAAGAGGGCTTCATCTGGTGGGCTGGTCTTTGTTGACCCTTCTGCTCGAGTTTCCTGGCCCTGTGGTTGTGCATTGTGTCCCATGTCTGAGATGACTTGGAGGAGGGAAAAAGACCTTGCTGAATCAGGAGCAGCATCACCTGC
Source organism: Chinchilla lanigera (assembly GCF_000276665.1). Lineage (NCBI taxonomy): Eukaryota > Metazoa > Chordata > Mammalia > Rodentia > Chinchillidae > Chinchilla > Chinchilla lanigera. The sequence continues at coordinate 19,606,276 of NW_004955420.1, read as the reverse complement.
TTCAGTCTGGCTGGGAAGTAGGTCACAGCTTGGCAGACATGAGACTGGTTGGCTCCAGCTGCGAGCTCTGCCCTTTGTAGACACCTGCCTCAGAAAGGCAGCAGGGACTGACACTCAGAGGGAGAGAAGGGCATATTTGTGGCCCTAGGTGCTGCAGACAAGGAGAAGTGATGGACAGGAGGAGGGATTGGGGTGGGGGGAAGCCCATCTGGGACCTGGCGGAGAAAGAGAAGCAGGCATGTCTTGAGAGCTGATCTTGTGCTGAGCACCGGCTCGTACGCTCACTGGGAGACCCAGGTGCTAGTTGCAGAAGTGCTGTAGTCTGGGTGATGAAGGAGACAAGCTGAGTTCAGGGTTTCACACTGCAATCTAGGGGCAAGAGAGACCACAGACAAGCAAACAAATGCATATTTCAGAGAGTGGAGCACCCTAAGCCAAAGAATACAGCAGCTTGAGGAGGTCAGGAGTGATGAGTTGCCCCTTATATTTTCTCAAAGTAGCCCGTAAAGTTGTGCTTTGTGATGAGCTGACAGAAGGACACCAGACCACACTAGGTTGAGATTCTTGGGGTTAAGTTTAACCTTGACCTTAATATCAACAACTGGGGGCTCAAGCAAGTCACCTGCTTGCCATGATTCACAGCAGGGAAGCAATTCCTATTCTTCCTACTTCTCCAGAAAACTCGAGGGAGATGGAATGGATCAGTTTGATGAACAACCACTTTTAAAACCTCAATTGGTCATAAAAAATACGAGGGGCTGTTTTTAACAGCCTGGGTTAACTTTTTAAGGTGATGCCTTTTATATTTATTCATTGCCTTTTATGTGCTTTGAGGAAATGACTGTTTCTTTTGGTTACGTAATTTCTGATTCCTAGAATGAGGTCAAAAGGGAGGATCCTTGACAGGACCCGAGTCCCCGAGGAGAGCCTGGTTCTGGCTTGGGGGCATCTGGGGACCCTTGGAAGCATGAAGCACACAGCTGTGCTTTGGATCGAGCTATCAGGAGAGGAGATGGTGGGCTGGAGGGGCCAGGGAGGGGAACTGAACAACAGGAGAGGTAGGACTCAGGCTGGCTTTGGGGCCGCAGTTAGTGAGTGAACGCTTACTAAAGGCCGGCAGCATGCCAGGCAGAGGCTGAGGAGTGGAGGCTACGGGAACACAGAATCAATTCTGCGTTCCTGTGAGTGTTCTGGATTCTTGGGAGTCATGTGCTTTGGGACTTCAGGTTGCATCCTACCTGGTAATTAATCAACAGTGACTTTAGTAGATGCATCACCTGTATAGGCAGAGGTGATACAGGTAAATGTATATAACACCCTGTGCTGAAGGAGAATGTTTTCATTGTTTGGTGATGGGTAGGCTCACAAGATCCTAAGGGAGTGGCTGGAAAAATTGGGATGATGCTAGGACACTTGGAAATTCCAATGCAAGCAAGGGGTAAGAAGGTATTTAAATATTTTAGTAACCAGTGCAGCTGTATCTCTCTGGTGCATGCTAGTCTTGCAGGTGATTACACAGCTGTTTTCCAGTGTTATCAGTGTAATAATTGATGTGCATATAAAGCATAAAAAATGGAATGGGGTTGGTGGTACTAAAGTGGTCTTTGTGATATGAATAGGAGTCTGGTAAAAGCTTTCTAGGAAGAAGTGGGTAGTAGGCAAGACTACCAGTGTATACCAGCACAGGTTTATGGCCGAGCGGCTGGGGCTTATGGGAGTTTGCATTTAGGTGATTGTGAACCCCATGGTGACCACTTGCAGAGCAGGGAAAGCAAAAGGAACGGCATATGTGCTTCATCCTTTGCACAGTGTCGGGAAAGGATCCAGGGAAGAGGTGGAGGCCGTTTTCATTTTCATTTTAAATGACAGCGACCATGCACCGCGTGCTAGGCAGTTTGCAAGCACTGTCTCTAATCCTTCAACCCCACGAGGTAGGAATTTTTATCCCACACTCATTATGTACATTGGGAAATCAGAACTCAGTGTGTCGAAGTGACTCACACAAAGTCTCACAATGGCAGGAATAGAATTTGAGCTCGAGTTGATCTGACTGCAAAGCGTGAATTCCTAGCGCCACGTCCCTCTTTATCCCATGAATTTGCATGACATCCATGGGGAAGCAAGGTCTTTTCCTTACATAGAAGTGAGGCTGCTGACAGAATCAGGAGGCAGCAGTCCGATATCCTTTTCTGCAAAAGGAGGACAAGAGTTCTTGATAACAAGTCCGGTCCCTTCCCTAGTGCTTCTGTGGAATTCTTCTCCAAGGGATGGCTGTTTGCATCTTTATCTCCTCCAAGTCCCTGGGACTTGACTTTCACTTGCCCGCTGATGAAGACAGAACCTGGTGATCACACGGAGGCTGCATGTTTCTGGTCTTGTGACAGGGCTTCCTCAGAGTAAATCAATAACCTGGCTAAGATCTGGCCTCTCTTATGATTTCATTTTAGGGAGAGAGAGTGCTGATCGTGCTGGGCTAGAGGTATGCTGTGTGTGCCCAGCTGTTATTTTTTACTGTACCTTACTAAGTGGGTGTTCTGCTATCTTTCCTCCCAGTCGTAAAAACAAAACCAGCCAAGTGGCAGCATAGCACAGTGGTGAGGAACACAGACCTGGAGCCAGGTTACCGGAATTCACTTCCAGCTCTGCTCCTCTCCAGCTCTGGGTCTGTCTGTGCTTCAGTTTCCTCATCTGTAAAACAGGAGCAGCAATAACAATAGCTGCTTCATAGCCTCGTCTGGAAGGGGAAATGAATCTGTATTTGTGAAGGGCATAGGAAATTGCTTGGTGTGCAAATGCCATAGAAGTGTTGGTTAAACTACAACAGAATTTCCTAAACTGGCCCTGTCTTCCACCACCCTTCCACGACATGATATGTTAGTGCATTGTGGTTTCTCTTAAAGACTCGGTGGGTTAGAGCACAGCTTCTAGCCGTGTTGTGTGGTCAGGTGCGCAGGGGTGGCGCATTCGCATGTGTGGTCTGGTAGAGGCTGGTTATGACGACTGCTTTGCCACAAGAACTCCCCTGGCTGTGGAAAATGTGTGGCTGAGAAACAGCAAGTGGAACAACATCTTTTCTTTTGCTGCTCTAATAGAACTTGGGTGAAATGGCACTTACAGCTGAGTTTATTTTTAAAATTTTCCTGGAGTTATACTTTGCAACCTAGGCATCAGTAATTTTGTTGGCCTGGTTCAGTCAGTGGGTAGTTAAGTCAAGGGACTCAGCGAAAGATTTGGATTCTGACTCATGGGTCAGCTGTTGGGACCCATCTTTGGGGCTTCATTTCCTCTTGTTGTTTCTTTCTTTGCTGACAACATTAGCTGCTGGGTGGTCAGATGAGCTCCCGCATCTGAGAGTAGCCCTCATCCTAGCTCAGAGAGTCATGAAGTATGGGAGGGAACTTTTTGGTCATATCTATTGATGGTCACCTTGGTCAGCAAAAGAAGCAAGTTCATCATTTTAATTCCTGTCTCTGCACTTGATAATTGTACCTGTAAAGAGTCCTCACTTCATCTTTACACCTTTCCTACTCCCTAGAATGCTTCTGGGTATCATGCACAATAAAAAGCAGAACGAAACCAAATACTATACATAGTCACTGTTGCCGCTCAGCTCTTTGAATCTGAAGGAGGTAGAGAAGCACCATGAATACTGGGTGGCAGTGATGTCATGAACGCAGGACACTTTGGTGGTTTTAGTGGAAGAACAACAGAGCCCTCACCCTTGCTAGGGTCTTGCTCCTATCTTTCCAGTCCATTTTGTAGGCAAATTTTATCCACCTCTGCAAACTTCCCAGTATGCGTGATGACTCAGAGAAGACCTAGTGGTATTTTCCCAAGGAAAATCAGATTGACCAGGACTCCTGTGGTTTTTGAAGGGAGATAGAAGTGATATGGGAAGTTAAATACTGATACTGGCATAGCCTCATGGTTTTATTTGTTTACATATGTCTGCATACATGCAGACATGATTAAAGTTTATAAGTTCACATGGATTATGATAGCCACGAATGCGGGTTTTCATTCTTTCACATTTTACAGGAGGTCTTTGGCAGGTGCAGTTTTGGAGTTGTGTACCCATTTTATGGTAAAGAAAATTACCATTTCTGAGGCTTGCTCAGAAATAAAGTGACCTGTCTGAGATCTGTGTGAGTGGTAGTTTTCTGAGTAGTGTGTGGCAGAATTCTTTGCCACTAAAAATTCAGAGATTGGCAATGTTCGTGATTTTTGAAGGAAGGTGGAATTTATACTGTTAGTATTAAGTGATATCAAGACTTTACTCATAGTAAAACCTAACATTGGAAACTTCAACGGGTAGTTGATAAGGGAAAGGAAGTCATGAAAACTTCCTAAATTTCTCAGTGAATTGATGGTGCGTCCCTGCTCCCACTCAACTATCTATCTGTTCATTTCATTATATTAACGAAAACAAAATACACAGCATGCCAAGTACCACGCTGTGCTCTCCTTCATCAGCATCAAATCAGAATGACATGTAGCAATTGAGAGTTTAAGATGTGGCTGGCTCCAATTAAGATGTGCTGACAATGTAAAATTCTCACCAGATTTTACAGACTTAGTTCAAAAAAAAGTAAAATGTCTTATTAATAAATTTTATGATGTTGATGACTTCTTGCAATGATATTTGGGATATGTTGAGTTGAATGTTATTAAAATTAACTTCTTCCTTTGGGGGGCTGAAGATCAATCCTAGGGTCTTGTGTATGCTAAGCACATACTCAACCACCACATCCTCGATGTACAGTATTTTTTTTTTCTGTTTTGGAGTCTGAACTCAGGACCTTGCACATGCTAGGCAAGTGCTCTCTACCACTGAGCTACATCCCCGGCTGTTTGTTTCTCAGTGTTTAAAAAGAGAGTGCTAGGAGATGAATAATTATGCATGTGGCTTGCATTGTATTTCTCACGGTCTAGAAGCTTCTCGTCCACTGGAGGAAGTGAACTCTACAGATGTACCCTTATCTAACACTGTACCACCCGCCCTTTCCTTGTCTGCTTTTGTATTTGTCTCTACATCCTGTCTTCTTCTGGCTACTTAATTCATTTCCGTCTGACAGAAGCTGTTCTTACCCGAGTCTTTAAAGCCAAATTCATTCCTTTTGAGCAGTGCTGTCATCTGGCCTGTGTGGTACTGTCATTTTTTATTACTGTGGCTTCCTTGGTATCCTTCATTTGCCCTTTACTTCTCTGGCCTCTTGTATCTTTGCTGGCTCTTGCTCATACTATAGATGAAACAATTGCAGAGCTCTGTGTCTAGTCATCTCTGTGTCTCTGTGCTCACGTCTTGGTGCTCACAGTTTCCTGCTTTGGAATTCCTGAGCTCCAGGCTCATAGTATGAAAGTGCCTGGAAATGTTAGTTACCTGAGACTGAGTGTCTTGGAGTGTTGTCACCTGGGTGGGTGATATTGCTGTGTACCTACTGAGTCACCCCAGCCTGAAAACTGGGATTTCTGGATGTCCTGTCCTTTCTGCACCTTTGCATCTAGTTATCCTCAGATCTTTCCCCATCAACCTTTGTACCTCTTTTCTACCCATCTTAGTTCAGGTCTCTACATCACTGTCCAGGAATATTTTCACAGTTTTCAACTGTCTTCTTTTTTATTCTTACCTTTATGCATTGACTTCTTTGTTCTTCTTCCAAAGTCATATTCCAAATATGAAAATTCATTTATGCTATGTGATTTGGTGCCTGCCTCTTTCTGTACTAATCTTGTAAGTCTCTAAGATGAGCCTGTGCTCCTGGAACACACTTGGCTTTCCTGTAGCTTCCGCGTTTTCAACGCCTCCTGTTTCTTTGTCAGACACATCACTCCATGGCCCACCCAATCGGGGTAGCTCTCATGTACCGTACCTCTTGAGAGTGTACTCTGATAAACCCGCTCTGACCCCTGTTAGAGCCACTTCCGTCATGCTACGCTATTTTGTTGAACTTGGCTGCTTTTTCCTAAGGGTAGAGGTCAGTCTTTTCATTTCTGCATTGTCAAATCCAGAAGAGGTATGCGAGAGGTATTTGTTGAACAAATAAATGCTAAACAATGAAAAGTAGAGATAAGGCATTGTGGGACTTGTGATGGCATTTCCAGCCAGGTAGGGCTGGGAGCAGGGAGGGTCCTAGAAGAGGTGACACTTGAGCCCGGCCTCTAGGTCTGGTGGTTTCAGGTTGGGAGGACATAGAGAGGCTCTAGCGGCCCTCATTAGTGTGCTGTGTTCTATAGGACCAAGAACGTTGAATAAGTCCTGTCCCCTGGTCAACACCATTAGCAGCAGAGCGAATAAGGAGGGTAATCACTGCAATCCATTGCAGTCCGTTGGGGTGGGTATCTGCCATTTATCCCTGAGCTGCATTATATAACTCAGGAGTGCTTAATTCCCCTGCGCACAGCTGGTAAGGCAGGCAGGCAGGCACCCCAGTCCTCGCTTTTGAGCTGCCTGGGAGGAAAGGAATATAGAATGGTTGCTTGCATTTGCATCTTTACTTCTTCAGAGCAGCCTTTCTGGATAGCAGAGAGGTGACCTTAGCAGCCCGAGACAGGAAAGAGCAATATGAGTCATCTCAGGCCCTAATGAGCTGCATGAGGGACCCTTCCTGAGAGTGAGGGTCAGGTGAGGTCGTACTTTGCCCGGGGTGAATTTTGCCTTGGGGCTCCAGGCGGCCCTGGAGCAGAGCTGAGCTAATTTTACCCACTGGAGCTGACTGTGCTGAAAGGCAGGGCTTATGACATTGGCCTTATCATCCTGTGATGCCCGGAAAGCTCCCGAGGTACAACCCTGTTATGTCTGGGCTGTTTTTTTGCATCCAGTGAAATGCAGAAAAAAAGATTCCATTAACTTTGCATATGGGGAAGCAGGATGCCGAGGAGCATAGAGCTTTGGATTGGGTAGAAGGACATGGAGTTGGAATTGGACTCCACCTCTTCCCCTTGCTGAACAGGCTTCTGATCTTTGGCAGTTGTATACTCTTTCTGGGCCTCAGTTTTCTCATTTATAAAACAGTACTCATACCTCTGCTGGACGATCGTTCCCAGGTTTCCATACTCAGAGACACTTAGCAAGCAATTACTATGTGCAGTCACTGTTCTACCTGCTTTATTCACAGTATTGCTCCTGATACCCTAAAGCAACCTGTGAGGAAGGTGCTATTTCTGTCCATGTTCAACACATAAAGAAACACGTTAGGCCTTGTCTTACGCCACCAGCACGTCTTGACAGAGTTGGGCACTGAACCTAGACCAAAGGCTCCACAGACTATGCTCTTAACCACTGTACCTTCCAGCCTTGCAAGGATAGGCCCTTTCTGCTTAGTCTGTAGCCTATGCCTAACGCTTTCTAACGACTTCGTGTGTATGAGACCCTGGGCTCCATGCTGAGGGAGACAGCCGCGTGGGAATGGTGTTGCCGTGTGCAGATCTGATTGCGCTTGCCGGTGGAAGCCCAGTGTGTGCAGAGAGGTCCTTTCGGGGTATGTGTTAGTGTACAACCTTGCGGGCGCCGGGGGATGGGTGCCCCTGAGCTGTTCTCTTCTCGAATCTTCACAAGCACTTCAATAATCAAGCTTTATTATCAGTGTCGTCTCATGGATGGGGAACCGGAAACCTGGAGAGGGACCAGTCCTCTGCCCATTTACCCAGTAGACGCAGCAGATGAGGCTGTTTGGTCCATCTTTATGTTGATTTCTCTGTTTTCTCTGTGAACTGTGCTGCCTCCCAGGGTTACCTTTTGTCACCGAACCCAACCTTCTTCCTGTCCATCCCTAACAACCTGGAGGAACCAGTGTTCATGAAAAACATGGGTCGTCAGTTGAAGGAGGCAGGTCTGTGTGATGAGAACAGGTGCTCTGTGAGGGGAAAAGAAAGGGCTGCGCTTTGATCCAGTTTTTTATTGCTGTAGAACAAATCACCCCGTAGCTTAGTGGTGTATAACAAGTGTCTATCATGCTTGCAGACTTTTCCGGGTCAGGAATTTGGACAGAGCAAAGAGGGGATGGCTTCTCTGTGCTCCACAAGGTCTGGAGCCTCAGGGGGAAGATTGCAAAGCAGGGTGCTGCAGGCATTTAAATGCTTGCTTAGAAGTCAGCCAAGACCTTCACCAGGCTGGAGCATCTATATGCGATCTCAGCATGTGGCCTGGAATTCCTCATAGCATGGTGCCTGGTTTCAAAGGGCAGACTTTGAAAAGGAGAAGTGTACGTGCCCATGCACGCACGCACGCACGCATGCACGCACATGCACGCATGTGCACACATGCACAGAGAAGCAGAGAGACAGAGACAGAGAGGCAGACAGAAAGAGAGAAGGAGAGAGGGGAGGAGAGGGGAGGGCAGGGGAGCGGGGAGGGAGAGGGAGTGTGTGTACTGTATCATTCCATTGTATTCCATTGGTTGGAATAGTATCAGACTCACCCAGGTTCGGTGGGGTGGGAGGGGAATAGATTCTCCACCTCATGTAGTAGCCAAGTTCTGGAATTGGACGTATTGCTGTGCTCCCTGGTGAAACTGCAGCATGGCAAAGGCTCTTTTTAGCTAATGAGAGAAGAAAGAGAGGAGCAGATACTCCTGCAGTGTTATGCCTTTAGGTGCACAGAGCTACATGGGCCAGTATGTTGCAAGCATGGCCGAGGGCAAAGCTGGAAAACAAACAGGCTGAGGCAGGGGCTCTGTGGAGAAAGTAATTATGCAGTAAACGCGCTTCATTTTATAGGAATTAGGATTTATGCTAAATCAGGGTTAAACTAGTTTGTGTGCTTCTGATTAGCTTATGACCCGTTGCTTATGTCACTTTGAGAGGTCTATTTGGCTCATTATAGTAAAGTGAAATATTTTTCTTTTCTTCACACAGGCAAGAGAGAAGGTCTTAGGTGTAGGAAGAGATTCATTTTGGGCAGATAAAAAATAAGACTGAGTTTTTCTTCTAGGTATCTTCCTGAAAGAGCTAAATACATTGTATTTCAGTGATCCGTGCATAACCATGTTTATAGCAATGTGATTCATAATAACTAACTCTTGGAATGAATGGATGAACAGATAAAGACACTGTGGTATTTGTGCGCAGTGGAGTACTACTCTGCTAAGTCCTCAAGTAAGATAAACTTGAGTCATTTGTAGGACAATGGATACACCTTGACATTGTGATGTTAAGTGAAATAAATCAGAGACACAAGCTTAAATATTCGCATGGCTTCTCTTGTGTGAGAAACCCAAAGTATAAACACAAAGAAAAATAAAAGATAGATGATAAGAAGCAGGGAGATAGATCCTTCTCAAAAGGGAAGAAGATCAAGAGATGAGGGAGCAGAGGGAAAGAGTGGGAAAAAGGAATGGAGATGTGTTATGTACATGCACTAACTCCCCATAAGGAATGTGAGCATGATGTACTGCAGACATGCACAAAAAAGCAAGAAGGGCAAGTGATGGATGGAGAGCGGGATAAAAAAGGAATTAAGATGTGTTTCGTACATGTACTAGTTCCCCACCCGGAATGTAAACATCATGTACTACAAACGTGTACTACTAAAATAAGCTTTCATTTATTATGATAGCAACTCAGCCTTAACATGAATATATCACACATGTATATTTTCCTAGAAACCAGAAAAGTTTGTTTCACAGGCTGAGTCTCTTTTAAGAAAAATGAAAAAATAAACAGATAGTTTGAAATTAAAAAAGGAGTAAGACTGAACAATTAGTTAATTGATTTCATTTTCGAGTTCTTGGGTCTTTCCATCATAAGTCCATGGAAAACATTCCGTGTTATTTAGGTGGAAAGGGATTGCTTTAGGGAAGGAGATACTAACAGAATCATTGGAAAAGCTTGAAGAGTGAAGGTCAGAAGGTTACTTCTGTAGCTACTGGGTTTAAGAATTTTTCCCTCACCTCCAGTCCAGAGATAAGGAAGGTGGGATTAGGAAGCCACTGCTGAGGGCTGGGCACTATGTCTCAGTGCCCTCAGAGTTGGTGACTGGGTCCTGGATTGCCAGATGGGGGACTTTTTGACTCCTAGCCTCTCCAATGTGCTTTGCTAGCAGAAATAGCAGCAGGAGGATTTCATTTCACTTCTGCCCTCCAAGTCTCATACAAGTAGCTGTAGGTGCTTCCATTAAGGAGAGAAGCGGATGTCCTAGAATTGTGAAGGAAAGAGACAGAGGTCCTTCCGTGGGCCTTCCTCATGGGGCCCCTCCCTACACCATGAAGAATGCAGGATGCATACTGCCTCCTTCGTGGAAATACTCTTTCATCTTGAGCTTTGTATTAATGGCCGATCACACCAGCAATTTGCAGAGCAGGCTTGTGTGCTGTGACCACGACTGCAGTTATTCTTGGGGCGCATGTGGGGGAGGTGATGGCTCCCACACAGCACTTCTTGTGTATCGTATAGGGTCATGGTGACCTTTTGACATTGGGTCACAGTCCCTCTTCCTTTGAAGTACACAACATGTGAGACGTCACCTTGGTAGTTTCCCTCTATGGTCTCACTTCTCGAGTCTTCGGGGGAGAAATGAGGGTGTATCGATGTGCAGGGTGACTTGAGATCTCTCATTTTATGGATGAAGAAACTGTGCTTCAGAGAATGGAAGTGATTTGCCCAGGGTCAGGTGGTGAGCTGGCCTTGGACCAGCACTGCACCTTGAGAGCAGGACTTGAATTGCATGCTGTATGGGAAGAGAGTGCAGTGCGTAAAGGCTCTGCGGCCAAAGGCTGGAGTGTGGCTTCCTGCTGAACCACTTACGATACAATTGCAAAATGGGTGTCATGGTTGTATCTGATAAAAAACATTTAACAAGCCAAGCCATGTGGAAGACTCTGTCACTTACAAAGAGATACAGAATTATTTCTTCTTAACACTATGAGGGTATTTATGGACTGGTAAATGGTGGACCCATCTTTAGCCAAAGGGTAGATAAGAAGATACCGCTGAGCACACTTCATCATAGAACCACTGCCAAGGCATTTATGTGTGCATTGCCCAATGAAGAAATTTTGTACCTGTCCACCCCTTTGCTCTGTACAACATTGTGGCGAGGTGAAAGAATTGTTCTGACCAGATTTCACAAACCAGGAAATTAAGCTCAGAGAACAGATAGGACTTTGGGGCAGCTCAGCGGGGAGTGGGTATGCCAAAACAAACACTGTGCGGATGACCTGGAACACCGGGTTCTCCAACCTATTTTTCTCTACCCTCGACATTCTTGGTGATACCCTCTGAATACTGAGATAGCCACCATTTCAAAGATTCCAGAAGTTTTGAGATTTGCAAAGGTGAGCTGTAGAGAATTTGGGACCCAAAACATGTTTCAGTACTTCTGTAATGCTGTCATAGTGTTTGCTCAGGCTGAACTTGCACACAAGCAAGGAAACAAAGAAATGGGCCGCTGCTAGTTATTAAGCATCTCCTTTCCCCTGGACACACTAACTGCCTTTCCATTTGTAGACATGGATAAATACATGAATGGAATGATCAAAATACAGCATATGGTAGCATTCTACTAACTGATTAGACTAGTCCTTTCTCATAAAATTCTTTTTAATTAAATAGGGCAGTATTTTGCATTTTTCAGGTGAGAAAACCGAGGTTTAGAGAGGCTAAAAACTTGCTTGAGAGAACACAGGTCCTAAAGATTTTTTCAGCCTCCTTCTCTTCTGCTGCACTGTATCCATAGGATATATTACCTGTCTCACCTGTAAAAACCTTGAGCTGCTTGCTAAGGGGGCACCGTTAGCGTGGCTGCAGGAAAGCTGGAAGGGACTTTGAGAAACTCTGAAGACTGGTGGTTTCCCAGCTGTGCTACTCTGAGCCTGGGAGACTTAGGAGGAGCCCTGGGGCAGAGGTGACAAAAGAAGTGAGAAGAGGAGGGGCTTAGCGGAGTGCTATAGCCAGCCGAGTAGCTTTGTTTTTACCTACCTTGTAAGCCAGGCTTCTCAGAGCATGTGCTTAAAGGGAAAATTTCTGCTGATAGGAAAAAAGAAGTTTGAAAACCGCTATGCTAGACCAATGTCTTCATATTCAGATTTCCAGACAAAGTAGTTTAGCAGAAGCCACAAGCTGTGAGGCATTGCAGGTCTGAGACTCCCACCCGGAAACTCTTCACGCTGTGATGCTTTGTTAGCAGCACCTCCTTTAACTCACTTTCCCATCTGAGGCTTTCGGAGAACCAGCAGGAGACTCAGGGTTCTGCAGATCTGAGGAGCTGTAGACCCTTCAGCCTGTCTGCCTGCTCCGTACCTGATCTGCATGCAAAACCTGGCTGTGTGTTTTTCTTGGACCCTGGAGATTTTGCTGAGATTGGTGCAAGTTCTGTGCAGAAAAGAGTTGAATTGTGGTGTTACCTTCCTGGCCCAAGCTTCAAAGCCATCATCTGCCTAAATGCATGGAATTACTGAGTATCCACTGTGTGCCAGATGCTGAAAACAAAGGCGTGATTGCTGATGCCAGGGGTCTGGTGAGGAGACAGAGATGAATAGGAAATGTTATTAACTATTTATGATGATAGTTATATTTTTTAATATATGATTACTAGGTATGCTAGTTGTGTGAGGAGGATTTCATCTTGTACAAATGAAATGGGTAGAATCTGGGCAATGGGAAAGAAGATAAATAGGGCGGTGCAGTCTTGACTTGCAAAGGGTTGATTTTGCACTATGAATGAGTTCATTCTGGCCTCTTGCGGTACTGTCTCTGGATCTGTCCATCTATTTTTCCTTTAAGCCATCATTTCCTCATCTGTCATACAGTTATTGCTGTAGTTACTGCTGGGATTACATGAGATGCTACATATAACTTCCTTAGTATAGTACCCAGCACAGAGTAAACACTCATGAAATGACAGTGATTACTGTTATTTGTCAGTGAGGAACCAAAGGGCTTATATATTCTTTTTAAACATCAATGGTATGATCAAAACTTTGCTTCTCAAAAAAAAAAAAACACCCCACTTTTAGTTTAGAAATAGAATATAATCACCATGCCTACAACAAGTTGGTATTCACTTACCTTTTTGAGTTGTCTGTGTTTATATCTACCCATCTGCATACCTCTCTTGCCAATGACCTGCACATCTTCTAAGTGCAGCTGTTTGTTTACTGTTCTCTGGACATATTCCTGGACATCTCACTGCCCAGGTTTGTATCTGTCCTTTTGCCTGGATTTCTGTTTGGCCTTTGGCCCTGTCCTCTGCTGCCTTCTCTATTAATACCTAGCCCAAAAGTCTAACCCGGCCTTTGGGAGGAAGTCGAGAAACGGTGTTTCTCACATCCTGCTCTTTGTTAGAATCATCCTCTACTGCAGCAGGCCTGTGAGCTTGCTGGAGTTGTCTGCATCTCATAGTCTTGCTGTGTCATCCATGGAGACTCAGGCACATGCACGTAGTAGGTGTTCACATACTTGAGTAAAGACCAAATTTAATGCTTTTCTCGAATATTCAGCAACAGGAAGCAAATGATGAAATGCAAACCAGAAAACAGTCATCCTCCAGGTGTGTGCACCATCAGCCTTGGGAATGGATTCCCGGGGAATAAATGGCCCCTCCATAAATGACAGCGATGACTGGGTTCTCTGTGGGAATGGAGCAGAATCCTGATCATTAGCGGATTGGGAGAGATTCTCTCAGGGATCCTGGGGACCCCTCTGGTCCACCCCCAGGGTGCTGTGCCATGAGAGCTTGGATGCCAGTGAGCCTTCTCTGCTGCTCAGCCTGGTGCCTGGTGCTTGGGTTTCCAGATTTTCAGGTTAAGCCTCTGTGAGCTGGGCCAGGAAGTTTAATGGATTGGAGATTTACTATCATTTTGGTATCTGCAACTTGAAATATCTCGTGCCCTTGATTAATTCATGCTTGGCTGCTTCCTCAGTGCTCTCTGGTAAATAGCTCCTTACTGTACATTCATTTCCCTGTGGACTTATTTCAGAGAGATCGGAGCCTGTGTTTCTAACAACTCCTCCAAGGAAAACATTGAAGGCCGTGTTTCCGGAACTTTGGATCTCAGGGTCCTCGAAACGTCTCTCTTACTACCTCCTTCTGGCATAGCATTTGCTTTTAGCTGGAAAGGGAGATTTTGTCTTGAGTTCTGTAGACGTGTGACCTGGGGTTTGAAAATCTGACAGCTGCTGCTGGGCTTTGAACGGTACGACTGAGCAGTGTATAGATGTAGTCCCGCAGCACTGCAGAGCCTTCTCCTTTGATTCCCAGCGCCTAAGGTTTCTTTGTCTTACGGATGACCTCACTGTTCCCTGTGTTTGTAATGGAGTGCGCAGTCATTTACAAGTAATCACACAATAATCCCTTACACTTTTATAATGCCTTCCTCTTTTCCAGAGGGCTTTTACTCTCATTATCTCATTTGATCCTTATAACTGTGCAGGGAGGGAGGCAGAGGCGCTATTTTAATCTCTAATTTTCAGGTGTAGAAACTGAGATTTAGAAAAGTTAAACAGTTAGTTAGAGGTCAAGCAGCGAGTGGGGGGCAGTGTTGAAACTGGGACTTGTTTTTTGCTTCTTACTTTTGGTTTGACCTTAGGAATGCTCTTACCCTCTCTGAACCTCAGTTTTCCTGCCGGTACACAGAGGGTAAACTATCCCTAGAAATAGTTATTAGCAAGGATTAAATGAGACTGTCCGGGAAAGCGTTTAATGTATGGTAAAGCACACATCTAATGTGAAGCATCATTTTTATTACATGAATCTTGAATTCAGATGGTGGGTTAGAACATTGGAAGAAAAGAACACCTTTTGTTCCTAAACAAACGAAACTAAAACACCCCTGTTCAGAGTTCTCAGCAATCACAGGCTTCCAACAGTATTGGCAAATTGAACCTGCTGCCTTGCTTTGTTATCCTCAGAACTGGGTTGTAAGGTTCTCTTCCTATGGAACACTCTCTCCTGTGTCCGTGTCCGTGTCCGTGTCCATGTCCGTGTCCGTGTCCGTGTCTGTGTCTATCTCTGTCTGTGTCTCTGTCTCTGTTTCTTCCTCTGTCTCTCTTTCTCTGTCTCTGTCTACTTTGGAGCAGCCCTGTACCCTGGAGGTGGTTTTTGGTCTGGCAAGACAGCAGTGCAGTCACGGGGAGCCGGGAATGGCACTCAGAGCTTCATCCACATTGGGTGGGACTGTGGCATGGGCAGTGCCGTGCGGCAGAGGTGGCTGCAGAGCCGGCTTTGAAGGCCGGTCTTTTTTAGTTCCTCACTGCAGAAGTACATCTCCCTGGGTTTTATAGGGTACATCTTGTGAGTCCACATGGCCACCAGGACAGATGTTGAATGGGTTGCTTAGCAGTAGCACACTGGAAAAACCCAAAAGGACTGGATTTCAAGTTGGCAGCAAATGCAGGAAAAGTCAGCAGTCTGATGTGTCCAGGAGAGCAGTAGGCATGATTGAGGGCTGAGATCTTGGATAGCTTTGTTTCTATACACATAGTCACCTACAAGAATTCCAAACCAATGAGTGCATTGGTTGACATAGGGTTCTAAGTAGCAGACTGAGGCCAGGGAGCTGGATTTTGGTACCATATATGGAAGAACTTCCTGGAGGGAAGCTGGAATTAGCAGCTGCAGGGGATAATGGTCTCTGCCTTCTGGGAGACCTTAGGGATACCATGGGGTGGGGTTCACAAGCAGTCAAGCATTGGACCAGAAGTTCTTAGTGGCCAACAGGAAAAAGGACACACAGATATGAGGAAATGAAGCATCCTTTTCTAGACAAGGAAACTGACCTCCAGATATTTATGATATGGAGGGCAAACATAAACTCTTTCATTCTGATTTTCATATCTATGCCTGAAACTCACTCTGTGGACCTTGATCCTCAAAACTCCCAGGCTCTCCCTAGGCAACTATTTTCCATGAACTATCTCTTTCCTCTGCTGAGGTTCCCCCGATGGGATACTGGAAGAATCTCTGTGTTCATGAAAGAATAAGGAGCAAGTCTTCTTCCCTTCTGCCTCCCTCCTAGAACTTCTGAGAAGGTTCCAGTAGCAAGAACTCTTCACTGAGTTCTGGTTCTGGTGAGCGGGAGAAGGTTCTTTGACCCTGTTCCCTTACCTACTTGAATGGTTGCTTCTATCTGTGTTCATTTATTAAACATGCAATAAATAGGAAATATTTGCTGGTGCTATGCTTGTTAAAATGCAGAACAAGTCATCAACATAAGTGTGCAGTTGACGATATGCTATGTAGGACAAGTAAAAGGCTGTTAGATCCTGTGCAGAGCTGGATAATTTTAAGATGTCTACACAATTTCTACGTGAGAAAATGTAAACTGCGGGAAGAGAGCTGACTTGTGCCACCTCTTGCTGGGTGATCTGGGTTTAGGTCTTTGGTCCCCTCACTCCCTGCGCTGAGCTATTTGTCATTTGAAGACCCCCTGGGATGAGAACAGGCAACTTCAAGGTTCAAGCGCAAGAGCCAGGAAATGGGAGATGGCTCTAATGAAGGACTCATCAAACCCACCTAGGAAACTATTTTCAATGAAGTATCTCTTTCCTCTGCTGAGGTTTCCGCATGGGATACTGGGAGGGAGGTGGAGCAGCATACCTTCCTTTGGAGAAGGTTTACAAGCAACAGTAGAACGAGATCCCACTATGACACGGAACCACCAGAAAGCCATGAAATGGCCATTGGATTCCCTTCTCTGAGCAGACCCCTGTGTCTTCACACCTCTATTTCCCCAAAAGTCTCTTCTCCCTTTCTTTCTCCTTTGATTCAGTGTAGAGTCATTTTCAGACCATGTGCCTTCCTGATCTGGTTCTACTAAGTCATCAAGCATTCACAGGACCTCAGGGTGAGAATTAATTTTACAAATTAAACTGGGAAATTCACCCCTCTCCCACCAACAACCATGCTCAGCTGATAGTCTGGTTTTATTCTGCATTTTCAAGCTGGGTGCCAGACTCTTGAAGAGCTCATGCTAAACTAAGTTTCCAGGAGGACCCCCAGCCCAAGAGAGTCAAACCGATAATTATACTTCATGCAGTTGCATTTTAGATTGTCCATTACACATGCAAACCTAAAAACTTCAAACCAATGGCTTTTTTGGGAGGGAGGGTGCAGCTTTTTCCCATTACAGAGCAGTATGGATTGGCAGAAACTCTTCTTCTGTGGGCTAATAATTTACTCCCAGTAAGGAATTCTGTCTTAGGTCGGGCGTGTTCTTCAAGTGCCAGAGGAGAGAAGGGTGATTTTTCTGACATCCTCTAGCCTGCTTCTCCATATTTGGCAATGTTTACCCACCACACTGATCTATTGGAGAAGAGGGAGGTGACTCAGGGTTTAGGAGAAGCAGGATTTGAATTCTTGTTTCCAGAAACATAGTCACCCCCTCCCCTTGCTGCTGCCCCTGCCCTGCCCCCTCCATTCCTCTGCCCCTTGCTCTGGAGGTTGAGGAGGAGTGAATGTCTCAGTTCTGTTCCCCTCGGGCTTCAGGGCCACCTCTTTGCTGTGTCCTGTACGGGAGCGGAGGGCCTGTCAGAGGGAGTGAGGGAGTGCTCAAGGCCAGCTGCCTGTGGGCCTGACCTCCTCATGTAAGTACATCATTATTGCCGGAGCGAATGGCATTTCTGGCGCAGACCCGGGGCTCACTTGCGTGGTGATGGGAGATATTGCTGGGAACACTGGCTGCTTCAGTTTGGGGATGGATAGCAGCTTTCCCAGGGGATGCTTCTCACAGGGAGACTCAGAAATGGATCTGCCTGAGGGAAAGTTCTACTTGTATATAAAAAACAGGAGACAGATATTTCCTGCCACCCGAGGCCTAACTTGAGTTGGGTGGAAAGATAATTTGGGAGCATCGTCTGCCTGGTGGCCAAAGCTAAAGCAAAAATCCAGCCAAGAGGGGTTTCTGTAGACACTTGGTGGGGGGGTGGTTTTACCTTGCAGAGCACAGTTATGGTTGGAATTAAGAGAATGTCACATGTTGGCATATGGTGTTTGTGTGGCATCCGCCCCTTGGGATAAATACCTTGCACGCAGGACATTGTGTATTTTTGATGAGTTGTCAGTGTTGGAAAGAGTCTGAGAGATGATTCAGTCGCATCTCTCTCTGAATCATGGGGGGCGGGGGTCCCGGGGAGCAGAGCTCACTTGCCCTGAAGATGCATGGCTAATTAGGTAGGATTAGAACCTAGAACTCTGTTGGTTCATTCTCTATCCACCAGACTAATGCAGGCAAGACAAAGGCGAATGCCCATTTTATAGAGGAGGGGACCGGGAGATGCCAGAGTTGCCCCCATTTACTGATCTGGTTGGTGAAAAGTGGAGGACTAGATCCTACTGCTCACAGTCAAACCTCTTCTCAGCGTGTGGCATGGGCTCAGATGCTTGAATTTGTTGTTGTTGTTTTAAATTTCACTTTTGTCTCTTTTTCCTTCTTGGTTACTACTTGGTTTATTTTTTTCTTTTGGTCATATGAATGTTGTTTAAATGTGACCTTCTGGTATCTTTTGCTGCTTATCTCTTTTTCTTTCCCGAAAGGGGAGGACAGCTTGTCCAAAAGGCAGAACTCAGTAGCGTAAACTTTTATTCCTGATTCATCTGTGGTGGTGATTATTAATGCACAGGCCTTGAAAGATACGAAACAGGGCTTCCTGTCTAGGTGTCTATGATTATTTGTGAAGCTGCGAGAATCGGGGAATATTGTTCACATTTAGAGGTGAGCCACAGTTCTGACTAGACTCAACGCACCTATACACATGTGTGCACTCATGCACATCCACGCACACATCCACACACACACACTCACACACAGTTTTAGCCAGCTTTGATGTAACCAAAGGGAGACAGAGAATAAGAAGATTCCACCCTCTGTGATCCCTAGATGCTGCAAAGCCATCATCAGATATTTGTGGTAGCATCAGTTTCTGATCAACTTCCCTACCTCAGGGAGGAGGTAGGGCTGTCCTTGGGGGCAGCACTCTGATGCCAGTGGCATTAGGTGGCAGAGGTCATAGAACAGGAATTGCTCTGAGATCCACATTCGCTCCAGCCCGTGATGAAGGCAGGGCAAGCAGCTGTGAAGTGAGTGGGAGAAAGAAACTTGCCTCAACTCCCTGTCCTGCACACAGCCTGTGGCCTCCTCTGACCCCCTGGAGAGGGGCAGGAATTGTACAATCTGCAGTGACTCGTGAGGAGGCTGCCTTGAAAAGTGGAGACTTGGGATGTTTTCCTGTTACGATGCAGAGAGGCAAGGGCCCTAGAAGGTTAGGGTTGGTAATACCAGTAGGAAGACTAATACTGTTTATAGGAAGACTAACACCGCCACAGTCCATTGCCCGCTGGGTACCGTGCACTGGACCAAACACTCCTTAAATTATCCAGTCACTGCTCCAGCTGCCTGTGAGTGGGTACTATTCTTTTTCTTCATTTTTAACTTCGGTGAGATACACATTAAATTAAATTTAACATTTTTATCGTTTTCAAATGCATAGTCCAGCAGCAATAGGTACTACATGCACAATGTGTGCATAATCATTTTCCAAAACTCTTTGCGCTTGGCAAAACTGGAACTCCATACCTGTAATTGACAAGTCCCCATTCTCCCTTCCCTCAGCCCCTGGCAGCCAGCATGCCCTTTTGCTCCCTGTGAGTGTGCCTAACCTAGGTACGGTACCTAAGCAGAATCGTGTGCAGCATTTTGGAGTGTGTCAGAATTTCTCCTCTTAAGGTCTAATACTACAGTGTATGTATATGCCACATTTGTTTTTATCCATTTATGTACAATTTTTCGCCTGCAATTTATAGGAGAGTTACCCGAAGCTCCCAGCACTAAACACGTAGCATACAGTCACATAGTTGGTAGTGATTTGAGACGGGAATCCAAGTGGTTTGGCTTCGAAGTAAGTATGGAATCAGGAGCCCGCAGACAGCGGACTCTTGTTAGCGAGAATGTAACAAAGCAAGGTGCTGCCCGACTGGGTAGTGACACCTCAATCACTCACTGCTGTGACATATTCATAAACCGAGTGTTCCTGAGGATTCTACACAGATAGTTTGCTTTGTTTTTATATTGGCCTCTGGGAAGCTCAGAGCCAAATTTGAAGCCTGCCTCTGGCAAACAGTGTGAGACTTTGGGTTCTTATTTTTGGTATCCAGATTCCACTTCCTTTACCTTATTTTTCCCTATGGCTCTAGTTTCCATACCGACCTGGCCTTTCCTTTTTATTGCCCCACCCCCCTCCCTCATTTGCTTAAACATCATAACCGGTTGCATCTTTTATCAGGAAATTTGGATCTTTTCTGGAGGAAGGCAGAACACGTAAATAAATGGCGTGGATTGTAGTGCTTTGTTCTTATGGGGTCCTTTGAGGGTTGCTGCTGTGCTTTTCTGACCTTGCCGGCTCCTAGCTTGGCATTTTCCACAGGCTCCTTTTCTGGGTCTCCCTGATCTCACCCAAGATGAGGTGCGGTGGGCGACTGTGGGCCCAGCATTCCACACGCTGTGTCTGACGGTCCTAATGCTTCCACAGTTCTACCCAGGGGATAAGCAAGGGCCTGACGCAGTGTCAAGACCTGCTCAGGTCTTGCGCTGCTATTCAGGCTGAGGTCCGAGTCCTGGAGCCATGGATGCGTCACGGCGCAAAGCATCATGGGCAGTGACAGTGCTGGAAGCCCTGAGGTGGCCATGAGCTTGTGTCTCAAGAACAGAAGGCGCGCGCTGTGCTAGAGGCTCCTGGTCTGCCCGGGAAGAAGCAGGAGAGTGGAGCTAGCAGGGGCTGGGAGGAGTTAGCAGGAAGTCGGACGGGACCCATCCCAGTTAAGTTTCATCAGCATCTGGGTGCTGTGGGGGAGGGGGTTTTATTGTAAGAAGCAAGGAGGAGCTGGGTGTGGTGGTGTACTCCTGGAATCCCAGTGCCCCGAGAGGCTGAGGCAGGAGGACTGCAAGCACAAGCCCAGTTTGGGCAATTTAGTAGTACCTTACAGACATTTTCTCAAAATAAAGAATGTAGCTCAGTGTGCAGGGCCTGGGTTCACAGGCTATGGTAGAGACCCTTGGAGGAGGACTGCAGAGGTGGGCTGCGGAGGTGGGTGGGTGGGTGTGGGCTGTGCTTTGGAGGGATTGTGACCGGGACATCCAGTGTGATTTCTTTCAGAGAAATGTCAGGATAAAAGGATCCAGAGCGGGGTGAGAACATGTGCAGTGGGGTTGCACACATGAGCGACTGGAATTCCGGGACCCAAGAGAGGGTGTGTGTTCCGCTTTGGTTTCTAATCTTGAGCTTTGGGCCAGGGAACTTGGGGCAGTGGCTTCCTGCTTCTGCCTTCCTGGCCGAGGGCTGTTGGAACGCCCCAGAATAAGCCCCGCAGAATGTGGCACTTCCTTTGCTCTCCCTGGGTATTTTTATAAAGCATTCTTTCCCACCGAGAATATGGAACTTTCTGAGTGATGTTGACTTTATGGGCCATATTTAATATATTAGTTTTTCTTTCTTTTCTTCCCTTTTCTCTCCCTCCCTCCCTCTCCCCCTTCCTCTCCCTCTACCCTCCCCCTTCCCCTCCTTCTTCCCCCTCCTCCTCCTCTCTCCTTCCCCACCCCTCTTTCACCCTCCCCCCTCTCCCTCCCCCTTCCCTGCTCCTTCTTCTCCCTCTCCCCTTTCCCTCCCTCTCCCCTTCCCCTCCCTCTCCCCATCCCCATTTTGCTCCCTGCCCTCCTTCTCCCCCCTCCCTTTTCTGTTTTGTGGTGTTAGGGAGCAAATCCAGGGCCTAGCACATGCTAAGCACTTGCTCTGCCACTGAGCCACATCCCCAACCCTTATTTTTCCTTCATGCACTCCTTGTTCTGGCAAATGTTTCTGTCTCTTTTCCCCAGTGAGGAGCTTTCCAACACCCTGTCCCTTCCTGTGAAATGGGCCTCGTGAGCTCAGCAAGAGGGTGGGGTAGCCGGGACACCAAAGCGGCACCGTGGCTTGAGGACTGCGCTCAGGGAGGCCATATCTCAGTCTTCCTTCATTCACACTTGAGCTTACCCTTGCTGACCACTGCCTCCTCGGTGTTCCTGGAAACACCTCCTTTTTCAGTGGAGAAACTGATTTCAGAGAAGGTAGGCAGTTTACTCAGTGTCCCACAGCAAGGTAAAGGCCGAGTCGGGTTGAGAATCAAAGATTTTTCACTGAGCCTTGTGTGGCAGCTATGAGGCCAAAACGACCTTGCGTGGCCCCTGACTACCCTGTGCCTATTTTATACTACCGCTGACCTAAACCTGGAGAGCCCCAGAGATCACAGACTACTATCAATCATCTAATAATTATTCCCAAAGCTTCCTCGCACTCTCTTCAGGTGGTTGCAGTGTTAAGATACTAGGCTTTCTTAAAAAAAATCAATTTAACTTTGCATCTTAAAAACTGCGTTTTCTTTTTGTGCTCACTCAAGCTTTGAAAGAAAAAAAAAATTTTCTTTCATATTTCCCATCCTGTCAACAAACATTTATTGAGTCCTTACTGTATGCCAGGCATTGTGCTAGGTGCTGGGGATTGATTCAAAGATAATTTGGAGGCGTATGGAAGGGGAATGGATAATTACAGCACAGTGAGATAAGTGCTATAATAGAGGGATATAGAAAGAGCTAGAAATAGCGCTATGAATAACATCTCCGAACAAATTGCCTTCTTTTTTCCTTTTGGATTATTCCCTTATGTATATTGCCCAAAGTGGGATTACTGGGTCATTTAAAAGATGAAAACAATTTGGCACAAAAAGATGTAATGACTTGCCTGGGGAATATAGCTCAATTTTCAGCAGGGGAAAAATTGTTGACAACTCCGGATTTAGACCACTTCTTCAGGAGGGTTGGGCAGTTTTTATATTACCCCTAGCAACACGATGGCTGTCGGGAGGAGGACATCTCTTCTAAACACGTCGGCCTGCATGCAGAAGGAACACAAGTACTCCTATTTGGTCTTCTTAACTGTTCTCACAAGAACCAAGGTCTTTAAGTATTATTGTTTTCATTTTATAAATGAGCAAATTGTGCTCTCGTTAAAAGGAAGTGACTTGTTCAGGAGTCTGTGGTTGTAAGTAGAAACTTCAAGAGTGAAACAGAGTTCCTAGAATTCTTTGATTCTCACGCCATTCTCTGTGCTGCGTTTACCAGTCGGAGGTACTTCGGTTCCAAGCAGGGAGTTACTTGGTGAGCCCTGGTCATTCTCTCAAAGACAGGATCCATAAAATAGGTATAGAACTTCGTATCCCTAAAGTCAAAGCCAGGGAGCAATGTCCTGTTCTGTGATTTGAAAGGACCTGAATACCCATTATTCCAGATCCTGGCCCGGCTCCTGAAAGGCTATTCACTTGGCCCTAGCATTGGAACACAGAATCCCAAGTAAAACTGAAACCATGCCACAGTTCTGCTTTGAAATGGATTATTTCCCCAGTATTTAAAGGCACTAAGCAAAAACTTCTGCCCTGGTGTCCCAGGCCTCTCATAACCAGACACCAATTCATGTCCACTGTGGACTTCCTCATGCTGTGGCTCACTCATCCTTAAACCAGTCGGCTCCCTGCCTCTCCTCAGGGGTACCTTGTATTTACCATCTCCATGCGTTCCTAGCTCATGGTGTTCCTTTAGCCTGAGATGACCTCTCTCATCTCTAGCCATAGAGCTGCTGTCTGTAGACTTCTGTTCTGATGCCGCTTTCCAAAGGAAGTAATCCCGATTGCCATCTGCTGACCCCATACTCCCATGCACTAGAAATGATCTTTCTGTTCTGCTAACTCACACCACAGTTAGCTCAGAGGCAATGCAGTATAAATGTATGGTGCTTGCAAACATGGAATCTGGATGTGGAATCTGGCTGGGCCATTTCCTACCTGCCAGTTGACTTACTTGAGCCTGAAATTCTTCATCTGTTAAATGGTAATGCTTTCTTCTTGGCCCTTGGCCCCTCCAATTTTACATCCCATCCTTCTAGAAGGGAAGCTCTTTAAGGGCAGGGAAGGGGTCACATCTTCCTGGGGCTGAGGACATGCAGGAACCCCTACCAGGGCCCCTCCTTCACAGGAAAGAGCTTGCACACGACCTAACTGGTGACTCAGGGCACACTCCTTGGTAGGTGAAAGCTCCCAGCATGTGGAGGACGCACAGGAAAAGCTGGTTGAGGCCTTGGCTCCTGCTTATGCAGACGTGGGAAAGAGCCTAAATCCTGTCTTCAGCCCATAAGTGGTACAGAGAACTAGGTGGTGCTGGAAGTTCCATAAAGGCAGAGTGCAGTTCTCAGGTTTTCTACAAGTCTGTCCTGCAGGTGAGAGTATCAGAGCTAGAGGGAAGGGCCAATGGAGGTATGGTTTAGAGGCAGTTCTTACAGCTGTCATCTGTTTTGAAAGGAGGTTTCTTCAGAAACTCTCCACTCTTGCTGTGTTTGGGGGCTGACCATAGAAGGCGATGCCTACCTCCCTCCCTCCCTCCCTCCTTCTCTTTCTCCCTCCTTCTTTTCCTTCCTTCATTCCTGGTCCTGGAGTTTGAACCCAGGAGCTCAGGAATGCTAAGCAAGTCCTCTACCACTGAGCAACACCCTCAGCCCTTTTTATTCCTTGTTTTGAGACATAGTTTCATTGAATTGCTCAGTCTGGCCTTGAAATTGTGATCCTCCCAACTCAGCCTCCCAACCACCTGTGATTACAGTTGTGCACGCCCTCGCTGGTTTGATTCATTAAAGTAACGAGGTCCTACTTCCCAACTTTGCCCATGTCCTTTCCCAAGGTGCCTGTCTGTGAGTCTCACAGTCCAAGTGCATTAGCCAGGGACACAAAGTCCCCCATGTTCTGCCTGTAGCATTCCTTTGCAGCCTCGTGTCCTGCCATATGCCCTCAGTCTCTCTGTCCCTGGTCTCACCGGATTAGGATTAGTCACTTTCCCTGAGAACGCCCTGAACTCATCCTCCTGAAAGTCTCTGCACATTGTGTTCCCCTTAGCCTATTTTCTTTTTCTTCACCCACGGGAATTCTCTTGGGTGTTGGACTTAGTTTAGAAGTCACATCATCTGCAGAGAACTTCCAGATCGTTCGCATGACACTGCATGGACCTGTTCTGCTGTGTTCCTTTCAGCCTGTCTGGTGTGCTCTGGCACTTACCCAGGGAGATAGGAAGGTCCTCAACATCTGGAGCTCTGGACATAGCAGATCAGCAAGGTCTACACACAGCCCTGGCCAGGACTGAAGGTGCTGGTGAACATCTGCTTTGTGCACTGCTGACTGTAGGGAATTTGACATCATGTTAACTAACAGTTATGCCAGAGGGGTCTCAGAAGCCCATACTGAGATTGCCTGTGGTTTGTTTGATCATGAGCCCAGCCATTTGAATTCTAGTTTTGAATTCATTCGATATTTGCTCACTTTTCAGAGAGGCCTGTTTCCCAAATACCAGTGGATGTCTGATTCATGCCAGGTCTCTGAGCTTTTTATTTTACTTAAGAATGTAACAACAAGGTGAAATTTAGGATGGATTTACCTGCCTCTAATATGAACCTTTTTTTTTTTTTTTTTAGTTTAAAAAGGCAACCATTATTTTTATCCCAAAGCTCCTTGAAACGTGATGAGAACAGGAGTTTTCAGGTATGTTTCTGCCTTGAGCAGAATGACTCCCCATATTATATATAGCTTTCACTGCAATTTATAAAACTTGTGTCATGGAGCTTGATTTTGAAGACCAAGGTTCAAATCATGAAGTTATTAGTCCATGTTCCTGAAACTTTGGTCAGGTGCCTACTTCGCTGATCTTACTTCCTCAGTGTACAATTGGGGAACAGTTTTTATAGGGTCAGTAGAAAGCATGAATAAAATTTCGGACATAAAATTGTGACTTTATACATTTCAAAAAGCTGGAATTGGAGGCCACTTTTAAGTAACATTTTAAAAGTTTGTATTCAAAGGAAAATACTTAGAAGTGTAAGATGTCATGGAGTATTTTGCTGTTTAATGCGAATTTGAATTAATTTACTTTCAAAGGACATATATTATCTAACAGACTTAGACAATATAAATGGCTCCTGATAGAGTTTAGTTGAAACAAATTAGAGCCACAGGAACTTAAGCTTTGAGGACTTATAGAAACCTGAGAGGGAGGAGATGGACGTGAATTAATGCCTGTTATATGCAACTTCTGTGTTGTACGTGCTGGATATGGAGTCGCAGAAAATGATTCCCTGCACCTTGATAGGTAGAAGGTCTGAGTACCATTTTGGAGACTTAGAAACTTCAGCTCAGAGAGGTTAAAATCATTTTCATAGTCCAATATCAAAGCCAGGACTTTCCAATTGTATTCTTGATACCTTCTAGAAATCCGTTCCATTTACAGGTGCGACAAGGTCTACCTTTGCTCTGCTGCTTCTTTATCTTCTTCCTCCACTAATTCAGGACCAGATAAAGCAATAAGAATCTGCACTCCGATGTCCTGTATCTTGTTTAAAGCATCTACATGAGTGTCTTGACTTTGCCTGCCAAAAATGTCTTCTTAAAATGTGTCCTTCTGAGCTCCTTTCACGACACACATTCATCAGCCTTTACTTCTTTTCTTCTCTTTTGGAGAGATATTTGCTATTGCCTGTCTCACTTTAGAAGTCAGGAGGCTCTTTAAAGGTTTCAGTTTTCTTTTAAAGACCATGAGTAGAAAAGCAAATTCACTGGCCATTTCCTCCCATCCTCTGCTGTCTATGGGCAGGCATGTGGACGGGGGTGACAGGGAGCTGGGGGTCTGTCTCTGACTGGGGACAGGACGTAGTGCCTCATTTGCAGGTCTTCTATGTCTTTACCGTAAAAAGTGAGGGCACCCTAGGTGTTCCCTAAGTTTTTAAAATTATGCCGATTTTAAGGTGTCAAAGACATCAATTTCTGCTGAGCTGCATAATCCTGCAGCTGTTTCTCTGATACTTTTCAATCTTTAGATTTAATCTATTCAACAATGTATAATTTTTTAAAGAGAAGCTTTTATAGACACTTCTGAAATATAAGGTTGGGGAGGGGGATAAATGGATGTTGAAAAATAGAAAACAACCAATTAAATAGTATATAGCATGTAATTCTCCTTGGAAACTTACCACGAAATTGAGGAGCTCTTTAACAACTGGTAATTTAAATTGCATTTGAACTCTGCTAATGGTTTGTTTGCATGGGAACTTCAATCATTTCACAGCGGTTCTTTAGCAAAGCTGCTTGTTCTCTTTGTGGAAAAGAAGAAAAAAATTATTAAAACACAAGTCAGCTATGAAAAGGGGAGCCCACTTCCACTACAACAAAAAGGGGAGCTGGAGAGACTCCCCCAGGGCCAAGGGTGGACAGCTTTTGCCTCTCAGTGAGGTTTAGAAATCCGGGAAGTCACATGCCCTTTGATGCTGTTGTGAAAACTGTTCTGATTTATCTTCCTCTGTGCAAAAAGAAGCTTTGGTTCGGTTTTATGGACCTTGGGTGGGGCAGCTTGTCTTTTTGTTTTCTATGAGATTTCACCGTCCATATCTCCAGTGATGACCTTTTATCCGTCCATTCCTCCGCAGATTTTAACTGTGCCGCTCTGTGGAAATGGGTTTAGAACTCTGATGTTCTCGAAGACAACCAGCTTTCAGGGAACTCTTTGCTTACCTAGGCACATCTCAGGTCAGCTCTGTTTTCCTTGGTTAGTTTCTTCCTATTGTTGGAAGGAGGAGGTTTGAGCAGGTGTTCAGAGGCCTGGGTGTGAGTCCTAGTTTGGCTCCAAAGCTGATTGTGTGTAAGCCCCTGCCCAGTAAGTCTGTGTCCATCAAAGCAGGTGCTGCCTAGCTGTGGTGGACCACGGCCTGGACTTCCTGCCACCAACAGTGGGCTCCCTGAATAATCCCCTCCCTGTCCTGGACCCTAGGTTCTTTCCTTATCACTTGAAAGAGTTGAGATGCCAATTTTTAAGGGCCTTTCCAGCTTTTGAATTTTTTTTTTAAACATGTACTACACAAGGTTTTGTTTGTTTATTTGTTTTTGTTTTTTGGTACCGGGAATCGAACTCAGGACCTTGCGCTTGCCAGGCAGCTGCTGTGCCGCTGAGCTATATCCCCGGCCCCAACTTTTGAACTTGTGTAGGGATTTGAAGACTGAATGAGGTGACATACAGGAAGCTGTTATATGATTGATTAGATAATGCTTAAAATCACAACAGTGCGAGTGGGAATGGTATGTGAACTTCGTGTGTGTACAGAAGCAGAAATTTTAACAAGTCACTGGACTGCTTTTCTGTAGAATACGCATTACACAAAACTTAGAAAAGAGGACTAATTCTTGACAAAATGAAACCCGTACTGAGGACTTTCAAAAGTGTTCCGATTTTCTGGCTTTCTTCCTTTGGCTTCCTTTCCTCTGTCAATTTTCAGACAAGGAAATTAAAGTTCAAAGATGCCACTGGGCCCTGTCGTTAAAAAGTTGTCTTTCAACTCTTCCTCCTCCTCTCTTTTTATTTGATGTAGTTTAGATTGATTTCAGATTTTTCTCGTTTACAATGTAACTAATTGATCTCTTTCACCTCCATTATTAAGACAAAGCTGTTTTCCCGGGAGACCTCAGATGTGACGACCGAGACACATCATTCTGAGACAAATTAGTGAAGTGCAAGTGGTAGAATCTGACTGGGGGCTTAAGAGGCATAGAGGGAAGCTCCAACAGCCACCATTGGCCTCCAAGCCTGGCGTCACCCCACTGTGGGCTAGTCAGAGGCTTTATAACCTGGGAAGTTCCGAAGCTCCTAAGCAAGCGCCTCTCCTATTTTCACAGGTGGTGACCTTGAAGATCAGAGACAGAAGTGAAAAAGGAATCCAGTGAGCTGTTTCTCAGCCCTCTGCTGTTTTCATTGTTCCTCTGGGCACTCAACAGAGGGAAGATATTTTTCCTCAACTGGTGAGTCCTACACAGAAAAGATGTTTCTCTTGTAAAATTAACTAGCATGTTTCAGTGAATTTAAAAAAAAAAATCAATTGTTTTCATTTAAAGCGTGGCACCATTTAACTAAGATTAAAAACTAAAGAAGATCAAAATGTCCTCTTTTTTAAAAAAATGTGATTTCATTGGCAGTGGGCAGGATACAATAATGCTAATAAATTGTGTGGCAAAGGAAAAGGCAAGACTCAGCTCTTGGAAGGGGTCATGCAGAGAAATTGGGGGAAAAACTGGAGGAATAATGATTTCAGGTTGCCAATAATTGTATTCTGTCTTTTTCCTCATTTGGCATGAAGGAAAGTGTTTTTGAAATTGACAGACAGAAACGAAAATGTCAGGCAACAATGATACGAACATTTGGGAGGAAAGAAAGCAATACCAGTATTATCGAGTGTCTCTTGCTTACTCCTATGCAAGGTGATTTTTCTGTGGTCTCATTTGTTTCCACACGAACCCTCAGAGGTAAGAAGCCTAAGAAATGTGCTTAGGCAGAGTGTGTGAACCTCTGTGGTGATGGGCCTGCTGGTGTTCCATTGTGATGTAAGTGTGAATCTTGCTGTTCATTTGGAAAGGAAAATGGGACCAGGAAAACTAAGCTTTACCTTGTGCATCTGGAAATACTTCCAAAAAAAAGTGTGTGTGGTGAACACAATCAGGATTCTCTGGGCTATGGTGAGATCTGAGGAAATGGTTGGAGAATTCTGGCTCAGGCTTCCAAGTGGGATTCTAGTTTTGTGGTCTCCATGCTGAGGTCTAATCCTTATCCACTCAAGCATTGGCACTGCACTGTGTAAATAATATACTTTGCCATGTTTGTGGTATAGCTCTTCAAAACAGAGCAGATGCTGTTGTGATTGATAAAATCCAACTTCATTTAAACGTGTAACTGAGTTCTTAGGGGCGTTTTCTTGCTCTGTCTTGATCAGTGTATACCTGATTTTCTCTGTCCCTGTAGGTCTGCATAGCATAAAAGGTGGATCTCTGCGACCTTGACTATCCAACATCTTACTTTGTTAAAATCTCAAACACAATCCTGAATGTTTTCCCCCTACCATACAGTTGAAGCATCAAATAGGAATCGTTCACTGCTGAGTTTTCTCAGGGTTTAAAATTAAACTGTGACAAAATATGCAGGTTTGCACTTGGATTTGAAGAACTCAAGTGAATAATAACAGAATAGGAGAGATTACTTTAACAGGAGTGAGCTGAAATAGGTTCAGAAATTCTTGTCCATAAACTAGTTGTGAAGCAACAGAGGCTTTGCTCTCTACTATGTGGATGTAGCCTTAAATGCTGTTAAAGGGACTTTGGTATCTGCAAGGACGTGGATGGCTGACTCTGCAAACCCTGAACCCCTAGAACCTGGGAAGTCCAGCAATAGCGTGGGCTTTAGGCTCAGCTTGGACAGTACTCCAGTTGTGTTTTTCCGCCATCTTTGTTGTGTTGGCTTCATGCTCAGGTTGTTCTACTTCATGGTCATGAGATAGCTGTCCACTACAACCCAGGTGGTGGGCGTCTTTCTTCTTATTCAGAGGAAGGACGGCCCTATTTGCCGCGTTCTCCGAGGCTTGGGTTACTGTCCATAGCTGACACAGTCACTGTGGCAAGAGGACTGTGTTAGCTGACATGAATGAACAAGGGCCATCTTAGAACTGAATTAGGAACAGTGTCGTCTGACTATGACAGCAGCATCACAGTGGAGAAGAAATGGCTCCTCAAAGAAATATCCAGGTACTGTTAGGAAGAGAGGACTTGGAGCTATATGAGGGACTGCAGACCCTTTGTATCCTGTTTACCCTAGGAGCCCTCTTAGGGTGCCCATCTTTAGTCTTTGCTTCACCTTCTGAAGGAGCACTAGCCCTCCAGACTCTACCCCAGGATGATGAGGGGGCCAGAATGCAGCCTCACCAAGAACTATTATAGGTGTGAGTCCATGGAGAAGGCGGGATCCTGGAACCTTGCAAGAATGTAAAACCAAGTCCAAAGAGAGACAGTGTTTCTTGTCCATGTGCAAGTCCCCGTAATCTGCAGGGTGTAGGGCTCACTAATAGATGCAGTATGCCTTTTCTCAGCTAGGGTAAATGTGAAGGTAGCGTTCCTTTCCCTAATGGTGCTCTGTCAGCGCCCGCTGAGTATCTGTGGAGCAGTGGCAGGAATCCTAGCATAGATGAGGCCGGACTACAGAGTTTTTGAGAATTAAACAAATGGTTTGACAGAAAGAGAGAGGCTTTGGGGACCAATGGCTGAAGAGCACTGTGAGTGTATTAACAGGCAGACTGTATCAGGATAGGGTAACAGCAGCCCTGCCCAACATGAGATGTACAATTCTAGAAGAACATCTTTCTACCTTCACTTTCCTGATCTCTGAATTAGAGACAGGGCCATTGTCTTGCTTGCCTGTCGTGTTTATTTAGAAAAAGTGTGTGGATAGGTGCTAAGCTGTTTATTAAATTACACGGTGTGGTCCATATGTGATGGATTCTTCCAATTGATTTCTTCTTAGAGATTCGTGTTGAATGTGCAGAAATATAAGACAATATGTCAAGTGCCCAGCACTACGCCTGATGCACCGTACACAGTCAATAGGTAGCCTTCTTCTAGGATCCTAGATATCCTTCTAGATATCGTCTTCTCCTAATATCTTCTAATACCGTCTTCTAATAGCCCTGTCCATGGATGGGCACATACTCGATCTCTGCTTTGAAAGGCAGCTTGATCTGGAGCCTTGCCTCTTAATGATAATTAAAGTTGAAATAAACATATATATTATTATGGCTTTTTACATTTATTTTTGACTGAGGCCAAAGAGGCAGAAGGAGGCACATCTGAAGACCCAGGAAGGTCGACGCTGGAGAGACCCCATAGAAACAATAGTTTGTTGGATTCTTGCTTTGTTTGGGGAGATAATCACACCTTCTACTTCAGGCATGAGCAGTCCAATGAGAGCCAGGAAGGAAGTTATTTCCCTTTTTTGATACCAGTGTACAATAGGTGACTGCAGCCAAAGACTTTCAGTTTTAATATTTCCTCTGGTCCTGAGAAGTATTAGGTTTTAGTCTCTGTCGGAAGCAAAACATGGGTTACTTCCGCCTGTGGCGAATATCTTGGCTCTGTACAGTTATTTGGTCAGGTGGTTTCTGACCCGCTGCTTAGCCAGATTTTTGTGCTTTGCTTCAACAATTATAAGAGAACTTGCTCGGTCCAAGGTGCGACCCATCAGCTTTTTCAAAGTCTGTGGCTCTTTATGTACTCGAGGGACACATCCTAGGAGGTATGTTTGCTGTCCATAAGAATAAACAGTAGAGGGGCTGGGGATTTAGCTCAGCGGCAAAAAGCGCCTGCCTGGCAAGCGCAAGGTCGTGAGTTCGGTTCCCGGTACCGGAGAAAAACCCAAAAAAAAAAAAACCCAAAAAAAAGAATAAACAGTAGAGATACCTCTCTTTAACATCTTTTCTCCTGACTCCAAGTTCTTCTCTTTCTTGGCTTTTGGCCTAGAGGAGATACCTTTACTCTAACTTGAGAATGGTACCAGGAGATCAACCGATTCTTAAATTCTTCCTCAATGTGTTACTGTGTGGTAGAAGGGATCTGATATCTGAATGTGTGGAGAGTTCTTTGTAGATTGCTGCTAAATATCTACCCTTGGGTTGCAGTGTGTGCTTGTTTTCTGCTCTATTCCAAGTATTCAGAGGACAGTACATTGGAGAATCTCCATTTACTCCCTTCCTCCCGCCCTCCCTCTTTCTTTCTTTCCTTCCTTCTTTCCTTCTTTTGCATTTTTGCTTTTTTTCTTCCTTCTTTCTTTCCTCCTTTCTTTCTTTCTTCTTTTGCATTTTTGCTTTCTTTCTTTCTTCCTTCTTTCCTCCTTTCTTTCTTTCTTTCTTTCTTTCTTTCTTTCTTTCTTTCTTTCTTTCTTTCTTCCTTCTTTCTTCTTTTGCATTTTTGCTTTCTTCTTTTGCAGGTATTCTAACATTGAGCTATACCTCTAGCCCCCCTGCAGAATCTTTAAGACACTGTAATGAAGTGAACGAGGCATAATCCTGGATCTTGGGAAGTGCATAGTTGGGCAGAAATACACACATATGAGGAAGGTATTGTTTATAACATGTTTATTAACCATCAGATACATTTCATGCTTCATGCTAGGTATTGGGGAGGTCAAAGTAAATAAATCACAACCGTAGATGTCTCAGGGCCCACATATACACCTGGGAGAGAACAGAAAGAATTGGGCTCACTGGAGAAGACTTCCTGGAAGAGGAGACCTGATCTTAGCATACCTTTCTTCACCAATGGTACTTGAAAAAATTTGACAGTGTGTGGAGTCTATTTTTAAAAAAAAATAGCAGCATGACCTTTTAGAGGAAAAACACAAATTTTCAGTTAATGGTGTGCTTCTGTGCCTCTATATTTTTGCCGTCCTTGGCACTGAGAGATGCTTTGATGGAAATGTCTGGAAGTTCATGCTGGAGCCCTGTGCTGTATAGGTGAGAACCTGAGAGCTGGAGAAGATGGAGAGTCTGGGGCCACTGACTCCGTGGGTAGTGGTGGGCACGTTGACCAAGGCATGTTTTCAGTTCTTATCTTGAACCCTGTCCCAGAGACAGATTAGGGGAAAATAGGCCACCGTTTGGCACCTTGAGTCCTGATGTTGTTCCTTTCGTTATATTTCAGGGATCTGCTCCTTTTGTTGGGTCACGGCGTATAAGTCAGTATCACTTGGCTTAGACCGTGCATCTCTGCAGTTAGGCATATCATTTGCTTTAGGAACAGAGAATCCGCACACAGCATTGCTGGGAAGCTGACGGGCTCACACTGGAAACCACAGCCAACACCTCTGTCTGCAGCAAGCTTCTTTTTAGGGCATTCATCTCTTCCCTCCCATTTCTTCCCTGCTCTTTACAAAACCAGGCTTGACAGTTCATTTTACAGAAGGGGGAAGGTTCTTTAAGAGTCCACCATCATCTTAAAAAATTATTGGAAATGGGAGATGAAAACTCACAGTGAAGCTAGTAGTAGCCTTAGAGCCCAAATGCAGAAAGCACAGCTTTGGCCATTAAAAAATGTCACTGCCTGTAATGTTGATACTTCTCCCCACTCTGTGGACCCTTTCTTCTCTCAGTATTTTTTATACTTTTAGTACATTTAAGGTGCTTATCATCATTGCTTTCATTTTTTAGTTGAAACTATGAAGTAAGATGGAGATTTCCAGCTTGAGGGAGGAAATGCAGATTTTGACAAGGCACATTTTAGATAGGAAGCCTGCGTATTAGCTGTGTAATCCTGTTTAAGTCAGTTAATCAGTTTTTAAACCTGCTTCCGCATCTTACACACATGGCTCAAGACGTGCCTACCTTGCCAAGTGTGGTGGCACAAGGCTGTAATCCCAGTAATCTGGGAGGCTGAGGCAGGAGGATTGCAAGTTTGAGCCTAGCTTGGGCAACTTAAGTGATTTAGTGAGATTGTGTTTTGGAATTTAACAAAAATGTAGAAAGGGCTAAGGATGTAACTCAGTGCAAAGGCCTGATGTTAAATAGCCAGTACCACAAAAGAAAGAAAGAGAAAGAGAAAGAAAGAAAGAAAGAGAAAGAATGAAAGAAAAGAAAAAAAAGAAAGAAAGAAAGAAAGAAAGAAAGAAAGAAAGAAAGAAAGAAAGAAAGAAAAAAGAAGCTTACCTCATGGTGCTCGTCAAATGGCCACTGACTAAGGTATCTGACAAGCACGAGTCCTGCCCTCTTGAGCCTGTAAGTCTGTTGGAAATCACCCTTAGTCCTTTTCATTGTAATTTCAGTAGCTTTCCTTCACACTGTTCCCTTGGCTGGGAAGACCTGGAACATTTGCATATCGGTCACCCCAGACTGGATGTTTTCCTCAGTAACTAAAAGCCTTAACATTTGTAATTCAGCTCAGTGGTTCCCAGGACATAAATTCAAACATCAGAAGATGCTCATGTTTTCTGATATTTGGAAATACAATACCTCTGGGAAAAAAGTAATCGCGAACTCTGTTTCATGAGGAAGGTCTTCTGGGCATCGCTACTGAAGTGTTGATTTTCACAATAAGACCATGTAGTACAGAGGGTGGTCTTCCTCTGCCAATGTCTAGCCTGGAAATGGCAGCATCTCTGGGCCTGGTCAGCTCTGACCCTCCTTGGTTCCTCCTTGGACTTCTTTCAGATGACATCACCTTACCCTGCTTCAGTGGCAATAGCTTGAGTTATATCAGTTATTAAAAATGATCTAATATTTTCCTTTTAAATCTGGAGCCTTGGCGTGTTCTGAGATTAAGCTAGTGATTTATTTATAATAAGGTATGAGATGGCTGTAGCTACTCTATGATGTAATCTAAGAATGACATGAAAACAAAATAGGCTTTTACATAATGAAAGTGTTCCTGTAATGCAGTCCATAGCGGGGCCTTTTTTTTTCTTACTGAAATGGAGATACAGTCTCTCCTTTCCTGTCTACTCCTTTCTTATCTTCTTTTTCCATTTCAGATCCTTTAATTTAATTAAAAATAGCATTTAAACCTCCACAAAGTCTCCAGTTTACTCTTCTAATCTCGTCTTCTTCTTTTTTTTTTTTTTTTTTTTTTTGTCTTTTTGAGACAGGGTCTTGCTATGCAGCTCAGGCTGGCCTTGAGCTCACTTTGTAGCCC
The DNA here is from genome assembly GCF_000276665.1 of Chinchilla lanigera. Classification (NCBI taxonomy): domain Eukaryota; kingdom Metazoa; phylum Chordata; class Mammalia; order Rodentia; family Chinchillidae; genus Chinchilla; species Chinchilla lanigera. The sequence goes on along the minus strand of NW_004955420.1, from coordinate 19,570,749 downwards.
AGGCTGGTCTCGAACTCGCAACAATCCTCCTGCCTCAGCCTCCTGAGTGCTGGGATTACAGGTGTGCGCCACCACGCCCGGCTCTTGTAGTCTTCTTTGTAGTCCTTCCCCTGTGGCCACTGCCCTTGGCTTCTGTTCCAGCCTTTGCTCTGCTTCTGCTTTGCACACAGCTACCCTCACCATTCCTTTGCCTGTGCTGTTGCTGCTCCTGGGAATGCACGCAGTCCTCAGTTTTCTTCTGCTAAAGCAGATGCACCGCACCGGTTCATGTAGATAGCCTCCTTCCACGGGCCGGCCGAAAGCACCTCTTCCTCCCAGCGTTCTGTGCAGCTTTTGCTGCTGGCTGGAACCCGTTTCTCTGTTCTTATTATAATTTAATGCACTAACAAGACCGCATCCCTCTCACCCACCACTCCAGGGAAGATTCACAAAATATTAGAGGGGGAAAAATGACTTGGGGGTAGGGGTAGGGGCCTTTGTGGTTCTTCGTTTGCTCCTCACACCTAGGTGTGGCAGGCCGTGGCCTGTCCTTGGGCTGCGGTTGTCCTCCCTGGGAAATGAGTGGTTTGAATTTTACTTTACATGTGCAAATGGTGTGTGACAATGGCTCCTTGAGGTGCTGTGTTGAGAAGGATTCTGAGGCTGCATCCTGACCGAGCCGTGGTCACTTTACAGGGTCTGCCATGGTTGAGGGCAGAGAAGTAAGCATGAAAACACATAAGATGCCTCTGGAGTGTTTGGACATTAGACAATTTAAGGTTCTGTTTTTGCTTTATCTCCTGGGCCACTTTAATTTACTGACTTTACGTGTCCTGCCCAAGGATACATAGCAAGTTAGCATCCAAAATTTAATGCTCAGACACAGAGATGGTAAAAGAGTCATATTCTGATATCACATTTATCTACATGGCCTGTCTCTAGGAGTCTAAAAGCTGGAATAAGAAGGACTGGATGGGTCAGGAATTATCTACAAGGCCCCAGATTCCGTATTTTAGATGAGGTAGAGTGGGGTCAGAGATGACTTTCAGCACTTTATTTTTTTCCCCTCCCAAGGAAATGAATTATGCACACTATTCTAATGTATGTCCAAGATGGCAATTCAAGGTCAAGGTTGGAAGATAGGTGACCATACCAGGGTCTTACTTGGATCAACTTTACTGCATGAGTTTATTAGATCTCCTGTACCCCACCTTCCAACCCTAGACAGGATGCATAGCTCTTAGCGGAGTCAAATTGGTGAGTGCTACGTCAGCTCAAAGCCAGGCCATGGAACAGTGGGAGATGGATAGAGGAGGAAAGAGAAGAAGGTGGTGAAGGATGGTTTAAGGTTCTGGAAATGAGAGCTCTGGAGCGACGGAGGAGGAGCTGGAAAGGATCCGTGTGGAGAAGTGTGGAAGGGGATGAAAGGGGAAAGAGCGTCAGTGGCTGCGTGCGCTTTGTTGGACTCTGACGCTGAAAGAACAACACTCACTCTGTTCCCTTGGCCTGAGTTCTAGGAGGAGTGGGTAGAAGGAACGGAATGATATTGGGAGGAACAATTCTTATTCTTAGCAGACCAGAGATGGAATGTGCTTTTTCGGCAGTTGAAGTTCTCCATCATGGTAGGGATTTAGGTAGGGGCTGACGCCAATGTCCTGTAGAGGGAATAAAGAGGTCTCACCTTAGGAAACCTTTGAAGGTCTTAAGAAACTAGAATTTTCTGAGGACAAATTTCATGTGCATTTAAGTGATTTCCCTTTTCAAGGGAAGGCCCAGTGGAGGAAAGTGATTCTTTCTATGTGGACTCGGCACACAGGCGTGCTAACTTATCTTGGGCAATCTTTCTGCTTACTTAGAATTATTGATGGGTGAAGGAAAGGAGGCCGAGGATGTTTTGGTACTTTTCTGTACTGTTTGTTTTTGAGGATCATTTCTGTGCTTCCTTTTGAGAACGTTGCTGGGAATTCTACACTTTAGGACTTCTGCAACCTCTCCCTACCACTTTGTCAGTGATTGGCATTTTCTGCACTATGCATTTCTTGTTCGTGCACCCAGCGGAACATTCATGCCGAGTTGCTGTGCCATGTATGCAAATTCTCAGTCTTCCTTCTCCCTGGACATAGAAACTCCAAGAGGGCACAGAGCCGGTCTTATTCTGTAACCAATCCAAGGGCGCTTGGTAGAGTGGTTTGCAGAAAAAAATAGTGTGATTCATTACTTTAACAACTGCTAAGTGCCTACTGAGTGCTGGACACTTGTCCAGGTGAACTAACTATAAGCAAAGCAGACAAAGCAAGGAATAAATATATAACATGAGACTGAGGCTATATGAAGAAAAGCAGGTTAGAGGCACAAAGGGAGAGGACATAGATGTAGTTGATTTCAGGTATTGCTGGTAAGGGTTCATGGGGGCAAAGCCCTGCAGCATGAAGGGAGGTAGGAAGCCAGAGGTGTGGAGTGGTGGTGGGAGAAGGGGTTTCAGGCAGATGAAAAACTGTTGCAAAGTCCCAGAGCCTGGAGGAGGCCCTGTGTTTGTTAAAAAGGTGAGGAGGCCGGTGTGGCTGGAGTGAACCCTGTTGGAGACATAATGTGTGCTGATAAAAACAGTTGCAGCAATAAACATCTGCTAAGTACACATTTAAGATGCTTGGGAGAGGAGGGAAATTTGCCTTTATGATTGAAAGAAAGCATCCAAGAAATCCAACAGAAAGAACGCCAGCACGTATCCCTGTTTCTCAGCTTTAAGATACAAGGTGTGGTGACTCGGAAGCTGGGACTGTAACTCTACGTGGTTCAGAGCAAGTCCAGTGGCTGAGGGCTCTAGTTTCCCTCCCCCCGTCGCCCTCTGTGGTGAACGACTTGGTGTTTCGGATTTTTCGCTGCTGCGGAGCATGCACCTGCAAGGATGCTTGGCCCGTGCAGATGGGCAATCGCGGGCCTAATCACCCATTCAGGCACCCACTTATTTGTTTTCCACATGCAAATAGGGGTTTTTTTGCAGATGAATTTAATATATTTGTTGCTTCCCCATTTTATTTAAAACAAAACAAACGGCCAACCATGTCAGTTGAGGGTAGCAAATAGAAACATGAGTATTATGGTCTTTGCTGTCTGTATCGATTACACGGCTGAGAGGGATCCCAGGCAAATGAGTCTTTCTCTGGGCTTAATTTTACTTTTGCTTTATATCACCTTTTCTGACTGTCATTATTGGTTTTAAAAACAAGTCTGTAAGAGCGCTATGATATTATTTTCTTTAACTCATTTTTGTCAACATGTTGGGTTCCATATTTTTATTAGATGGTTTCCGTCTTTCGCCTTTTTAGTTTCTGAACGTGAGGCTAATAGTTAAGGAAAAAAAAGGGGACATCATGGAATGTCCTAAGGTCAGTGGCAGGTGATGATCACTCTTCCTTAGCCTGCAAATAAACAAACAAACACAAATTAGAAGCATTTGCCCCAATGGATGGCACTATTATTATTATCGATTGCGTAACATCATGCAAACAGTTGCATTCGTTTGTCCGGGAGCCTATCGCTGAAGCCCAGTATCAGTTAGAGGTTGTGGGTGGGTGTTTGCTTTGATTCCTAATACATTTCTGTGCTCTAGAGTAGGTATCAAAATTGGCAGATGTTTTGGAATTTATTTTATTGTAATCACCTTGCCTTAAAGTTAGGGAAACTGAGGCACAGGGAAGCAAGCGGTCCATACTTGAGGTCTTAGTAAGTAAGAAGGAAAGATGGAACTTGAGCAGTGGGAACTCTGGTTCTCCTCCCTTTTAACCCCTAGAGGTGGCAGTTGGTTGCCTCTGTTGACTGGTCAGGAAGAGACTGCTGGATACCTCAGAAGATCTCGTCTCAAGGTGGGGTTTGTGTATAAATGTTGTCTATGTGTTGAATTTAAAAATGTTTTTGGTATCAAACTTTAAGAAAGATGTAGTAAGAGCAACATGGGTAGGAATTACTTGCAAGTTGTCTAACAAAGATGTGGTTGTATGTGTGTGTGTGTGTGTGTGTGTGTGTGCGCCTATGCGTGAGAAAGGATAAGATGGAAGCAGAGAGAGAGGTCAGACCACCTGGCAGTAGAAACTTCATATTGGGCACAAAATTTCTTTTTCTTTTTCTTTTTTGGTCTTTTTGAGACAGGATCTCTCTATGCACTTCAGGTTGGCCTTGAGCTCACTTTGTAGCCCTGGCTGGTCTCAAACTTGCAACAATCCTCCTGCCTCAGCCTCCCAAGTGCTGAGATTACAGGCGTGTGCCACCACGCCTGGCTGGGCACAGAATTTCTGAACCAGAATAAAGTCTAAAGCTTACTTGATTTGATGGCTTTATAGTATTTCATAGAAAAGGAACTGATGCCTACCTTGGTTGAAAGCTTTGCCCCAGATCATCCAACTTTAATTGACTAGTTAACATATTAGAATATCAGTAGCTCCTTACGGAAGCACTTATTTGCAAGATGTACTTGGTCTTAACTGCCAGGTCATGTTGATCAGTTAACCAGCAGGACTGCTCAGGTAAGATGAAGCTTCTTCCTTTGCTGCAAGCCTTTCGGTCAGACATGGGCTGGGCAAGAGCTGCAGGGTAAGGGATGTGAGAGCTCCACGCACAGGCCGGCTCTCTCCTTGCAAGCGTGACCAGGCACGTCATCCGAAGAGGCAGACACTTAGCCCACGGCTCTCCCCAGGGGCTGCTCTGAAAGAGTTAAGTCTGGAGATCAAGGCAGTCTTTTCTATGTTCCTAATCATAGGACCCTTTTCATTTCTAAGTGTAAACTGTTAGGATGTTGCATTACTGGACACAGTTGCGAAGTCCAAAGTGCTATTTTTGGAAATAGCATGAGAGCAGAAGTGTCCATATGTGTGAACAGGGCAAAGTTGTACCCAGATAACATTACGAGAGGGTTGCTGTTCTTCAAGTAGTTCCCGAAAGGGCTGTGAAGGGTCACGGGAAACGCGATGCTGCAGGTGGTGGGTGTGGAAAGGACTTGTGAGCGAGCGTGAGGTCAGCCTGCTGCGCCTGTTATCTGCGCAGGCCTCTCTGCAGCTGTCTGCCTTGAAGCACACAGTGTACATTTCTCCAGCTGATACTGCACGGTGTGAGCTAAATGCTCCTCCGCGGGGTGCAGGACAGTCCCAGACGCCGATGGCTTCCTCCCGTGTCCATGGCGAGCACACTGTCTGAGAGGCTTAAGGGTCTCACTGATTGTTCCTCATGTTTTTCTTTTTTCCTTCACTGTCCCTACCTATCTTCCTCTTGAGGGGGAAAAAAAAATTTCTAGAATTGTTTGAAATTTTCTTTAGGTTGATTTGTTGATATTGTGAAACTAATTTGTCTCATACTTGTATCTGTAATTCATCCACTTTATGGAAGGCCACGTTTTAACATACTTGACATAGCTTTTGTTTAATTAAAAGAAAATGATTTTGGATTTAAGGAGTAGTTCCACCAAATCCATGGAGTACACAGAGAGTAAGTGTTTGGCCAGTCTCCCTTCATATGGGTTGTGCTTTAGCGTGGCCAGTTGCTAAACTTCGCCCTTTCAATTTGATTTGTCCAAAAAATTTCTTATTTGTAGGAATAGGCCTGTGTTTTATCCCCTCTGCCCCCCAAAACCCTCTGTGTAGTCATAGAGATCTGTGATGCTCTTTGAATTCATGTTATTATGATACTAACATGATTAATAAAAATAAAATGAAGTCCCGAATTAAAAAGCAAAATACTACACAGGAAAATAGGAGAGTAGAGTTCTGAGCACAACTACAGCTGCCTGTATAACTGAGTATTCACAAGCATTATTTTTCATTCAACAAATATTTAAATGATCACTTTTTACACTCCAGCTACCAGAGGTATAAAAATTTGTAAGTCACGGTTCTTACCCTCGCTGTGCATGGTCAGGAGTAGACATCCAAATACACAAATAGGATGTGAAGTCACTTCTCCTGTCTGAGTGTCCTTTTACATACTTAGGAGGCAGAATTGTCCTAGATGATTGCCAGGGTCCCTTCGGATGCTAACATGCAATCATTCATATAAAATTCATTAAATATCCCATAATTATTTATCACACTTAAAATTGGCAAACATTTTCACTTCCTCCCTAGTTTATAGGGAATAATGTTGAAGATGAATGAGGCAACATCTACCAAATGCTTTAATAAGCAAGCTGCCGAGAGATATTATATAAGTTAGAGGAATTATTATTAATGAGAAAACGAAAACAAGGGCTGATGTTTTTAGAGAGAGAACAGATGGTTCCTTTGTTTAGAATTTGAGTATAAAAGAGAGAGAAAAAGAGATACTTGCCATATTGTTTAGACCCTGAATGTGACTGACTCTAAAATGCCAAAACAATCTGGTTAGGAAAGTCCCATGGATTCAAAATAGCTCCTACGCTGATCAAACTATAATTAATATAACAGAAAAATGACAGTAAGAAAAATCCTTAAGAAATGCCACGGTGACAATTGACACAACCTAACAAAAACTCCCATTTTTGTAACCAACTTAAGAAGCTTAATTTTTCCTGCCTCTAGGAGTGACTGAGCACTGTGGGACAAAGCGGTGGGAAATGGTTTCAAACTACGTTTCTTTCTAAGTCCCTTTCCCCAACTTCACTTGCTCTTGACTCATAAAGGAGATCTTCAGGATTCCCAAGAAATGGCAGTCTTCTTCCACCTTTGCTCTCGGGTACTGATGGGAACACGGAGTGTGATGGGCCGTTTTAATTAGAGAGCAAGCCTTTGGGCACTTGGGGTGGTACTGCAGGAGGCTGGATGTGGGAAGAGCCCTTGGGAAGCTTATGTGCAGAGTTCTGAAATGGTTGGTGTCTTAATTGCTTATGAGCTGTGTCTGCAGTACCTAAGTTAATGTTAATGTCATTCTGGTATGGTTCTTGCCATGCTAAGGCATATCAGTCTTGGTCTGCAGAACATATAGACTAGAAGAATAAGACTTTCAGCCACCAGGCTGGCAACGCTGAATGGGAAGAGCTTCTGGTGCTGCCTGATTCAGCCCAGTGGCTTTGATGTCCGCTGGCCTCAGCTTCCCCTCTGCAATGAGAGGTGGTTAGCTAGAATGTTCATTCTGACACTTACGTGAGCTCAGGTTCACATGTTTTTACACACAGGTGTAGGGAGGCTGAGAATGGCTTTGGATGTGGGAATGCTTGAAAGCAGACTTACCTTCCCAAGACAATGATAAGAGGAGGGAGGAACTCGTGAATTCCTAGTTGAGCCTCTGTTGAATTAGTTTCATGCAGTGTGTCATGAGTAGCGGTGGTAAACACATTCCCAGGCTGGAAAGAGGCAGCTTGGCCTTAGGAAAAGGCTGCAGTCTGGTCTTCTGCTGCATGAGTTCCAATCTGACTTTGGCCACTTACTGCATATGACCTGGGGACACCTATTCCTAAAGTTTCTTGCAAATCTGATTGGCTGGTTGGTCTGTGATTCATCAAAGCAATGAAAAAACAAGGCTTGGGGTCTGCTCAGAATGTTCCCTAGGGCCTGTTTTGTATTGGCATCAGAAGTATAATTATTATTGGGGGGTGCCTTTTCCATGGTAACTTTCCCTTCCCTACCTCCTCTTAGAAACTCACTCTTTTAAAGTGCTTTCTTTCAGCGTAACCACACCACATGGTGGTTTTGTTGTGGTGCTGTTGTGTTTGTCTTCTGGTCTGGCCTGTGAGTTCAGCCATGTCCTGATCCTTTCTGAAGCCTTAGCATGCACATCAGACCTGGTACACAGCAAATTTGCAGTAGAAGCCAGCCGAATCAGTCAGTGCACGGTGGATGAATGATTCTGCATTCCCTCACTAGGCATGAGATTTTTGAGAGCACAGACCATGTCTAATGAGTTTCTTTCTTCCTCAGAACATCCCGCCCAGGGCTTTGAATGCAGTATCTGATCAACTACTGTTTGCTAAATTGCATGAAGAGACGAGGAGATGGATCAGAGCAGGGCAAGCACATTCAGTTCTATGTGGCTTAGCTTGGCTATATTCAGCATCTTCAGACAGCCCAGCAGACATGGGTCAGAGCATTTGCGGGTCCCTGGCTGAGCGCCCCGGGGAGGGAGGTAATTGCTCTTCCTGATGGCCTTGCTCTGTCATCACTGGGGCCCTCTAGCTGGCTGCCTTAGGGACTGCTTGGTCTCTTACCCTTGGTCTCTTCTGGTTGTGATTTTTCTCTCTTCTTTGTACTCAGCACTCAAGGCTGGAATTAGAGTAAACTGTTAGCACAATTCTACTTCATTTGGTTTTAAAAGTTTCGTGGGCAGTCTGGTGTTTTCCTATAGTTCTGTTTCTTACAGGCTCTGTTCTGGAGCCATTTAGAGAGGAAATGTTCAAGAAATGTTCACCATGCTTTCAGCCACGTTTGCTCTGTTACGACTGTTCACCTCTTTAGACAGCCAGGTTGTGTAATAATGCAATTACAGACGGACGCACAAACTTCCCAAGACAATAACAGAACGTGACTCCTTCTCCTACTCCCATTTTTTTTCATTGTAACCAAAATAACATTGGATTTGGATGGCCCTGCTTTTAAAGACATTCAAATTATGGCAAATATATTCTGGTACCTTTACAGTTTTTTGTCTCTGATTTTATTTTCAGGGCTGGGACTGAACCTTGTGCATGCTAGACAAGCACCATTCTGCTAGCTACACCCCCCAGCTTTTGACATCTTATTTTGTTAGGAAAATGAAAAGATTTCTGTTTCTTGAATCTAATTGTTGAAATATGTTTTCAAAATTCCCCATTTTATTTCTTGTATGATGCCATAAAATGGTGTGAAGTGCTACGAAGTTCTAATAGAGAAGTGACTTAAAATATCCCTCGGATGTTTTGTCTGCTTCTTAGTTATTTTGTCATCTTGGGCAGTTTCTTTATCTGCTTGTACTCCTTTATCTGTAAAATGAGGTTATTGAACAAGATGATCTCCATTATTTTCTCCCCTCGTTAACATTAAATCAATTTCACCTGAAGCCTTGGGGGACAGACAGATATTTCTAAGTGTTTATTTCATTTTTCCACCCTTTAAGTGGGAATGATGACCCATCAACCTGTCTAATCATCAGCCACAATATCGTTCAGAAGCCTTTAGGAAGCAGACAGCCTGCAATTTATTTCACTAATTTGTTTGTGATTAACATCCTCTGCCCTTTCTCATATCCAAAAGCTCAGTGTTTTGAAAGTTAATTATAGGGCATTTTTTCCCTTCATAGCTTAGATACCCCTTGTATGCCATTTCTCTTACCTGAACTCTCTGCTGACTTCCCACATCTTATTAAGTAATCTACATAGGGCATGGATTCTTAAAAATTCTTCTCGCCTCCAACATTTACTACTGAACACCTAAATTTTCCCCAAAACTGGGTAAAATCCTAGGGACCCCCAGATTGCAGAAGCCTTGAACACAATCACTCTTTCCTGCCCTTGGATATAGACAAGACAGAAAATAGGGGCTCATACTTATTTAAATGAATCAACTGAATTTTTCACTTCCCACAAAAATATTTTTCTTTATAGGTAGAAAAATGGAAGTTTACTCACATTAGATATCTTGTTGAAAGTTACTAAGTCATTATGTGAGTTGATAATTTACTGACATCTAAAGCTTTTCTTGCATTCTACAGCATCTGACTAACAGTTATAGAGGCTCAGTCCTCTTTGCTAGAAGTTGGTGGACTGAGGCACCCAGGGGACTCTGGTTGTCTCAAGTCACCCAGGGGAACCAGACAGGGACTCTATTCAGCCTATACTTAGAGACCTAACAGGTCAAGGCAGAGACTTGAGTGTGAATGAACTCAACTAGGTGAATTTTCTAAGCCTCACTTGACTCATCTGTGAAAAGGGGTAATGATCCCTAATCTGCTTAAAGGCAGGGAGATGTCCAGATGACCTCTGGAAAAGTCTTCATCCCTGAAATCTGCGATTCTATGAAAACTACAACCCATAATGGATATACTAGTTGCTAAGTACCCAGGAAACTATTTGCAAAAACTTTGGTAGGAAAAAGAAACTATTTTTAGAGTCAGTCTTTTACAGATTCATTGGTACAGGAGCAATACTTTAAAAAGGGAAGGCATAGTTTTGTACGCTGTAAAGAAATTGATGATACTATGCAAAGAACTTTAAAATTTATGAAAATTTTTTCTATAGACTGGTGAAATTAGTTTTATTATTTTGGAAATTGAACAGGGGCCAGAAATAAGATGATTCTATTCTCAGGGCACTAAGGAGCAGAAGGTTAAAGTGTTAGAATCTTCTAGTCCAGTGGTTTGCAAACTTGACCACCTATTAAAATCTCCAGAAGAACATGAAAAAAAAAAAAAGCTTGGTTCCTACATTAATCATTTGAATCACAGTGTCTGTGGTTAGGATCTGAGCTTCAGTCTTATATTTAAGCTCCTCAGCATTGAGAATGTTTGGTCTATTATTGATTTTTGATCCACTTCTGTGATGGTGTCTTAGTTAACATTCTACCTGATGCATTGCAGTTCTGCGTTATCACCTCCCTGATACCCAAATGGAAATGCTGGATGACCACGAAATTCACCCAAACTATGAATACCATGGAAACTGTGGAAAAGGTCCATGAGCCTTGAAGTAAATATTGTGCTAAGGAAGAGAAGGGGTTAACATTTTTACATTGGGATGTACTTTCTTTTTATGCTTCTAAGAATGTTTAAAAATGATAGCAGGGAGTATATTTCATTGCTTTAATTGTTCAAGGTCTTTTTAAAGTATGTGCAGTAAAATACCATTTAAGCTAACTGACCTTTATATTTTAATGCTTTTTGGAAGGGAACAATACTGAGTATTCAGCTGCAGTATAACTTTTAATTATATATGCATTCAGTCAGCAGAGCCTGTTTTGGAATCAGAGGGCTGAGGGTTTTGCTGGCTTCCTGATATTTTACCTGTTCCTGTTTAAACATCAAGTTCCATTGAGTGTGATGGTTCTTGACCTCATAATGTCTAACCTTCGTATTTATTTTTTCCCTCTCCAAACTTATCCAAGAAGGAGACTTCAAGGCCCAATTCATTAAGATTTTTTTTTCTTCTGCTGTAAATTCAGGTATGTAGTAGAATGCAACATATATGACCTAATCCATATTTTGATAAGGCAGACAGCTCTCTACTCCCCTTTCAATCCATTTGATAATAGAGTATTTAACCCCAAAGGCCACCACTAATAGTTTTTTAAAAATTGATGTGAGCTATTATGTGAGTAGATATAGCTTATCTTCCAACTCTAAACTTGCTATTTCTAGAAGGGAGATAGTGCTCAGATTGCTAACATAGTGAACTGGAATTTCAGAGACTTGAATTGACCTACAAGTCTTGTAACTGTAGCTGTAAATATTCACTGTGGTTTTGGACATGGGAAATGTTGTTTTATCCCCAGAGTTTTAGATGACAAAGAAATTATAGAATCCTTTCCCATGCTAAGAAGTTAAAATCTGCAGAATTCTTTATGTAGGTCTGAAAAATATATACCTGTGTATGTGTGTGTATATGTAAGTAGTATTTATAATGGAATAGTCTAGGCTAAATTTATTAGTTATGCTCAAATCCTGTTAGAAAAATAGAGCTAATTTTAAATTGCTACATTTTCCTCCCTTCTCTTTCTTAGTGGTCATTGTTTTCTTCTGTTTTGTTGTAAATGGTTTTGAAGTTGTAAAAAGAAAAGTTTCAAAGCATCTTCCAAACCGCAGCCATACCTTTGATTCAGATTCAGCTGTTGTTACTATTTTAGTCCTTTAGCTTTATCATTTATCATTCCATCCCCCTTAGTTTAGATATTTTTATATGTACTTTTCTGAAGAATTAAAAGATAAGTTATATAAATCATACCACTCTACCCCTAAATGAGGTGTGTGTTTCCACAGAATAAGGAACTCCTCATATTCTCATTGTGGTGATTCAGTAACATTGTCTGTATTCTTCCTCTGTCAGTTGGCCAACTTATGTTCTGACAGCATTTTCTCCCCTTCTACTGCAATCCAGCCTCTAACCAGGTAGTTACTCAGTTGTCATGTCTTTAGTGTCCCTTACTCTGGAACATTTCCACAGCATTCTTTATCTTTTATGACACTGATATTTTTATAGTATGCAATTTCTCCCTTTTACCCATTATACTATTCTCATTTTGTCTTAGTTTCTTCATATTTAGATTCAGTTATATACTACATGGATGATGTGTGTGTCCTGTTCAACTATCCCATGAGGAAGCTCATGATATCCGCTTCTGGTGCTGATGTTAATTTTGGTCATCCTGTTAAAATATTGTCTGGTTTCTTTACTGTACAGTTGCTATTTTGTCCTTTGCAATTATCTAACAATCCATGAGGAGATACTTTATTTTTGCTGCAGTACAATTTTTCTCTCCGTTATTACCTAAATCAATCTATAGTATGATGGTTACAAAGTTAGGGTTTTCCTTCTTTATTGCTGCTATGCAGCACTCAGCTTTCTGGGTCAAGACCTCCTCCCCTGCCTCTTTCTCTGTTTCTCATATGATACGAACTTCCATATTTCTATTTCAATCTTTCGTAATTCATTAAAGCAATGCAACTTTTTATTATTGTTTCACTATTCCAGATTTGGCCAATGAGAGCTCCTTCAAGTTGGCTCTTGTGGCTTGGGATACACCTCCATCCATTGTGTTTTGTTGCTGTTGTTCTGTTCCTGTTGTTAGCATTTATTTAACTGCAGGAATAAACAGAGGTTCTAGTTTCACTGTTTTACTCTGTCTCTCCTCTGAACCAGCCGTTTTTCACACATCTTCATTCCTTTGAATGGAGAATGGAATTAGAGACCAAAATCCGTGTGCCCTGTGTGCTCACTGCTACTGTAGTGCCTTCATTTCGAGCCCTTTCCATACCCAGAGGAAATGTTCTGTCTCTGTTTCAGTGTTGTGTTTTGTTTTTGCCACCAAATATTTTCCATAGGGACGTCTCCAGAGCATCTTGAACCATAGCTTATCTGTGAAGCTTATGAATGGCTGCTAGTCTGATAGGGGAGGAATGGTATTGTAGTTTTAACTCATCTATACCTCTTTAGTTATTTTTTTTTTTTTGTCTTTTTTTTTTTGGGTGCCATTAGTCAGACTCATAACCTCACACTTGCCAGGCAGGCGCTTGAGCCACTGAGCTACATCCCCGGCCCTTTATCTATACCTCATTATGAATAAAAACTTTCTATGAAAACTTTTCTATGAAAAACTTTCTATGTGTTTGAATGCCATCTTCGGTAAGCTTTTGATTCCAATTTTTGGTGAATTGTTTATGCATGTCTTTTGCTCATGGTTTTCCTTTTAGGTTTTTTGTCTTTTTTTCAATTAAAAAAGTCTTTGGAAATTAGGTGTATTAGCTTTTAATCTATGCCATATGTTTTAAATATTCCTCCTAATTTTTGTCTTTAAATATAGTGGGATCTTTTTTTTTTTTTTAAATTTTGTGTCATGTAATCATTTCATTTCTGTATAGGTAAATGTGAGAATCTTTTATTTTATTGCTTCTGGGCTTTGATCATAGTTAGCATTTCCCAGCACCTGTGTTCTCTCATGTCATCTTACAGCGCCTGCATAGTTGCATCTTTCGCACTCAGATCCAGTTCATTTGGAGTTTATTCTGTGTATGAGGTGGTGGATGAATCTAATTGTATCTTTTTTCCAAGTGGAGATTACAGTCACTTGTTTCAACACTATTTATTATGAAAACATCTTGGTCCTGTCGTTTGAGCGGCGGTTACATTTTAACCTACGCTGTGGCTAGGTGCGAAGGAGATGGGGGATGGTTAACAGTGAGATAGAGACATTCCAGGGAAATGAGGTCCTAGCTAGGTAACGGATGATATCCTCTTCAAGCCCCAAATCTTTTGACTTTGAACTCAGAACTCATTACCTTTTGCAAGTCAACTTTTCTGATCGATTTTGTCTGTCCATAAATTGACTATTTAATAGAAAAGGTGTTTGAGACAAGGGAGGGAGTGTTAGGGGTTATCTGTATTTTCACTCTTCTCAGACCTGTAACCACCCCTTCTCTGTAGAAACCTGCTCTTAATACCCCCCATCCCCACCCCGTCTTTAGTATTGAAGACTGAACAGTTGAACTCAGGGCATTGTATGTTCTAGGGAAACACTCTACCACTACGCTACATCCTTAGCCCTATCTGTTGCCTCTAAATCCTGATGATCCCTTACTATGCCCTCTTTTGCAAACTGCCCATGATCAGCAGTTCCTCTGCTCGTAAGTATCCTATAGCCACAGTGGGCAAGAATTTTTATAGAAAGCACAGCAAGATTTCCTGTCTTATAAAAGAATTCGTCTGTTGATAATTTAATTTCAATGACACAGTTCCATTAGTCCACCCTGAGCTGTTTGTAAATCTTCTGTGTAAAGGGTTCTTTTGGGGGTTTTTGGTAGTAAAATATTTGGGAAATGCCAGTTTGAGCAAATTTAGACTGTTTCATTGTTGCAGGACTTCTCAGAGCTCTTAGTCTGAATTTCTTAAATTTATTTGATCGGGAGCAAAAATGTGTCACCCTGTTCCTATACCTATTAATGGCTTGGACACTTTGACCTGCAGAGTTAAGTTTGTTAGAGCCACAGTGTCGCACTGTGTGTACCATTATTCCACATCTTCTTTTTGATTTTTATTGTTTCCACTTAAATTCTTTCGAAATTAAACTCTGTGAAAGCAGAGACTGTTTTACTCAGGAAGTTGGTTCAGAGACCTACCACAGGACATGTCGCATAGTAGGTACGTATTAGCATTTCTAAGCTTGAAGTTGCCCAGTCCCGTATACCTTGTTTGCTTTCCACCCTCAAATGTAGATGTTTTCAGCAACAGAGTCTTCTTTTTAGTCTAAAATATTAGACTGCCTGTCACCCATAGACACGTATATAGAAGAGCCCCTGGGAGAAGCAGCTACCTCACAAGCTCATGGTTGCTACTGGGAATGCAGCTTTCTGCTTTTTTGTTTAGGACTTCTATTGGCTCCCATTGTTGGTTTTTTTCTGCCCTATCTCTCTTTTAGGTCTGGAGAGCTTTTCCCATCAGCAGCCACTCTGATGTACTCCACTTCTGGCCACTCGGAGAGATGACAGCCTACCTCCTGGAAATTATGCAATCTTTCCTGCACACCCTCCTCTCCCAACCAGAAATCCTAATAAGGATTCCATATTTTAGGGTAGCTAATCTCAGCCCTGCACATATGCTCAGGCACACACATGTGCATACACACGGTCACGCACACAAACACACATACACACACATACCTTCTAGTGCAAGACTGGGTGTTCAGTATCTGGGTTGAACATAAGAGTTCTTTGGGAGTTAAAAATTATGAGGCTGTTAGTTCCTTTTTATTTCTCACTATCAATTTCTGTTTCTGGAAGATGATGGTGCTTTATAATCAAAATGACTTTTATTGCTGCTTTTTTGGAATATACATGTAGTTGGTTTTTTGTTGTAGAGAATGTCTATACATAGGGAACAAAATCAAGATTGCCTCTAAACCTATTTTGCAAAGTTACGTGCTATCGAACTACCTTACTGTGTGCATATGTGTGCATGTATATACTATGGACTGTTGTCCTGGGCTTTCCCCTCTAAGGACTCTCTGTACTTTTGACAATGAAATTAATATTTCTAATATTTATGTATTGTAACACCCTGTAGTTAATCTTTACTTAATGCCTACGTTGCACTAAATAAAGTTGAGCTGTGCCAGTCACTGACTGTATCTCCATTCACCTTTGTACTTCTAGGGTCTTGCCCAAGTTTATCTGTGCAGGTGTTTTTGTTTTTTCTCAATAAATGCCTGATAAATTTAAGTGCCTAGACATTAAACTAGAAAGAGATCTGCCCACTTTTTCTTAAGAAGTTAAATGTTACGCATGATGTGTTCCAAAACTGCGAAGAAAGGTGAGAACCTAAGCAAATGAAACGGTCCTTTTATGGGCAGGAATTATTCAGTAAGATTTAACCAGATGAGTCGTTGTTGTCTGTGGTGATTTGGAACTGTCTGGTCGTTCTGGGACAGGGTCTTGTTCTGTTGTGCAATCTGCACAATTTATACCTGGTCCTTCTCATTTTAGGCCTGGTGTGCCATACCCCTTTCTAACATGGTAAATCAGGACTTCAGGGATGAGATGCAGAGGAAACTAGCTTCTGGCAGTCAGGTGCATAAAGCAGTCCGTGATTAACTCACTGCCACTTTTGTGAACAGCTGGCAGCAAGAGATTTTTATGCATGGACTTTCTGGTATCAGCTCTCTGCCTCTGTCACCACAGAAGGAGTTGGTTGGCAGTCATTGCATGGTGAAGGAAGAATCAGGTGGAGTTTGAAAGATCTAAAGGAGAACATTTCTTGATCCATAGATTTCTTTTAGCTGCCTCCCATGTGCATGGGGCATGGTGTGTTGACTTCCTTCAGTTCCTCCCTTCAGGTCCTCAGGTGGCAGATGTGGCATGTGAAACACACCCAGGGGCACTGATCCCAAAGCTAGCACACCCTCCTGCAGCGTGACCTCGCGACACGACTTCTAACAATACCGATACTTAGATGTTAGACTTCAGGAAGTGTTGTCTGTCTTGCCCTTGACGTCACCAGTGTCTCCTCTGCGTAGTACTGGATAAAGACGAAATAAGCCTCGTGCCCCAGCTTACCCCATCACATGCCAAGGGAACTCCAAGATGTTGTAGTAGCTTGCATAAATATTCTTCTTATCTCAGTTACTTCCTCACAGGGTGTGGACTTTTTCATACTGCAGGTCCCACCGTAGGTGGCTGAGCTTATCTGCTGTGTGGATTTGTCCTGGGAAGTGAGCAGAGATGATACCAGTACCATACTCTGCTGAAAATTGTGGGGGGGGGGATTTCACTAGATGCCTTGCACAGTCTTTCCAACACCCACTCAGAGTACAAGTGCTACCTAGTACAGGTGAAGAAGCTTCTGCCCAGAGACTTAATGTTACTCTCCTAGGCCAGAGAGCTTGTAGTCCCAGAACTGATTGCATAGTCCTGAAATTTGTGCTTTCCTTGTATGTGCTACCACCCAACTTATCGTGTTAGAGCATTGCCATTGAATTAGCTGTTCATGGATTGTAGGCAGTCTAGGTGTTGGCCTGGGTTGTCCTTTGAAGCCTTTGCTGACCTCCCTTATGTCCCCCTCCATAGACACTGTGTACAGACTTTTCTGGACACTCTAATGGTTCACTGTGTGCATGTTTGTCTCCAGTGTTACATTGGAAGTTCTTTTAGAAGTCTCACTTAGTATAGTGTCTAATTCACAGCAAGCTTCTGCTATATACATTTTGAAATTTTGCCTCATGTTTCAGCTTTCTAAAAACATTGGTAAGCCTTCTTAGAACTAGGCAATCTGATCTACAGGATACACACTCTTGGTTTTGGATTTAATATTTGGGCCAAAGCTCCTCTTTAACTTAGATCTCCTCACTAATTAGCCTTTGGAAGGTAAGACACCCAAGTGTCCAGCTCATTAACATTTTGGGCATTTCTGAATTTGTGCAAGATAATCGTTATGTGTTTGATCCATGATGTTAACATCACACTAGTTACTGTCATATATCAACATATAAACAGTAGTAATAGGAACAAACGTGTGTGTCATAGTTGTTGTTGATATCCAGATGTTTATTTCCAAATATAGGTCACCATGTTCCACGCAATTTGGAATAAAAAGTCTTTTTGAAGTACTTTATTCTTTGAGAGTCTACTACTTAGTTGAAATATTAAGGTAAATATTACTATAAGAATAAAACATTATTCTGTTTTATGGTTGTGAAAACTATTAATTTTATTGGTAAAACAATTTATTAAGGACTTTAAGATAGTTAAACAGCTAGAGACATTAATTGATGGAATATATAAATACTAGATCAGTTAAATTGTAATTACAAGAGTCCATAAGCTACATAGCTTTGGGAAGAACTTCATATCCTTTCTTAGCTGCCAATTGTTTATAAAAACGTAAATTGGAATTGAAAAGTTAGAAGATTAGATTATGTCATAATTATAATTATTATAGGATTGCTTGATGACTGCATTTATAATATTAAACAGTCTAACTATTAAGAGCGTTTCTAAATTTTAATTATTGCATTTTATTTAAGGCCATAAGTCTTTCACAAAGAGATCTACTTTCATATTTCACATTAAAAGTAGAATGTCTACATTGTCCCTCAACATTTCTAGATCAACACAGCCTCCAAAATAATGAAGAGCAACATCAGTGATAAATGATCTTCAAGATGGAAAAATTTCATCTTTATTCTTGTGTCATAGGAATAAAGATGACGGTGGTAAAGGATTTTAGCTTTAGCTTTATCTTAATACCGATTTTAACATCGAGCCATTTGATACTTGGCCTTCATGGGTTATGGGTACAGATCTTCTCTCCGTGGGTCTTTATACCTTTGTATTGGGAGGTACAAATGCATACATGCAGTTGTTGCAAGGAAGGACTAAAAAGTATTTCTCACGTGTATCTATAACTAATTTGTTTACAAACCGATTCCATGGTCTCCGTCCACTATCAATTGTCCTGTAACTTTTGAGGCAGTCAGGGCGTATGAACCCAGTAGATAGAGAGAGGCTGTGGAATAGAGAAGCAATGAGCATGCGGGATGGTAGAGTCTGACCATCAGACCCCATCGCCAAACTCTGCTTCCAGTGCTCTAACTTCTGTTCACCTTGTTTTAAGTTTTGACTTGACTGTCCCTGGCACACGTACAGCGAGGCATTTAATTTCCATACTGCCAGTCTTACGAGAAGGGTTGTTAAATTCACTAATTAAGGCTATGTTTATGGTTTTTATCCTGATAGCTAATGACATTTCACTTTAATGAATATTGATTGCCTTCGTGAAGGCAGACTGGGGCAAGCCTTTGGTATTCTGTCTCACCTGCAGGGTGAGAGTGATGGTCCCGCCATCCCCAGAGGCCACCTTTCAGCTTTGCCATTCTGTTGTTTACTAACAGCTGAGTAAAGGAGAGGCAACACAATGACCAGACTCAAGGACGGTTAGAGCTCAAGACTGACTGATGGAAATCACCTGACAAACAGTTTTAAAAAGGCTAGTTACTAATTAATACTTGAAGTATGAATAATATCTCTTCCTGGTTCATGCGATATGAAATTGGCTTTCTACCACATATATCTGTTTTGTTTTCAGTTCCTGGTTAGATCATCGATTGCAATTTTAATTTCACATTGGCTTCTTTGTTCAATAATCATAGTTGTATTCATGGTTGTTTTCTGAGCACCTTACACACACACATCATTCCTAATCCTAGAAGATAAACAACATGGAAGACATGTATTCTAATTCCCTCTTTACAAAGGAAACTGGAGCTTAGGGAGCTTAAAGGACTTGCTTACATTCACTCCAGGAGTGGTAGAAGCAGGACTTGGCTACTGGTTTGCCTCCTTACCAACCTAGCATCCTATTTACCTGTTATATTTGCACAACACTGAACACTAGAGATTGAGTTTTGCACACTTCTGCTTTTCCTTGTCCTGTCACAGTGGAGAGCAGAACCTGATGAGCCCAGTGCTGGCACCTGCCAGCAAAAACTCCTTGACTTGTGTTCTGATGTCCCTGGTGCTCTGATGGCATCTGCTGACAGACCATGGGGGCTCAGATGTCCTCATTACAAAAGCCTACCCTGGCCTCCCCTGCTAGGGAGGAGCTGGTTTGTGTTGAGCATGACTGTGATGCTTGAACAGAGCTATTAGTTAGTACTTCTGGTTTATAAGACTTCCCTTTGAGTGCTTTATCCCAACTTCTAGCAGTGACTTCCAGCCCTGGCTGCACATTAAACTTGTTAGGGGGAGGTTTTTATTATAACCACACATGGGCTTCTTCTCTGCAGATTCTGATTTGAATGGACTGGGATAGGACCTTGGGTATCAGCATTAAAAATACACAAGGATTCTGTTGTCCATACTCTTTCTGTGTCTGTGTCTGCCTGTGCTTGTGCCTGTCTCTGTCTATCTCTTCCTCTCTCTGTCCTTTCCTTTCTGTCTTTATCTGTCTGTCTGTCTGTCTCTGACTCTGTCTCTGTCTCTCTCTCTCTCTCTCTCTGGTGTTGCATACTTTCTCTTTGGCTCCAGTGAACTCCCCATCTTAGGATGCTGTCATTCCACGGAAGGGTAGCATGCACTTACCAAGAGCATTCATACTTTTCTGAGGTGGTTAAGGAAGGCTATGGAGAAGGTGTGACAGGATGAGTTCACTGGTCAAGGAGAGGAATGAACCGTCTTGAAGTGGATCACTGAGAGCCCCCGAAAGATGGCTTCCTCCGCCTTCCCTCTCAATCCAGGCTCTCCCTCCTCCAACCAGATTTTCAATAATGAAGGGTTTTTTTTTTTTTTTTCAACTGTAAGATATTCATAATCACTTGCACCAGTTTCACTCCGGAACATATTATAGCTTGTATATAGTGGCTTACCTATTTGTACTTCCTTTTATAAAAATTTTTTTTTTACTGTTTTCATTTGCTCTTACAGGTAAAAGAGTGGCTTCAGTGAGATAATCACTGTGATGTACAGTGTGCATACAGACACATTCTGACTTGTTCCTCCGGAAATACTCGCCCCCCCACTTCAGCCTGGCCTCTGGCACCAGCTCCATCTGTGATGTTCTTTCCAGAATGAAGGCCACTCTTTGCTGTCCCTGGGCTCCAGCCATTCGGACTGTGCCCTGGCTTGAGAGTTCCTCATTCTGCCTTCATTCCTGTAGCTCATCCTGCTGAAGTAGTAACTCTGTCCTGAAGCCGTCTGTCATCTTAGCAGCTAGAAATAATCATCCCCTTTCCTAGAACTGCCACACTGCTCTGAGCAGGAACACTTTTAGAACTGATCACATTGTACCTCGAGCTATTCTTATTCATGCATGTGTATAATTCTTCCCCTTCTACTACTGTAAGCTTCTGGAGGGTGGGGCAGCCTCTTAAATTTGGTAGCTTCCCCCTGTGCCAAGAATATGGGCAGCATTCCATAAATCTTTTTTCCCCCGAATAAATGTGTTGCTGTTAGTTCACCCCGGCCGTTGCACCAAGATAGCCTCACAAGCTCTTGGTAGCTTTGGTGAGCATTTGGAAAGGCCCACTGTGAGGGAGTGAAATCGGTGACCTAGTTACAGCACATCGCCTGCAGGCTCTCTGGGAAGGAGGGCTCTGCCTAAGCTCCATAAAGGGAGAGTTGGCTTTATTTACGGCGCTGGTTGTTCACGTGTCTTTTTAAATGACCCTTTTTTTTTTTTTTTTTTTTTAAATATCAACACAAATTCTCATATAGAAAACTTGGAAAATGTAGACTAGGATGAGAAAAGAAAATGAAAAGTACCTCTAATAGCTGCGCCAAGTTTTACAGAACCCTGGCCTTGTTCAGCACTACACAGTAATTTGGGATGTCCTGGGCTTGGAGAAGTACAGAATTCATTTTTCTGCATTTTTAGTAACTGTTGAAAAGGCCAGTGTGTCCTGTAAGTGTTCTGCTTTTATTTAGTTCTTCTTGTTGTTATTATCACCAGAGCTGACTCAAAAAAAATATTGTTACCGATGCTACTGGGTCACGAAAGGCCTCATGGCTGTAAGATTAGGAAGCACCAAATACGCGAGAAGTGGTTGGTGTCTTTTTTTTCTTTTCGAAAGCAACTGTTCCTCAACAAC
Organism: Chinchilla lanigera; assembly: GCF_000276665.1. NCBI lineage: Eukaryota > Metazoa > Chordata > Mammalia > Rodentia > Chinchillidae > Chinchilla > Chinchilla lanigera. Next base: position 19,549,057 of record NW_004955420.1, on the reverse strand, counting down.
AGCTGTGTGGGGAGAATGACATCACAGTCACAATGGGAGGAACCAAAATTTAAAAAGACAGTATCCATGGAGTACAGAGTAGTTTTTGGTGTGGGCTGGGTGGGGCCTGGCGACCGGCATCAGTCGTTGAGGGTGTGAGGGGGGAACCACTGCCTCCTTTGGGTGGGAATTCCTCCTGTGAGAGACCCTTGGCAGGAAGGTGTTCTAAAGCCTGCAGTGGTCCCCACATCCTGGTGCTACTGTCCTTACATGAAGTAACGAGTCACAGCTCACTTTGGAAATAAGGGTAGGAGGTGATTTTAGAGAACGGGGACCTCCTTCCCGAGGGTGTCCTAATTAAAGCAGACTTCACTGGCAGGCAAAAAAAATCTGTGTTTCTAAAACATGTGCGAAGTGCAGGGGGCTAGTGGGTGTTTTTTTTCTTTTTCTTCTCTCTCTTGGTTTGTATTTTTTTTTTTTAAGGTGTAATTATCACAAAAAGTGCTTTCCAAGCCATAAAGAGAATTTGAACGGAAATTCAATTAAGCAAGAAAATAAAAATCTCCTCAAATCCATTCTGCAGTACTAATCATTGTTAAAGTTTTGGAAACTATTTTTGTCTGTCTGTCTCTGCCTCTGTCTCTGTCTCTCTGTGTCTCTCTTCCCCTCTATGTATTGGGTACATACCTGTGTGCACACTCATACAAGAGGTATGTGAATGGCTTCAATTTGCATGAGCAATGGCAAGCTTTTCCATGGTTTACCTTTTTTTCCTGCAACATAGTCTGAAACAATTTTAGGTCAGTGTACATAGATCTGTGTCATCATTTTAACAGCTTCGGATATTCTCTTCACAAAATATAATTTTCTTAAGGACTGGTAATATTGTAAATCATATACCTTATGTGTCTTTCATAATTAAAAAATAATTACTTAGGTGCCGTGACTATAATCTGCATTTACCAGTAGAGTGATTTGCTTAGAAGGGTTGCTTCTACTTTAGGAAACTTTTAAGTATTAAGAATGTGGCAGGAAGCTTTGTCCTTGGGCAGCTTAGTGACTTAGCGAGGTCTCATCCCCAGAATAAAAAAGGGTGAAGGCCCTGTGTTCAATTCCCAGTGCTATCCCCACCTCCCCAGATAAAAAGAAGAATGAGAAAAAAACATAAAAAGAACGTGGAAGACAATGTGCTGCATGCTGGCACCGAGTTCTTTTTTTTTTTTTTTTTTTTTTTGGTTTTTCTCCGGTACCGGGAACCGAACTCACGACCTTGCGCTTGCCAGGCAGGCGTTTTTGCCACTGAGCTAAATCCCCAGCCCCTTGGCACCGAGTTCTTAATGCCAACTTCTGCCCTGTTGCGCACTGACAAGGAAGAGAAGACTGCACCTCGTTCTCCTGCTGTCAGCGAGCTGTCCAACTGCCCTGGCGTTTCTTGTAAGCATGATTCTGGGCATTAATAAAATGGATTAATAATTAAACTAATACAAAATTATTTTTTCACAGCAAAAAGTAATATATGTGCATGTATAAGGTTAGAACCTACAGGTAAAAGCAAAAAGAATATGAAATTCATCTGTCATTCCACCGCTCACCAGAAACTACTGTGACATTTAATTTGGGGAAGTCGGTTTTACTCTATGACCTCAGGTTTTTGAGTCTTAACGCACCTTCTGTAACCCAGTTCTCAGCTCCACTTTATATAACATTTTTTAAAGGATTCAGTATTTTTAAAAAGTCCCCTCTACATCAAAATGCAGTTATATAGTTTGGGATACTCTCCTGTCACGCGCTAGGAAAATCACTTGAAGTGAGAATCCAGCTCTCACTTTACAGATGGGAAAACTGAGGCCTAAGATGTGTCAAAGATCTCATTTAACAGAAAGTGACAGGGTGCACCTGGGCCCCCTTTGCATCTTTCCCACTCTCCTGAGACACCTACCTGCTTACTGAAGATCTCAGAAGCAGCGGCACAGGGAGAGTGCAGAATGCACATCAGTTTTAAAGAGTATAGTTTGTTTTTTTCCTTTTGTGTCCTTTAGCTGAGCTATTTTTGTGACTATTTAGTGCATGTACAACGCTGCCTCTTGGAGCGCTGCGGCCAGACTAAGGGGCCATTCACCGCTGATGGCAGCCTCACGGTCCCCCACGGCAGATTCCATGGAACCCTGTGTCCGGAAACCAGATGGGAGCAAACTATTCCAATAAAAAAAAATTCAAATTCCAGAGATTGCCTGTACACAGAAAAAAATTACTGCGAAGCAGTGATTTATGAGTGTGTGACTAGGTGGCGGGTAGGGGGTGATGTTGGGGTTGATCGATCACTTAGTCTGTAATCTGTTGGCCAGCACCAGTCCATCTTAAACACCAATGCCAAATCATCCCTTCTTCTTTAAGTCGACCTTGGTGTTCTCCCAGTCCTTTGGTTGCTGCCTTTTGCATATAGGGCAGAGCGTGGACTCATCCATCCGGGGTTGAAAACGCCTTCCAGTCTGATCCCCAGACACTGAAGTTCTGTGGGGATGGAGTAAGGTAGCCCCAAAGAGCCAAACTCTGCAGCCAGGCTGCTCTACAACTACCACTTCACTCTGGTTTCCACATCTGGGAAATGGAAATAGGGTTGTTCTGAGAATTCATTGACTTGATATTTGTAAAGGGCTTAGTAGTGACTAGCTCAGAAGCTATCACGTAGAAGGTGCTTTATTAGCTTGTTAAATAATTACCCTCCCAGCTCGTCACTGATAGCTTTTCTCTTTTGCGTTAGACTCCTGGGGCTTCCTGAAAAGGTCCTTTCGTTTTCCTGCATCCATGCAGCTGTGACCCTCACCCCTCAACTGTTGTTGGCTCCTGCATTCCTGCCTGCCTGAATCTTTCTCATCCTTGCGTTGTGTTGCAGCACACCTTCACCTTCATCCATCCACATATACGTTTATTCCATTGGCAGAGTTTTCGTGTGGGCCAGTCATGTTGTCCAACAAGCTTCTGAGCTGGGCTTGACCTGCCTGTAGCTTGTCTTGTACAGATCCCTGTGGCCGACGCTATGTAGTGTGTGATGGGCTTGTTTGATCTGTCCTAAAACATAAGCTTATGGAAAGCAGGCTGTGTATCAGCAGGTGCTTATTATGCTTGATTTTTAGAAAGAGTAAGCAGATGAATAAATGAAAGAGAGGCCCTTGGGAGTATTTATTTCATTCTAAGAAAGACGAGTAATAGGAAAGAACAGTTGTGTGTTAGCGGGAGGAACAGGGAGAAGGAAGGTGGTTGAGGTTGGCTAGGAGGTCAGAGAACCAGTCACAAGTTTAAGAAAAGCAGGTTTGGGTTGGGAGACCGGGACGGGAGGAGAGCTGCAAACTTGAGGGATACACAATTTCCTTAAGTGGCAGAAAATGTGAGTGATTTGGGTCTCAGTTTTTCTTTTCCACTTTAGGAGGTTGGAGCTGCGTTTTTTCAAAGAGGTGGGGGAGGGGAGGGGAGGTTTGGAGAAAGAAAGTGAAAGATTGTTTTCTAAAGTCTGTTTTGCCAAATAACTCGGCACAGAAAGTTCCGAGGGGAGGGCTCCCAAAGCTGACCAGTGGCAGCAGCCTGGCTCACTCTTTCCCCAGTGTCCTGGTCACCCTACCCCCCCATTCCTTTCCCCTCCCTCCCCTCTCCTTTCTCTCTCTCTCTCTCTTCCTTCCTCCCCTCTTTCTTTCTCATATGAACATTACAAGTACATATCTGAGGGAAATTAAACAAAACACAAAGTAAGCAGATGACATCAACCTGCAGTTATTTGCTGGGTTGTAAAAATGATGTGTTGTAGATGTCTGTACCTGATCACCTCATCTGTCTTCCATTCTGGCCTTTTGCTCCTGCCACCCATCCTCCTTGAGTCCCCAAGCTGCCACTCTCCTTCTGACTCAAAGTGGACCAGGGGAATTGAGCAACATATCCAGATTTGGAGACGCGAGCAGGGCAGCTTTCAAGAGCTGACTTTGAAGGGTTAGCATGAACTAAATTCCTGGCCTTTCCTCTTTGTGCAGACTTCAGATTTTTTTGTTTCTTCGTTTCTTGTGTTTTCTGCTACAGATGCCTTGTTACGGAGGGCACAAAAGTTCATGCCTGGGGTGAGTGCCTGTGTTTGGAGCCCTCGAGCTTTGGGGGAATGCCGGAGATTGTAAATAGCTCAGGTTCTTGTGTGTTCAGCACAGCTGTGTGCCACGGAGACTGGGTTCTAGGGAGGGGAGGGAGTTGAGGGGAGTAGGTAAGCAGGTGTGGCGACCATGGACTGCACCTGGGGGTGACTGTAAAGTGATCAGTGCTAGAGTCCGTGCTGTGCTGTGTGCCGTGGGTGAGCAAGGTGTTCTGTTGTGCCACTGGAGTTTACCTTGCTGGGGGTGGTATTGTTCTAGGTATGGGGACAGTGCCAGGACTTCAATAAACAAGGAAGAGAGAGAGATGGCTCTTGAAGCCAAAGGGAACAGCAGAGGCATGACGATATGAAGAGCAATTGAGAATGGCAGGTTGAGTCTGAAAGATGCAGGGAGCTGAGACATCTGTCTCCAATCATAGAAGTCTCCAGGGCCCTCATATAACATTTGGGACTTTTTTTTTCCTACAGGCAGTGGGTAGCTGTTAGAGTTGGGTTTTGGAGAAGGGCTGTGGTAGGATTACTGTAGTGTGTGTACTTTTGTGTTTTGTTTTGCTTCTACTTTTTAAATTACAGAGTCTTTTTAGGAACGGTTAAGCAACCTTAACTCTGGGGAATGTGCACTGCCTGTCCTTCTGTGGTTTTTCTCCATTCCTGCCGGGTGTGGCTCCTTCTTATGCTTCTGGTAGTGAAGTGTGGCAGGGAGGAGCCGAAGGAGAGAGACCTCGGAGCCCACCCTGTGCCTGTTCCTCGGTCCTTCCTCCCCGCTGCCTCCTCTTTCTCCATCACCACGCCCACCAGCAGCAGAAGCGCTCCCCTCCTTAAAATAAATAAACCAGTTGCTCCGAAAGGTTCCAAGCACATTAGTCACATATCCCAGAAGTTTAATACAGAATTATTTTGACAGCGAGAACAAGAAGTGTTTTCTAGTTGAACGCACAGAACTTGCTTATTCCAACTGGGCTTTCTGCCGCACAGACAGATGATATGTTTTTTAGATGGATCTGCTGTGCAGTGCCGGAGACTGCGACGCTTTCCTTGGATACATAACAAACTGCTCACTACCAAAAGTGGCTGGGGAGATGTGGGGGGAGAGAGAGAGAGAGAGAGCGAGAGAGAGAGAGAGAGAGAGACAGAGAGAGACGGAGAGATGGAGGGAGGGAGGGAGGGAAGGAGAGACAGAGAGAGGAAATGAGTAGGATTGGAGGATGAAGTCAAATTCGTATTATGAACGTAACTTCCTCACTAATAGCTTCCATGAGTCACGGAGAGACTTCTATATGTTTATTTATTTATTTGGCTGCCTCTGGGGCCGCAAAGTCCTTTTTTAAACCGGGGCTTATGCATGTTCCAAAAGATGAGGACGGTTCAGATTGTTGCAATGCGGGTGGCTCTCCAAGCATTCCAGTTGAGTAGCTCTTCCAGAAATACTTCCTGACTCATGTATTGAACACTTTCTGTTGTTGTTACTGGTCAGATGAAAGAATCCTGCCTGCCCTTCTGCCATGCTGGTTTGGAACTGATTTGGTCTGCTTATCCCCATTTAGCGGATAGAAAAACAGAGGGGTGAAAAGTAAAACTGAAGTGTTGCTGCCTGTGAGAGATTTTCTTTTTTCCATGGGAAATGTTTACCTGAACTCTCACCAGAGAATCTGACCAGTGAGAGAGCAGCTTCACTCTCCTTCAGGGTCCGGCCACCAAGCAGGAAGAGTTTTCTTGAACATTGGGCACGGAGACCTGGATGTACCTGTGGTGTGGGGGAGCTAGAGTTCATCCAGGCCTGCAATACCTGCTCCTTCTAGAGGTTGCCAGGCTTCAGGGTCTGGGCTGACTTCTGTTGCGGCATGTGCTCTCTGGAGTTCTGTAGCCTCTTCTGCTTGTTTTCTTATAAGTCCCTTATTGTGAGGTTTTTCCCTCAAAGCACTTACTGGCTGTGTGATTTTGCACACGTGATTCTTTGGGTCTCAGTGTTTTCAGACGCTTTTCTTTTGATCCAGGGGGCTTCTACCCAGCGCCAAGCTATCTCTTGAGAACTCTGGAACCCACTGTGAAAATGACCATGTTACAGGCACTTGATGGGCTGTTGAAGCCAGGATAACCTGTAGTCTGCCTTCTCTAGGCCTTCTGCCTCTCTGCCCATCTTTCAAGGTTGAGAAAGTGGCTTTTGTATTCATCAGGAAAATGTCCCCGTGGGAGGTCTGACTTTTGCTGGAGACTTGACATGGCTTTGATGAATGTCTTCATGCTTGCCCATTTGGGGTGATTCTTCTCAGAGGCTCCTCCATGCCCAGGGCTCCCCAGGTCCACACATCTGTGTCTTGGCCTCCGGGAACAGCCCTTTACTTCTAAGCAACCTTTTGCAGTTAGCGCATAAGCAGCGGTCTCGGTAAAGTCTGCCCTGTCATTGGTGCTCTGGGACAATGACCTGAGTCTTAGGAATATTTATGGAAAGAATAATGTGCCATTCAAACTATTTTTAAAGTTGTGTGTGTGTGTGTGATGAGTTCTGTAAGAGCAAAGGTACAGCATGGGCTGTGTCTTATTCTTCCACTGCTATTTATTCAATACCTGCATTTATGGGTGCTCTGTTAGCCCTCAAAGAAGGTTCTGACTTTTATGATCATACTTGACATTGCAGGACAGTTTCTAAAAAAGCTTTTCCCAGCTAGGGGCTCACCTGAGCCTCAAACAGCTCTGAGGCAAAGGAGACTCAGTAAGATTATACATGCATGCTCAGTTCACAGTGAGGTTGAGAACTGTAGCAATTTGAGCCTGATAGTCCCTGGCCCTTGCTGTACCAACCCTTTCATTTTCCTTCAGCAAGAATAATGAATGCTATTAACAGGTACAACCGACTAAGCGGTTACTTCTATGTCAAACATTACTAGGTAGACACTTAATAGAAAGAACAGTTAATCTTTTCAAGCACCGTACCTCGTATGCCTACCTTGTCAGAGAGAAACGATCATGTCCAGTTTGCAGAAGAATAACTGAAGATAGAGAGCAGATCAATAACTACTGTAGATTCTACCTCCCAGAAGTGGTGGGTCTCAGATTTTAACTGGGACCGCCTGCTTTCAGGGGCTTTTCAAATATAGGACGTGGCACTTGTCCCTCTTCAGGCCTCTTTACAACATACAGCAAAACTTGCTTGTGGGTGGCCATGTGCTACAGCGAGTGTTCCATACTATTAAGCATTCACAGGTGGCTGTTTTTTCTCTTTGTTCTGGGAGGTCACAATGTCTTCATGTTTGTTCCTCTGCTTCTATTTTAGATTCAGTATGTTACAAGTTGAAATTAGGAATCCTCCATCCTACTGAACTATATGCCACTGGGCAAATCATTTCTATCCCTGGGGACTTGGCTTCTTGCTCTTTCAAAATAGTTATCTTTTATGCCCAGATCTTTCTGTCTGTCTGTGTTTTACTTGTCTGGGGAAGCTATATATTGAACTTTCTTTGTATAAAGATGTGGCTTGAAATTACATATACTTTATAAGTTCTTGTTTATAAGTTCTGTTTATTTTATTATTTTATTTTTTTTTGGTTTTTCTCCGGTACCGGGAACCGAACTCATGACCTTGCGCTTGCCAGGCAGACGCTTTGCTGCTGAGCTAAATCCCCAGCCCCCTATAAGTTCTGTTTAGTGTAGAGATATTTCAAAGACATTTTCGGCTTCTGAAATGCAGTTTCCAAAAAATTGAAAGTCAGAAGACATAACTACGTCATATCAAGAAAGATGATGCCTACTTCACATTCTGGTTGGCTAGGTGACTGTTCAATGTTATTTGGTGTCTGTTGTTTTTAACATTTAAGCAAAAATAGTCTTTGCTCCCAAATGCACAGGCTCAAGTGCACATGAGTGCGTGTACCCACATGCACACAGACACACAGACACACACACAGACACACACACACACACACACACAGACACACACACACACAGAATTCTCGAGAAAGCAAAAAAATCTTACATTTGTTAAACTTGCCACCTTCTAAAATCTGGTTCACATACCTTTGGTTGAGCAGAAGAAAAATCTTCCCTTCCTTTCCAAGTTCAGGGTGTGAATCAATTTTCCCTGCCTTTTGCATTTTAGTAAATGTTTCCTAGATGGATTCAGTGGGTTTCCAGTAAAGACAAACAGCCCAGAAAGCAGATTGTATTCACGTCCGAGGCCTGAGTTCTGTGACCCAGACATCAGAACACAGAGCCATATATGGTGCAGAGAGGAACAGGAGAGGGCGTGTGGGGAGAATGCCAGACATACAGTGCATTCCTGAGAAATATGCATACTCAACTGACAAAACAGGACCCTTGTTGATTTCCATGTTATGCAGAACATGAACTGTGAAGTTTGGAGAAAGAAGCCAATGTTCCAAGCGTCTGCCACAAGGAACAGTTTATTTTCCCTTTTCTGTTCAGTTACACGTCGGTTTGATTTGGAGTAAATGTTCAAGGCAATGCTAGCACGGGATGTGGACTAAGAAATTATTCTTACAGTCAGCAGGCACAGGCTCTCTACCCAGTTCCACATTCCGCTGCCATCCAACTGTGAATCTCTGTCTGGTCTTTTTTCAGTGGCAAAGTGGCAGGCTTGGAGCTGATGATCTCCAAGATCTCTACTGTTTCTGTTTTCTTTGGTTCTAATTTTGCCTGAGATTTTCCAGTTCTTGTGGAATTCCCTGAAGAAAGTATTTTCCAATTCTTCCAGATACATTTTGTGGCTTGAACTTAAAAAGACAAAATAAATCCTGGTCTTGATTTTTTTTTTTCTTTGTGACTTCTTTATATATTGAACATTGGGCACATTATTACATGTGCTTTACTTGGCAGATAACTGTTTGCGCAGGATGGACATGAATCTTCATGGTCTTCCTGCTGTCCCTCTTATTGCTGGAGGTCAATGGAGATATTGCCAACATGGAATTGCAAGAATGGACGACATGGAGTTTTTCAGTGGTCTTATTAGTTGTCTGGTTCTGTTATACATTCAGCCTTCTCTGTGTGGGAAATGGGACCAACAGGAGGCATATCCCACAGTTTCTTCACGCCTTAAGGTACCAACTAGGGATGCAAAACTGAGGAATTGGTTTCCCAGTCAGTAATTGGATGAGTCACTTGGCTGTCACAGATGTTAAAAAGATTAGAAAGAAATAGAATTGCAAAACTCTGGCCCTAGAGTGGATTACAGTCGTTTTTACTCTGTGAGACAACGCAGGATTTTAAAAGCTCCTTTTCGTTTTTTTTAGGTTCTGCAGACTATTGTCAACTGACGACAGCAATCTTATTACAAGAGTTTGTTATTTTCCACTCTTCCTCCAGAGGGCTGTATCCAAAGTTGGCCTCTCCCCTTCCCTTTCTAAAAGTATAAGAGCGTTTGAGCTGAGGGAAAAGGAGGATCCTTTGTTCCTCAACACAGCATCGTAACCCTTGGGCTTTGGTGTCTTCATGGCAGCTGATATCCCAAGCTTGTGCACACTGAGTGATTGTGGAAAGTTACTGCTCTGAGATGCCATGGTGGTTTAGCACCGTAAGAGCTGCTGTGAGCCCTTGTCCTCCCAGGTGAGGAGGAAGAACCCGCCTCCAAAACTTGGGCTCTGCCTTCCTTTTTCCACTCCTTCCCCTTTGCTTGAAGCTGGCCACAGCATAGCAACCAAGACCTAGGAAAAGAAGAAGGAGGGAGGTGAGTCCGCGTAAGCAGCGGGATTACTCCAGAGGGAAAGAGCTGAGAGATTTGTCCTCCAAGGAGAGCCGTGCTTCATGCATGCTCCGTGACTGGGTGATGATGCTTTGTGTTTTTGGCTCTTCATTTCTGTCTGGCAAGTGGAAATGCTAGTGGGCCCTGAAGGCCTCTTGTAGCTGTTAAAGCATGGATTTAATCTGTTTCTAGATTGTTTCTTCATGTTTCATGTTGATCCTTGAGATCCCCAGTGATATTGAGCCGATCTCCTTGTTCAAAGCTCTGACAGTACCATTAACCCCCTTTAACATCAAAGAGAACAAAACAGTGAATCTCCCCTTTGGGGCTGCTCGCTTGCCCTACCATTAGGATCCATCTCTTTAGTGTAACATTGACCTCCTTTCTCTACCTATGTCCAGCGGATACTCCTGGTTTTGGGGAAGCATTTGCTCCCGCTTGTGGCGTTCACCTTTACTTTGAGCCCTTTCACCTCAGGGGTAGGTGTGCGTGTGTGAAAGTGGAGGAACTGCACATGATGAATTGGGGGTCTGGCGTGGAACTGAGAATCAACCAGGATTCTCTGGAAGACTCTACACATAGTTCAGGGAAAGATTTAGGGACACTGAGCGAGCACAGTGCATCTTCTGCTTCAGTAAAAGCATCAATTTTAATGATTACAAATGCTTGGTGCTATTATGAGAAAACCGCAGGAAAGACCAATCATATAAACAGTAATAATTTATTGGCCATGACTAATCGTGTGGGGAGTATGATAACGTGACGTAGGCTTCTGAGGGCTTCAGAGTGGACTAACCCCTTTCACACACATTAACTCAGCAGATCTTTATAACAGGTCCACAAGGGTGGCAGGTTAAGGAATATTACCCTCGTTTTACTAATGAGAAAAGTGATGCTCAGATAAAGCGAACAGGCTGTCCAGTGTCATGTGGTGAGGAGAGAGATTGTCCGCTGCTTCGTGCCTGCAGGTTTTTTTTTTTTTTTTTTGAAGCTTCCACTTAATTGGTAAGACAGGCAGAAACCATACACTGAGCCCCAACCCTGTACACAACACGACCCAGAGGTTATAGAGGTCGTCGTGTAATTCATCATGCATTGTGTGAGCCATAATATTTGGTGAATCAGTCGTGGTGATTAGTGGGGTGATGTGTCAGTCAGTTTACTTTTGCAGCTGAATTATCAACTAGGGCTCCAGGATGGCTAACAGGATTGAGGATTTCTAGTTGCTGCCTGCTTATTCACGCATGTGTACTTTCACTTAGTGAAGGCAATGAGAAATAATCATTCTTGAGCATTTAATATGTGCCAGACTTCTTGCTAGGTGCTGGTTTGTAGAAGTGAATCATAAACTGAGGGCTAGAAAGGACTTTTCTTTCTTTCTTTCTTTCTTTCTCTCTCTCTCTCTCTCTTTCTCATAACTGGGAATCGAACTCATGACCTCACACTTGCCAGGCAAGTACTGTGCCACTGAACTATATCCCTGGCCCTAGAAAGGACTTTTCAATGTATTAAATCTCATCTCTCCCATCATCCTTTAATCTCTTTTCTTACATTCATGCTAGGTGAGAAGTCCAACAGGATTTGACTACCAAATGAGATAGCCTGCAGTAATTGGTACTCACTCCATTATTTTTTTAGGGTACTTATTCCAAAGGCCATACCTTTCAGGGCTTAGAGATATATACAAAGTATTTGTAACCTCCATCAGTGGTTATTTATGATTTATTAAATGACATTATGAAAACTAACCTCCTCTGTTAAGCTTATATCTTTTTCTTAGCGTAAGTTTCCTGGGCTGCTTGTTCTCTCTCTCAGTCTCAGTTATTTACATTCATTTGTCTTAAAATTTCCTCTTATGTCATTTGTGTTTCCCTAACTGAATTCTGGCAATTGAAAATTGAGGAAGTAAGTTCATTCGCTGTTCTTTCTCTTGGATTCCATTTTTGGTACTGGAATTATATCGATATAATTGCCCAAATTTTGACTCATGTAGGAACAAGTTCTATGTTCCTACACATGATATTTGAAATCTATTTATACTGTCTTAGAACCACAAAGGGGATCATACAGGTCTTTTCAAATCACCCTAGACTGTGGATTCTGTGAAACCAAGAGCTGCATCAAATTCATTTCTGTATCTTCCCCTGTTGCACTCCAACCATCTCACCCCATGCTGGGTGGCCTCAGCATAAGAGTGTTGAACTGAACTAGATTTGCTACTCTTCCTCTTGTAAATTTCTTTAGTGCATGTTAATATTAGTTGATTATGGGATTTGTTTTGGGAAATGGGCCCATGGATTTAACATTTCATCATCAATTTCAATATAATGTGTGTCTTCTTTTCTTTTCTCCTCCTGCTCGTCCCTCTTCCTTATTGCTCTCTGCCCCTCATTCCACTTGCCCGGTCACTGGACAGAGGAGGGTGGGCCATCAGGTGTGATGAATGGGTGAGTCATGGGGTTTGCTGTCCTCTACCACGGCTTCAGGAATGCTGAGTAACTAATAAAAACCGACTCCAAAGCACTCTCCAGATAGAAAGTGCTTCATATGTAATAAATAATAATGGTCTCTCAAGATGAGACACAGCCACAGAAAGAAGTGCTGACCTTGCCGGCTATGGGTATTTCGGATGGACCTTACGGGAGAAGAGTGATTGGCTGAGGATGATTCCTGTCGTCACTTCGTAACGAACACTTTCCCCACCAAGGCACTGTATATTTCTCTACCTTTACTTTGTGCCGTATCTAGAAATTAATCCTCCCAATTGTCATTAGGAGTCTTGCTGATGGAACACCATGAAAAATGACAGGCAGTCCTTCTGGGAAGACTAATTCAGTGCTCAGATTTAGTCCTTTGGGGAATGCATCCTTTTCCCCAAGGGCTTGTCATTTGCCACTTCTCTTTGATTCCAGGGCACGTGGTAGCCTTAAATGCAGATGCTGTGCACTTTTTCCTAAAAGAAGCAAGGCTGGCCAGGGCCCTTCTGGTGTTAGACCATCAGCATAGGCTATACAGGATTCCCTGCTGGGTTCCCCAGAGAGACTCTGGATTTCCTGCTGATATTTCCCTGTGGGAATTGCCTACTTTTCCTTTGTTGTGGAGTATGGGTCAGTGTGATTCAAATGGACAAATGAAGGCAGGCTGCCCACTCGGGGTCTTGGACAGTGGTTTTACCCGTGTTAAGCAAGTAAGTGGAAGCACAAACACACTCTTGTTTTTCTTTTTGGTGACTTTAATAGCCTATTTCTTCTTCACAGTAGCAATCCACTCTACCTGGACATTATTCGTTTAACTAACAAATATGTCGTGAGCACCTACCGTACTCCAGGAATTCTATAGGTGCTGCTCAGTGAACAGAACAAAGCCTGCTTGACCTCATGTTGGAAAGATTTAGCGGAAGTATGAATGATAAGTCGGAAGTCGCCTTTAAAATAACCATACCAAAAAACACAATAGTTCTTTCATTCTGGTCTTCCTCCTCTCTGTCTCTCTCTGTCTAGTCTTTTATTTCTTTTCCCTGACTCAACACTCTTTACTTCTCTGCTTTACCAAGACACATGTATGTTCTTCCCACTGCCTTTTTTGCCTTCTTGTGCTTTTTTCCTGGTGATGAAGCCGATAGAGCTGATGCTTGCTGGCCTCCACCTCCATGCTCCTTAGCTGCTCCCCTGCTCCAGGTTGTGGGGTGGCAGCGGCCCATGTAGTGAGTCAGAGAACGGGGTTGCACAAGGAAGTGGCTGGTGGTCCCGGGACTCTGGGGGTCCGGCCAGCACCAGTACATTGTCACGGTTCCTCTGAAGAAGTGGCTTCTCCCAGGAAGTCCTCCTTGATTCTCTCTTCCTGCCTAATTTTAATATGGATCTAGCCCCATGGAGTTGCTCAGTAAATTTTAGCTCTTGTCCTTTCTCTGATGTCTCATGATTCTTCTCTGGGACAGATTTAATTGCACTGAACACTAACTAATAATAAATAATAAGAATTTAATGATGAGACTTAATACAACTTCTTTCATTTCATGCTTATTGCACTCATTTCTTAAGCTCCCTGGGATGTATGGACTGAGTCTGTGTGTGTTAGAGGGTGTAGAATGAGCGCTCTAGCAAGCGTGCCTCAGAGGGCATGTTCCTCCTCGGAAAACTAGCTCTTTGTGTTGAGCTGAGAGCCTGGGAGCCACATCTGACACGCAGTTCTAGATTTCAGTGGCTCCGTTGCAGAAAGCTGACCTTCATATTGACCAAGTGGTTGGTTGTTCCTCTTCTATTTCCTCCAAAGCCTGAGGTTTGCAGGTGCTGGACTATCCCCGAGCTATTTTTATCTACCACATATGAGGTATTTGGGAAGAGGGCCAGTGAAGAGTCCTTAGTTAGAAACAAGGCCCAGCTTGTGGGAAAAACATATTCTTCTCCATCCTCATGATCTAGATCTCTCACTTCCTGTGTTTGCACTTCCCTTGTTTGTGGGCCCGATTCTACCCGCAGCCTCCCTTTAGGTAATGTGTGAATGGCATAATTCACATTTATCACACACATACACATATTATGTGCCAGGTCCTGGGTAAATTTCTTTCCATGTGGCACTTCACGAAATCCTCAACGCCAGCCTGTGCAGTGTAGATACTACTTATCCATACTGAGTTATGGATAGATTCGCGATGTGGGAGTTGCATAACTTGTGAGGGAAGGGTCAGGTTTAGAAACCGAATCTCTCTGGCAGCATCTTTTGATTTTGCATATATCCTCTTCGCCTTTGGTTTCTTCTGCCCATCTCAGCTTACTGTGCTTGGAGTAGATTCTTACCCACAGATGAGGTCAAGGGATGGTGTAGGTGGCTGGAAGAAGTGCTCTATCCTTGTGGCATCTGTAGCCAGAGCTCTGTCATGTGTGCCATAGGCTTCACACCTCAGATCGTAAATTGGCCCTCAAGGCTGAGTTTAGACAAACATCCTCTACTGGCTTCATTGTCTTTCATGGTTTACTTGCTTGATCGCAGGGTGGACACACTGACATTTGCTTTCTTGTCCACAGTGTAGAGATGTGCATGGAGTTGTTGGATTCAGTGTTTCTTTTCCTTCATGGCTGTTATAACAGGCAGAGTGTGTTATAACAAGGTCTAGAATCATCGTTAAGAATTTGGAAACAGCTAAGGAAGGAGAGTGAGGTTTGGAGAGGGGCATGACCTTCACGTCTTCTGGTGGGTGGTGCTGGAGGTTGCCTAGGACAGCCTATCCAGCTAGAAATCATCACGTTCTCCAGGGAGCTGCCTCAGCCTCAGCGAGGGGCACTTATTATTGGTGCTTAGCATTTTTGTATTACTTTACATTTGCAAAGTGCTTTCCAGTGATTTATGAGCTGTTCTTGTTTTTAATAGCCCCTGGAGATAAGTTGATATTCAGCCTTCCGAGAATGTAAATGCATAGAGAAGGCCCATCTCATCAGATATTGTTGGATCAGGGTTCAGGCCTTTGACCTCCTACTCTAAGGACATTTGGGGTCACTGTCTCAGGTGGAATAGTAGAAATCAAGGGAATTTAACTTCAGCTCCCAGAATCTCTAAGGCAGGGGTGGAATGATTGTGGCTATTTAAGGAAATGGGATAGAAGCTATTATCAGAATAGCTGGATTCCAGTCTTTATTCTACTGCTGACCAGCCTGATTTCCCTTGAAGAGTTCACTTCGCCTACTTATGCTTCAGAATCACCCTTTGGTAAAACACAGGTTATCTCCAAAGTCACTCTAAGGCTGACATTGTGTTAGATATAATCCAGTGACTTTGGACTTTTCTGGAACCCTTGTCTAGCTAATGAATCATATAGCGGGGAACCTGGGTATAGACCTAAGCCATTAGAAAACGTATTAAAAAGATGCTTGCCTTCCTTTTTCAAAGATTCAAGGACTCACTGACAGCTCTGTGCCTTCAGCTTCATTTTAAGAAGCACATAATCTCTCTCACTATAAAACTGAGATAGTAGAATTGCTAGAGGAAAATCAGACTGGATCCAAGGCCATCAATTCAGTATCTTATGGGCGTTGTAGAAAGTAATTAGCGGGCTTGATTATCTCACTGGTTCAACACACGTTTTAGGGATGTGATGTAATGCGAGGAAACATTTAGTTGTCAGATTTTAGAGCTGTATCAAATTTATTCTTGCAGGAAAAGTCTAGTTGTCCTGGCAACCTGAAATTGATTTTCTTTTTGCTCTTGTCAGCTGAAACCGGTCCCCTTTGAATCATTCCTATAATTTAATATAGAGAACTGTATGTCCCCACCTGGCGACGGGATCGTTCTTAATGACAGGTAACTCTGGCAAATGATTCCTCTCTTCTTTCTGCCTGAGCCGGAGCCATAGTTTATTGCTGCCTTCACCCTGTGTTGTTCTCTTTGTGGTTATTTATCTGTCTGTGGAGTTAGGTATGAAAGGAAAGTGGCATTCAATTAATTAAGAGTTTAATCAGGCCTGTTGAACAGTGATGTCATTGGCAGCCAATCACAGCCTTCCATTTTCAGTGACCTCCTGGCCATGGGCAGGATTTGAATGCACTCCAGTGGAGGGAGTCCTTTTGTGGGTTTGTCTTACAGTTTTGTAACTTGGGGCAGGTGATGTAATGGCCAAGAAAACAGAGAGAAAGGAGGCCTGCCCTTTGCCTCTGTGTCATCTGTATTAAAGGGAGGGCTGGCCTACAAGACGTTGAATCAACATCATTAAGAAGAAATTGATGCGCACGATACACAAGCAAGTGGTGAGAGAATGCTTCACCTTGCAGAAGTAATTGCAAAGCTTGTAGGCCACAGGTCCTGCTGTGCACGGAAGAAAGGAGAACTTCTGATAGGGAACTGCTGCCAGCAGTTTTGAGGAGACCTGGAAATCAGCAGAAATGCCAGAGAGCAGATAAAGAAATAGATATCAGTTATCCAGAAAGCAGGTACCCAGAGTCTAGAATCTGCTGACCTCATTGTGATTCCTGGTACAACTCTATGATGGCTCATTAGGCAGATAATTTATGAGTCTTTGAAAGGAAGTAGTGCTTACCGGGAGCCAGAACAGGGTCATTTAGCCATGTCCCTTTTGTTTGGATTAAGAGGCTGGTGGATAAGAATATGACATAGTGTAGAGTTTAGGCCTTGGAGGTAGATGGGGTTTAAATCCAGGATCTTCTGCTTTGTAGCCACATAAACTTAGCCAGGCTGCTTAATTTCTGTGACTTGGCTTCCATCTCTGAAAAATGGACTAATAATAGGCTTAACAAAGGTTTCTGTGAGGCTTAAATGAAATAATATATGGGAGGTGTTTAAGACAATAACATGCACATGTTAAACATGTAATAAGTATTGCCATCATTGTTATTAATAGGGAGACATATGGATATAGTGGACCATTTAAAATATTTTACATAGTCGCAAGTAAGTTAGACACATGTAGATTGGATTATAAAATAAGCAGTGGGTGAGTTAATGTGTCCGCGTAAAAACCTGCATCTTGATGGAGAAAAGCCCCAAATCATTGCAAGCTTGAAGACACAAAGAGCGAATTTGTGAACATTTTTTTCAACTTACTAAACCTGTATCTACTCTCCCCTAATTTTTTTCCTGTGAAAAAATGTGAACAATGTGCTGATGTGTCTAGTCTTTTCCAGAGCATTTATTTCCCTCTAAATATATGTTTTTGTTTTTTTTTTTTTGGTTTAGAATACTTCAGAGGTTATTTATATAAAATTTACATCCTTTATTATTTCATAAAACTTCATTACCATCAAAGTGAAAACACTTACTTGGAGCTACAGTACCCTGGAGAACCCTGTCTGATTTACATACAGTCACCCTCATCAGAGTGCTACCTGGGAAGTTTTTCTTTCTTCACTTTGATCTTTTGTAACTTTTCTTTAATTCTTCCCCTGTATCATTCTTTATTGTCCCCTCCCATCCCCTCCCCTCCCCCCTTTCCCTTCCCCTCCCCTCTCTCCCTTCTCCTCCCTTCCCCTCCCCTTTCCTCCCCTCCCATTACAGGAGTGTGCCACCAATGCTCAGTTTTTACCCTTAGTTTAACATGGATCTCAGTGACCGGGCACTCACATGATGTTCAGGGTCTTCCGAGAGGCAGACTCTGGCTTCTTCCCACCTCTGAACTCTCAGGTCCCTGCCACTGTGTGTGGCACTCTGCTTCTTTAGCACTGGAAGTTGTGGTCCTGTCACCCTGCCTCAGGCAGCCATGGAGGGGTATATGTAATCTAGGTCTTATGTAGTTTCCTGTCCCGAACACAGGGTGATAGGAGGTTGGCTTGCAAGCACATGTCGCTCTCCTTGGGCTGCTGCAAGGGCGGGCTTCATGCTGGAGGGTGTGGTCGGGTGGTCTGAGAGCAGTGAGTTCAGAGTTCCTGTCCTGTGGCCTGGATTGGGTTTCCTTGGCCTCCTGCTGTTCCTGACATGTGAGATATTCCTGATCAGGGCCCTGTCCTTCCGATTCAGGCCCCCTTCATGCTTCACCTGCTCTTCCCTCTCCACCCACGTTGGTCCCAGGAGAGGCCCCTCCTGCATCATCATGTTCTAATTCCTCCTTTTCAGGAACATCTGCTTTCCCATTCAGACTCTCCCCAACCCCCCAACCACAATGCAGTTCGTACTTTCGGGGCCACTTTCATACACTACCTTGTGTTTAAGTGGCTGGTGGCTGTTTCCGGTTTCTGAGCTTTGATCAGAGTGCACATATCTCTGAGCCTTTGGTGCCTGGCCCCAGGGCTGGTCTTTAAGATGTTCTGTGACTGTCAAATTGCACTACTGAGGAGGCCCGAGGTATGGAAGGCTTACTTTGGTTTAGGAGCAAAACTTTCCTGAGCAGCTCTTGGCGTTTCCCCAGGTCCTGCCTAATCCTGTGGGGGGAGAGGTGTTGTCTACTCAAGATGCTGGTGGTGCTCTTGGTGAAGTGAGATCAGGACGTGCCAACCCTCCTCATCTTTCGGTTTCCTGGAGCATCTACTCTTCCATCAAAGAGCTTAGCCTTTAGAGAGAGGAAGTGGTTTACATGGCGACCTCTAAATTCCTGACTTTGATTATTAATCTTGAAGAAAACTTTGCAGTTGCCCCTGTTACAAGGGAAGCAGACATGCCAAGAGGCTGCTTTGTGAAATGGAGTAAAATTCCGGCTTTGGTTTATGACTCTGACCTTCGGGAAGAGTCCAGGGTGAGACTGTTCACATGATGTGCCTGATAAAGCCACTTCCTACCGGAGCTATTGGGACCTTAACACGATTGCTGCTTGTGAGACACATTTTCCTGACTTGCAGATGAATGGTGTTGTCAGTGATTCATGCAGATAAAAATCCCTTATGCTTAAACTGCTTGAGAGAGAGATGCACCCACTAGCAGAGCACCCGATCTTTTTCAACATGGTGAACATGTTGGTGAACTGGCATAGACTTGCTGTGAGACTGGCTCCATTGGCTGCTTCAGTTTGATTGATGTACATGACGTCAGCAAGACTGAGATACTAAGCCTGAGCCCCAGTTTATGTGGCTTTCCCTTGGGGTTAAATATACCTTGCATGCTTGGTTGTAAAGATTAGAGAATGTCTATCAAGGCCCAGTGCAGTGATATGTCTCAGCACTTGGCTGGAACATTGATACGCACCCCTCCAAAGAGCCAGCTCCTCTAGACTTGGGGGGTGTGTTTATTGGGGTGGTGTCCCACAGAGGTGTTGGCACAATTTCTCGTCTATTACCATATTGCCCTCTGCGTCCTGGTTTCTCTTTAGAAACCAGACTTGTGGAACCTCCTATATGGACATGCTGATTTTAACTGGATACTAACAAAAGCATGCATAGATGAATGCAACCAGTGTGTCCGGAGCTTTCAGATGAGCTACTGAAAAGCTGGCAGTATTTTATGTACAGAAGGATGCTTTGGGAAGGGAAGTTTGATACTGGTGATGGAGAGATGAGTTAGAGCTTCCCAAAGTGATGGTGATCAGGCTTAATATAGGACAGTGGCGGGTGCTGGCAAAAATGGACTGGTAGGCAGGGTGGGTAGAAGGAACAGAATGGAATTTAAAGGGCTCAAGGTAAAGAGTTAAGTTTAAACTTGGGATACAGAGCTTGGAGACACTGCAGCTACAGGAGGTAGCCAGGGTGTGAAAATGAGAAAGGTCAGGGCTCTCTGTAGTCATAGTCCCACTAAGTAGAATGAAGGGGTGGCCTGGGGTATGTGTGCATGTGTAAGGTCCATCCACCTAGGCACATGCGCGTGTGTGCATGAGTGTGTATCGGCAGCAAGACCAAAGAGTTTGTGGACTTACCCAAAGCCGTACAGCTAGGAAACATCTTTCATTTGAGAACAATGCTAAGTTTGGTAATGACTGCGAGTGACAGAATTGGGCAGGGGGAACATGGAGGGAAAAGGCCTCAGCCCCACTTCCTGCCCTCCCGAGCAAGTAATGAGTAGGAGTTTGAAGTTTCACTGTTTGATAGCATCACCTCCTCTGCTTTCCCAGAAATTATTCCTCGAAGTATGACTCGAATTGTTCCTGTGTTGGGAGATGTCTCAGTTCAGAGCTGACTTTCTGCTCTGCTTGTTTACTAAAGAATGGTAACACCGGCAATTCAGAAGTGACATAATCAGGTGGAAAAAATGTAGGCTGTGGAGTCAGGGGGCCTATGAGTGAATTTTGCAGCCGGTTCGAGAGACCTGTATAAGTAGGCAAGTGAACTTCTCCCCTGTAAATTGGAGCATAGTGATGTCTACACAGGGAATTTGTTGTGACAGTGCTTTGCAAATGGCAGTACTGGGCAGAGTATAATAAAGGTAAGGGAGGATACGGACTTGGATCCTATTTCCACATTCTGAAGCAGTAGGGGGAGATTGGTCAGCATCTGCAAGTTGTGCACATCTCTGGTACTGTAGTATCTTCTCCTTTGTGTGTGTGCGTGCTGGGGGACGTCTTAGAATGTTGCGGGTAACAATCATAGCATCTCCTGACTTTGAGATTCTCCCCTACCCCATGCAAGCACGAGAGCTGCGGGATCAGGGTCACTTCAGGCTCAGTCACTTCCTAGCTCGCTGCATTGTCCTGGGAGAATGTTTCAATCTATACACCTTCGTTTTTTTCAGACCCCAGTGCCAGTTCTGGACAAAAATAAACTCAGGTTTGTGTGTTTGGTGGCAGGTGAAGACTCTTTGGAAACTGCATTCAGCTCTTTGTAATTTTGGGTCACATTTTCTTTTCTTAATCTCCCTGTTGGTAGCGGTTAAAGGACCTCTTAGATTTTAAGAAGACCCACTGGTTCAGAAGAGGAAATAGAGCTTCTAGAGGGAGTGACTTTCCCAGAGCCTTGGAAGGGATTGGAATCCTAAGACCTATCTCCTGCTTTGTCACAGTATGTCAGACTCCACTTTTCGACAGGAACCTGATTTTCCCATGTCTAGAACTGTCACAGAGCGAAACAGGACCATCTGGAAGGGACATCACCTCTCCTAAGCCTTGAGGAGGGTGGGAGATGTCTCTGGTGAGCAATGCTGAGGTATGGTGGCTCCTTTTCCCTCCCCTCCTCTCCAGGGGTGAACTGTTCCTTGGGTATCTGGGCTTTGAATGACGCAATCTACTCATGACCCAGAGGACCCTGGGGTAGCTGGGCAGTATGCTGGAGTTAGAAGACAAAAACACCTCGTCCTGACCCCAGAACCCATTCACTTTGTGCGGTTGACAAAGCCCGCTCTGATCTTCAGTTTATCTATGGCAAATTTTGGAGAATAACTCTGAACAACCTTTGGAGTAATTTTTTTCTTACTGCTTTATGGGGTTGGTATGGAAATAAAAAAGGAAATTTTTCTGGTAAATAAGACTGCACTATTTAGACCCCAGGACTTTATCATTTAAAATGGGCAGTCGACTTCTCTGTTCCTTCCCTGAAGAAAAGTCATGGATACTGAAAAAGAAAAGCAGCTTAACTCCTGAGGGCAGTTGGCAAGAGAGCCATTCTGCTTTTCCTTGGTGTCTAAGGTCCCTGAATTTAAACCTGGACCACCTCACATGTAGGCTGAGGAGGCAAAGTGAGATGACCTCATGTGACCCAAGCACAGACTCTAGAATCTCAGATTCCCACCAGCCTCACATCTGTGTCGATTTCTAATAGTCAGTTCTTCACCGAGCCCTCCTTTGCCAGTGCAGCCTGTGCAAACATGTTTGTCGCAGAGACCTCACACTTGGGCTTCAGAAGGGCCCCTTGTAAGAATCGCGGCCTGGCAAGGTCACACAAGGAGGAGATGGCAGAATCCAGCCTGGAAGCCAAGTCTTAGGATTCTCAGTCCTCTGCTCTTCCTGACATATCACTCTTCCCTCCTGTCAGGTGAGGAGCGAAGCCAGATGGTTTGACAAATGGTTCTTGTTGCTGTCAAATCTGCATTCTCTTCCTGCTCTGACAGACAGTTCTTACCTTTTCTTTTTTTGGGTGGGGGAGGGAGGGAGTGGGGGTGGGGGGATGAAAAGGAAAAACCATTTCATTGCCTGGTTCTGTATGTGGCAGAGATGGCCAATAAGCTCTCGTGTCTCTGGCAAGAAACAAAACGAAGGCCATGAGCAATCGTCACCTTAAATTTAAAACACACAGAGGCCTAGAAATGGCAGGCTGTGTTAGGGGACAACACTGATTTCATATATATTCATCTTAAAAATACGTGTTTAAGATGCCATATCCATAAATACTAATAAGCCTGTCTGATTCCAATTTTCAGGTGAGATTAGCATTTTATTGAGTATTTTATCTGTCAGATTCAATACTCGATATACCATCCTCCCAGGCTTATTAGCATAATTGCTGTGCTTAAGCAACAATAAAAAATTCAGCAGTAAAATAGCAGTTAGCGCAGGCAATTTGTTATCAAAAGCTTTTACTTAAGGACAGCTCCAGCCTGCATTTATTAGCAAGTTAGGGTTATAATTTATTTTTATTTGGAAAAACAAAAGGAGGGAAAAAGATTTT
Source organism: Chinchilla lanigera (assembly GCF_000276665.1). Lineage (NCBI taxonomy): Eukaryota > Metazoa > Chordata > Mammalia > Rodentia > Chinchillidae > Chinchilla > Chinchilla lanigera. The sequence continues at coordinate 19,526,292 of NW_004955420.1, read as the reverse complement.
TCTTTTTTGTTGTTGTTGTGTTGAAAATAATAGAGAAATTAGAAAGCATTGCCTCTCGGCAAAATTGTCCCTATCCCTTGTTCCTGCGCTGAAAGCAGGCTGTGATGGGAATAGATTCCACTTGAGGCTTTTTGGCTCGGATATAGAGTTGCTCTCCTAGGCACTGAAGCAGGCAAGTGGTAATGTCCTTTTGTGCTTGTGCAAACATCTCTGAAACACTTTCAAATCTCTGCTGTTGCTTAAATCTCACACCAATTCTGTGAGGTCTCCATTCTTAGAAACAGAAGACTGAATTAAAATGACTTGTTCCAGATGAAGCAGCCGAGCAACACAGCAAGCTTCAGGAGCTCCTCTTCCTGCCTCCTGTCCCATCTGAGCACTAGGACCCTTTGTGCAGCTACTTGGAACTCCTGATATGGGCACTGCTCCTCCTACCCATGGTGGTGGAGGGATTTCGGCCTGGTCTTTTGTGTAAACTCGGGTAAAAACCTCATACGTATGCACATACACACTCACATACCTGTACATATGTATCTGTCTATATACACAATGCACGTCCACATACAAGATCATGCATATATATTTTTTTCTTAAAATTTAATTTTATACCCTTGCATTTTATTTTCTTTTGGCACCCTGGTTGTAGCAACTCACCCACATGAATTTCTCTTGACATCAAAGGTCCTCCATCCCTTGCCTTGAGAATTTCTTTCCCTCCCTCCTTCTCTCCTTCCTCCTCTCTGTCTCTCTCTCTGTCTCTTTTCTCCTCCCACCCCTAGTGACTGAATCTAAATAGTACTTGTGATTACCATCTGTGAAGGACCTGGTGTAATATAAATGATTTCATAAGTAATGTGTCAGTCTTGGTAGAGAAGTCTGTTGAAAAACTTACGCTTGTGGAGATTGGGGTATCACGTTATTTCGTGAGAAATGTATCAGAAATAAAGAGAACATTAAATTTAGACTTCTTGTGTGTTTTAACACTTCACTTATGGATAATGATGTTTAAGTTGAAGATAAATTTGGGGTGAAAATGGACAACTGAAGCTCCTAAAGTTTGACCCTTTTCCCCCCTAGCATCTTAAACTTTGTTTCCTCAGTAAGTTCAGAGAAAGATCATATAATTGTTTTTGAGCACTCTAACTTGTAAGGGTCTATGCTGGCCACTGTGTAGTTTATGGACTGAGCCAGAGGGGAGTGGGAAATGCAAGACATGTTTAAACTACGCGAGTAGATATTAATCATAAATTAACATTTTTCTTTTATCCACTACGATAGAATAGAAACTGGTAAGAATTTTTATGTCGTTTAAGTTTCACTCATGTATTCATTCAATAAACATCCATGGAGCATTTATTATGTGCCAGACATCGTTGTATTTTACATATAGCATCACATTTATTTTCTGTAAGGAACCTAAGAGATAGTGGCAGGTACTGTTATTATTGTTCCCATTGTTTTGTGAGGAAACTGAGGCACAAAAAGCCTCAGTAACTTGTTTAAGCCACCAGTTGGTAAGTAACAGAGTTAGTTTGGTCTCCCAAGCACATGTTCTTTCTGCTGCACAACCTGGCACAAAACAGTGAACAGGTAGCTGTGTAGACAGGCAGTGCTAATGTTGGTGCAGATAGAGGCTGTGCACAACCTGGATGTTTGCGAAGAACACTGAACTTAAAGCTGGACAAGTGTTCAAATCCTACAATTCTTAGTGTTTGCAAAAATCCTCAGTCAAATGACTTCTTAGGATTTCATCTTTTTTTTTTGGTACCAGGAATCAAACTCATGCCCTTGTACTTGCCAGGCAGGCACTGTACCACTGAGCTACATCCCCAGATAGTAAAATCTCTCTTCCAATGTCACTGTAAAAATAAACTTGACAGTGTATTTGACATCCTCCAGGATTGGGGATTCAGACCAACTTGGAAGTGCCCAGGAATAGGCCATTTGATACGCTGCCATATAAGCCACATTGCCTGTGTTTATAGGAGCCTGGGATATAGGAGTCTATTCCCCACTTGATAGATCTTGGACAGATAACTTTTCATCTCTTTGTGCCTCAGTTTCCTCATGTGTAATTAGACTTACTTCATACGATTGCTATGAGGATGACATAGATTAAGTGTATATAGAACAGTGCACACTCCATAGCAAGCTTTTGTGAGTGTTGGTCTTACTGTTCCATTGTGCATTGTATTTCATCGACAGTGATGAAATAGGGCGGGCACAAAGTGATCACTTAGAACCATGTAGAATCCCTGCCTATTCACTGAAGAGCAGTGAACAAGTGTAGCGTGGGATATAAGAGTTGCATTTCCACAGTCACTACTGATCTTGTAAGAGTTCTTGACTTCTCTGTTTCTGACCTTTGCTTGTGTGCATAAAATGGTTGGAAGAGTAAACCTGAGAGGGTAAAGAATGTTGGGGATGTGGAATGCACTTGGGTTCTGGATAAACTCCCTGCCTGGGCTAAACACCAGACAGATAGAAACTCTCTGGTAGAAACACGGGGCAGCCAGTGTTCAGTTTGATGGACAAAGACAGCCTTAGAGTGGCATTTTTTGTTGTCTGCACCTTCCTGGGTCCTATTCTCAAAGCTGTTTCCCATTTCTTTCCTGTTTAGAAACTACTGCTGTACTGGGCCACATTTTCCTCGGACCCTTTCTGTAACACCAGAAGGTGGTGGGAACTTGGGCGTACCTATTTCTTCTTCAAAGGTAATACAGTTTCACTTACAGATTTTACCCGCCTTCAAAGAGCAGGAGTACACTGAAGACATTTCATTTTAGAGATATGTTGCTGAGATGAGCTCTAAGATGGAGAATTCTTCAGGATCTTGTGCTTATTGGGGTTATTCAACATCAGTTGCTTTTACAAAAGTTCATGCAAAACTTCAAAGAATTGATAGGTCAGATTTGGGGGTGTTCCTTTAGCTCATTCAAAACAGAAACAGAAAAAGAAAAATATTTGTTCATGTCACTCAAAAATTTTGTAATAAGAGAAAACATGATGCCATACATTGTGTGGGGGGCTTTGGGATTTTCAAAGCACCTTAACATGCATTTTCTCTGTGTGCCTTCCTGTGACCCTGTGGGGTGGGGAAGGCAGGGTTTACCCTCTTTTCTCTTCTAGAGGTGCTGTAACCGAGGTTTAGAGAGGTGAAGTGAGTTTCCTCACAGCCAGCATGGATGTGAATCCAGAACATTTTACTTTGGGGTGTTTTCTGCTTTACCCCCTTGTTACTTTTTTTTTCTCAGTACTGGGAATTGAACTCAAGACCTTGCAGTTCCCAGGCAGGTGCTTGTGCTGCTGAGCTACAGCCCCGGCCCTGCTTTACCCTCTTGATTTGAGTATAATGAGGTCCCTCTTAGCAAGTACTACCCAGGTTATAGGGAGTTGCACTTTACCTTCAAAATGTTTGCTTGTATTTTCCTTCTTAAAATGAATTGGTTAAAAGCCCCTATAATTTGCTAGTAACTTGTTTCTACCAAAGTATAAACAGCAGTGAATCTCTAGGACTTACTGTTAAACCAGCGTGTGTTTTTCAAAAACTCAAAATGTCAAAGTATTTCCTGAAACTTGCTTTAATGAACAGAGAGGTGAAGTTAGCATTCCCTTTTTTGCATGAGGTAATTAGGAAACAGGATGTTTCAAGCTTGCTACATGAATTTAAAGAGGTACTCTTGTACTGATGCGAACTGGATGAGCGCCTTACTGAGAGGTTCATGCTGGCAGAAGCTGTAAGTGAAAGAAGTTCTCATTAAGCATATTAACTATTTTAGACTTGCTTGAGAATGTAATGTGTTTCATATAAATTGGATCCAAGGAAGTCTTTATCTCTACACACCAAAAAACAAAACAAAACAAAACAACAACAAAAACCTCAGAGAGAAGCATAATTTACATACCTAGTTCCAACCTCAAAATCCCTTTTCTGAGAGCTTGGGTGTGTCCTCAGAGTACAGAAGAGAGAAGCTGAAAATGCCTTGAGCTTCTTTATGACTTAAATAGAGTCTGCCCTGGCCTTGCTTGCAAGATAGAAAGGATTCAGTTCTCTTTAGCAAATGTCTTTGGGTCGCTCAGACACTTGCACGAAGTAAGCCGAGTGCTGTGTTACAGCGTCAGGTTCCAGCTTATGGGTCAGCTGACGAGTGTTTTAGAAACTTATGTCCTCCCTTCGCACCACATGGCTCTCAAGTGGTGACATCTGAGTGCTTTGCCAGCTTCCTGACAGTATCTTGAAAAGCCTGCCTTCAGCAGAGGCACAATGTATTTCTGTTTGTACAGCTCACTCCCTTGACCCCTGAACTTTCCATCTTTGATGGTTTCCTTTGAGGTTTGCATCGTCTGGTACTGTTATTAGTGTGATTTATGCCCCAGATGCACATCACCCTGTATTTTTTTAGGATATATCGCTATGAGTTCTCTATACCCACAGCAGTCTCCATACTATTTCCCTTTAACATGCAATGATTAGCTCCACCTCTGCAAGCAAGGTTAGAAATGAAATCACTAATGTGGTAGGTGGGATGCAGAAAGTGGAAGATTCTCTTCTTTGGGTATCTGTCATACCTTTAATTCTGTTCAATCTGGCATTGCCTTATTCTCCGTGTCTCTTGAGCTGAAGTTTGAACTCCTGGAAGGCAGGTGTCATGTATTAATCACCATGGTGGAGCATGGCCCATAATAGATGCTTGTTGAGTAATTGGGTTTCATGTCTTCAGAGGCTGAGAAGGTAGTTTCCCTTCACAGAGAGGTGGTTGTGAATGTTGCTCCTTCCGTGTTTTCCAGGGCTTGTCACCCAGAACACTGTTTCCACAGCTGGTTCCTTGGGAGGATAATCCGGTCATGTCATATTAGTGTAAGCTCTCTGTAAGGTGAATGACATACTCATGAACTGTCTGGATGAGTTTTACATGCACAGGGACTTTGGCATCTCCTCCCATATCAGAGAAGTCTGGAACACACTCCTCCCCTTCCTCACCTGGGTAGTGAGATGGTCATGATGATCCTTGAGGGGATAAAGAAAAGATTTGTCAAACTGAGCACCAAGTAACTTAGTTTCTTATTGAAGAGAGGTTATTTTATCTTTAAAAAGTAAAGCGCTTCATGGGCAAGAAAAGTGCATATCCTTGAAGTGAAATATTTCTTAGTAATAAAGAAGGATTAAATATCAACAGATGCTATGACTTGGAAAAATGTAAGCATAGCAAGTAAAAGAAGCTGGTCACAAAAGGCCACATATTATGTGACTCCATTTATATGAAAAGTGTGCAAAAGGCAAATCATGAAGTGTATAGAGACAGACAGTGAATCAGGGCCTGCTCCCTGCATTGGGGTGGAGAAAAGGAGTCCCTGCTATGGGTATGAATTTCTTTGGGGAATGGAGAAAACATTCTTAAATTAGATTGTGGTGCTAGTTGTACAGCTGTGTGAATATGCTGACAACTGGATTTGGACTTTAAATAGGTGAATTCTATTGTATATGAATTCTCTCTCAATAAAACATTAAAAACATAGATTGGCCTTTAATTTATATTCTGGCTGGAGATGTATGTCAGCGGTAAAGTGCTTGCCTAGAGCCTAGGATGTATAAGGTCCTGAGTTTGATTCCCAGCATTAAACAAAACAAAACAGAAGAAAAATTTAAGCCAGGTGTGGTAATGCATACACATAGTCCCTGTACTTGGGAGGATGAGGCAGGAGGATTGCAGAGTTTGAGGCTAGCCTGGGTAACCGTTGCAAGACCCTGTTTTAAAAAACAAACAAACAAACAAACAAACTCACTGAAAACAACCCAAAGCCAAATATGCTCTTTGAAAATTGCCTTAGGGAATCAAAATAGTTTATATTTAGCCAAATTTTTAACTCATCTTGATTTATTTTGGGCAAAGAAGTCATCTGTACCTAAAAATGATAAACACAATTAAGGAAAAATTGATCATAGAACAAGAGCCACCAAGCTTGAAAGATATTGCCCCCCACTTTATATGCACAATCTTTTCTAGGAGCTTTAAAAATGTATACTTCCTGAAATGTTGATTAGTGAGATATCCCATAAGAAATAGCAGGGTACTGACAGCCCTGATTGCATAAATAGGCGTTTGGGATTTTGTTCATGGTTTGCTTGTCAGCACAAGAGAAATGTGTGATTATGTTGAATGATAGTTAATTTCCTTATCCATCCATTTTAAAAATAAAGATATATGCCTGGAAGACAGGTGTCCATGGACAAAAACAGGAGACCTGCAGCTTTTATAATGAACTCCACCGAGGAACTAGGAGGGATACCTTCTATTTGCAGTTGACATTTGAGTTCTGACTGATTTCTGACTATAGCTCATGAACTCAAGAACTTTGGCTAGTGCTTTGCCATGTAGTTTTCACTTACTCTTGCTTTGCGTTTGTGTCTGGACAGCTTTTTCTCTCTGCCTTCCCGGTCATTGTCCCACCCTGTGTGACTAACCTCTTGTGTGCCCAGAGTTCAAAGAACCACCAGTGGACTTGTGTAGAGACACGGGAGGGGACTTGCGCTTTCTAGCTTTGCAATGTGAACAGTTCATACACAAACAGTTCTCTTTGATTAAGTATCTGCTGAAACCAATTCACATGAACTCCAATTAAACTTTAATGAACAAGTGGGTGTATTAATATCAGCTGAGTAATGTAGGCAGCGCAGATTCCAGTAAGTGACTCACTTCTCTGAGCAGCTCATTCCCCATGCACGGTTAGAGTTACTAGAAAGCTTCCAGCTGTATTTGAGTGGATCTGGTCTGGGCCTTGTAATTCTAGCACTGCTCGGGGCTTGTTATTCATCTAGTGACAAAGCCACACTCATCTGGACTTCTGTTTGCAGAGCAAGGATTGAGGGTGGGGAGACTTGTTCGTACTGAGCAATTCAGGCCCTTTGTGGAGCAGTGACCATGTGGACTTTTCTTTTCTCTACCTTCCTGTTGTTTGTTTTGTTTTTCTCTAAGTGGGAATTCTTTTTCTCTCTAAACCTAAGCGCAGTGCAGGTGAAGATGGAACACTTAGTTCTGCAAGTTTTGAGTGGAGCTTAGTCTCCCTGAGCCTTCCTTTTATCTGCTCTTGGAATGAGGGGCCTTTTTGGGCATGGCCTCTATTCTGTCTAGAGATAGATGGCTGTGTCTATTTTCTAGGAAAGAGAACAAGAGAATGAATATAGTCTAGCTCTTAGTTTCAGGCCTGGCTCATAATAAGTTCTCAGCAAATGTTTGTTAACTTGGACCAGTGGGGTAGGATTTGCAGGTGAAAGGGGCTTAGTTCTGGACAATTCAGAAGCTCAGACTCTCCAGGACATTTAACATAACAATGTCTGTGAAGTTACAGAGGGATAAAGACTAGAAGCTTGGAAGAGGTAATGAGCAGAGAGGATTTCAGGAAGCAGGGAGGTCACAGAGGTGGGCTGCCTCTGAGAAGGCTCAGGTTAGGGTGGGAACAGGTGTAGGGGTTTAGGAAGGTAGTTTTTGAGTCATCCATGAACATGAGCAAAAGTGTGGGTGAACCTGAGGAAGAGGTAGGAAACATTCAGTGTGGTTGGAGGAAAGTATATATAGGGGCCTACTTGGGACTGAGTTGAACCTCCGCTTTGGCCGTGAGCCTCATTCCCAGTTCCGTTTGCAGTGCCCTCTCCTGTTATGTGGGATTACACAAGCACAGCATCCAGAGTTAGTTTTCTCTGTTCTTGTAAGATAGTTCCTCTCCCGTAAGGGAATGTGCCTGTAAATCTCCTAATGTGGAGGAGCTCAGAGTACAGGGGTCAAACAGGTAAACCCCAAAGCCGGGAGAAAGAGGCTGAGTTGCATGTGCTCCCTTCTCTAAACCCAACGATTGGGCCACTCTCCCCCTCTCTCCTTTGGACAAGAGGCCAACAGAAAGGGGGAAAGTAAAGGATATTTCCAAAGTAGGGGGCTGAACAGTAGAGCAGGGCCAGCTTGTAGAGGTGAGGAACCGGGATAGTTTTCTGGGCAGAGAATGATGTAATTCAGGCTGGTTAATCTACTTATGCAATCCCAATTGAAGGACACACGTAGACAACTCACATATGGATAAACAGATCTTGGGCAATGCTGTCAAGATCAGCAGTGCAAGAATCAGACCCAACTCAGAAATCACTGCCACCCCGTGATGACAAAGTGTGGATATCGCTTGTTAGGATCACTCCCAGACATCCTGTAGGGAATATCATAGGGTAAATCCCGGGGGAAAAGGGATACTTTACAGGATAATACCATAGGTAGGAGTATGTAATTGAATAGATAAATTGTTTTTGAAGTTTTGGAGAAAGTAGAAGGAATTCTTCCAAATTGGAAATTAAAAAGATTGATGGTGCAAAGTAGGAATTATATATTGCTTATAGGAAGCAAAGAAATGAGTCAATAGTTTATTTCTCAGCTAGAGATAAGTAACAGTCAATGTCATTGAACATCTACCTAGGTCATTAATTAAAATCTGTTATTTCCATTTTACAGGCAAGAGAACAGAAACAAATGTAATGATCATTATCCAAGGACACTTGGGTCAGGTTCATTGGTCAGCCTAATTCTTAGTTTCATCTTGGGGATTTCATATAGAAGTGAAACAGTCAGATTTGTTTATAGAGACTCATGAGACAGTTGATTTGGATTTGGTTTTGACAGTCAAAGGAACTGAGTAGATGTACTTTGTTTAATTCTCTGCTTTGTTTTGGTAGAAGAAATTTGATTAGAAATGTAGTAGCCATAATGGATTATGCATCTTTGACAAATATCCTCCAATTCAGGGTTTCTTTGGCACCTAACATCGTGTCAATGATATTTAAAGTAATTTATAGAGGACAGGTCATCTCTCATCTGCCTCTTGTCTTTTTTCAAGACAGTAAAAGGAGTATCTTATATGGATCAGCTGATTAGCTTTCCTGAGGTAAAGAGCCATTGTTAACCCAATTCTCCCAGTTTCCAGGGTTACTTCATGGATCTTCTTTTCTGGACATCTTTGACAGACCACACTGCTCCCTTGGAGCCAGTTTTCTCTTTCCTTTTCCAGAGTAGATGCCACTCTACCATTCTGGCCACTCTCTGGTCCTTCTTCTTTGCATACCATGAATGTAGGCCACTGACCTTTTGGTCCTCTTGCAGATACTGGTCTGTCTACTTCATTGCTTTCTTACCTGTGTTCTCTCGAGTATCCATCCTGATGACTACACCAGAGTTTGCAGGTAAGACTCACTTGGGGGAGTTTTATTAGAATTCACTCTGTTATCTTTAAACCTTGGGGTGTAGGATAGGAAATTTGTATTTTAAAATCCTTCTTAGAAAATTGTGATAATCCTTAACAAAATCTACTGTTACCAGTTTACTTTGTGTGTGTGTGTGTGTGTGTGTGTACACTTAGAGTAAAAGTTTTTAAAAAGACATTTAAGGCGTTGGTATCAGCAAGAAAAAGACACGGGGCAGGAAAGAGAGAAGGTCAAACGAAGGGTGTGGTCTCAGTTGAAGAGGAAGCTAGCTGAGACTGCAAGGGAACAAAGGCTCATCCTCCTGAACACCTGCTTGTTTTATACCCCAGGATCATCCCCATAATGACTGTTTCTTCGGCCCAGCAGCGTGTTTGCTTCAGCATGTATGTTCTGTGAATTCTGTTCTAGAAATTTCCTTGGTGACAAGAGATTGAGGGCAGGAGTTCTTATGCAGCTCAGCCCCATTGAAGATGAAGATGTTAATGAAACCCTGTTTTACTCTATAGAATTCAAAGATTCCATGAAGATGGAACTTTCTTTTTTTTTGTCCCCAGGCTCAAAGCAAGCCCAGTCTTTTTCTTGTTTGGACGGGGTACCGGGAATTGAACTCAGGACCTTGCTCTTGCCAGCCAGGCACTTGTGTCACTGAGCTATCTCCCTAGCTAAGCCCAGTCTTTTTTTTTTTTTTTTTCGGTTTTTCTTCGGTATCAGGAATCAAACTCACGACCTTGTGCTTGCCAGGCAGGCACTTTTGCCGCTGAGCTAAATCCCCAGGCCCTAAGCCCAGTCTTTTTCTGGATAATCTCTATATGATTAATGTGATGGAGCCTTTTAGGAACAAGCCAGATTTTGGCAAATGCAGTCAACTCTTTACCAAAGAAAGACCAACAAGGCAGATAATTTGCTGACTGGCTGAGGGAAAAGGGAGGCCACTTTTCCTTTTCCCAGCCTTGGACTCTCCCTGGGCTTTTTGGGGTGTACCAGGTGGAGACCCTATTATAAGTTTGCAATTGTATCGTCTTTATTTTATAACTACAGACTAGACCTCGCTCTTTTTCTAAGGAGCAAAGCATCAGTAAATTCTAATGGAAAAAGTTGTTTGATGAATGGGACAGGAAAGTGTCACCACAGTCCTGGTGAGTCATTCTGAGACCAGCTCGGTGTGAGCTGCCTGGCTTCCCTGACATGGACTCTACTTCTCCCTGAGTGTGCTGTGATCTGAAGCAGCTTTTCACCCTTCCTCAGTTTCCTCTTCTAGATCAGACTGTATCTTTAAAAAAACTTTGTTCCTGGACATCCTCTTTATAGGTTGGACTCGTCCTGTTAGGATAACAGCCCTTACCAGAAGTCATGGAAATAACAACAGTAAGAAATTTTGAAGTTTTTGGAAAGAGGTAAGAGGCCCAGGTAGACTATACGTACAGGATTTTGTTTGGAAGGAGGGTATTGGAACTTTGGGATGGGAAGAAAGTGAAAAGGTTTGGTGCTTCTTTTGAAAAAATAAAAAAAATCAATACTTCACTGAGAAAAATAGATATTGTAAACAAGACAAGAGGAAAATGGTACTTAGTAGCCTGCTACTAAAGTAGCTCACCAACTAAATGTTACTGGATTCTGGGTTGCTTGCTTCTCCTTCTGGAGTTAAGATTCCGGGTTCTTTTATTCTTGAACAAAGAACTGAACAAAACAAGGAAAAAACAGTGGCTAAGTTTACACTAGAAAGTAAAAGTTGGGGGAGAAACTGGCACTGCAGAGCAAGCTTGGGCCGAGTAAAGAGCATAAAAGCAAAAATAAAAACACACGATGTGACTGGGAAACACTGCTGGCTACGGTGGAAAGTTATCCCCAGCTCCTCATGGTCTCAGTGGGTATGTTCTTTATATTGTCCCAATCTCGAGGAAACCCTCAAGAACTTCTACACAGCGACCCTTAGAGGGGGGGCTGGGTCCTACTTCTCAGACCAAAGGCAAGTCTAGGCCTTCCTTTGAAAGCCTGCTGGAGTTCCCGTGAGAAGTCCACGTATAGGGCTTTGGCAACTGTTCTGCCTAAGGGTCTGGAATCTTGTAATGAACAAACCACCCCTACTTACCCCACGGGTTTTGACTCTCCTATCCCCTACTCTCCTATCTCAAAAACCACCTGTCCCCTTACTATTCTATCTCAAAAACCAGAAAACCTGGGATCAGGTCTACCTTGGCCACATTTTGCTCTATGAGCTTGATTGTTCAACCATGGAGCATCAAATCTATCTACTTGAGCTGTTAATTTTTGTTTGTTTGTTTTTGTTTTGTTTTTTGAAACAGGTTCTCACTGTAAAGCCCAGGCTGGCCTTGCACTTACTACGCAGTACAAGGTGGTCCCCAAATTTTGATCCTTCTCTCAGCCTCCTGAGTGCTCTACCTGGTTTGGATCAGATGAAGTAATGTGTGTGCAAATACTCTGCAAACAGAAAAATGCCATTCTGTTTCCTTTCTTTGCTAAGGACTTATTTTTTTCCTAAAATAAAACAAACTTGTCTTTTTTAATTTTAAAATTAAAAATTACATGGGCCCATTTTAGAAAATTAAAATGCAGAAAACTATGAAGAAAATTAAAACAGCCACAAGTCCCATCATTCAGAGATACGGTTTTAGGCGATATACTAACCACTCAATTTTTTAAAGGAGTGCAGAGTTTCATATATATAGTAGTAGTGTTTCACAAATATATCTTTTACTCTTTATTAATGCTAGATTTTAAGCATATTTCAATATCATTTAAAATTCTTCAAGATATAAATTTTAACAACTCTGGGATATTACATTATATGATGTATTTACATGCATCATGATATATTTGACTGTTGTTTTCATTATTAAATGATAGTTGTTTACCAAGAAGAGAACTTGATTTAAAAACAGGCAATAGTGCATACCAAGGGGAGGCAGGCTATGCTTACCAAGAAGGGAACTTGTTTTAAAGCCAAGGCTACTTTGCCATGTTTTTACTGTGGAGGAATTTGAAATATTTTATCCTAAATTATAACGTATTAGGCTGAAGTTCAGCTGTACTTTCAGTGAAGACTTTGGTTAAGGTAGAGGTTGACCAGCAGAATTGTTAGCTCAGAGAAAATTCTAATCATAACTGAACAATTTAGACCAAGTTGTCCTAAACAACACTAATTAGTGAAACATAGAAAAGTTTTTTTTAGTAGTCCTGTGAATCTGCTACATTGAATAAATTGCTTTTGCTGTCTGGAAGACTTTTCAGAAGGAAACAGTAGATTTGTTTTCTCAAAAAGGTTCATTTTCTCTTACTGGATTTATACCTAATACTGTATCACATTTTGAGTGTGATGACACAATGATGAAGAAAGACTTCTGAATATTTTTAAAATGAAAATTTAAGGAGCAGTAGGATCTGAGAGGAGATTTTCAGTTATTTCAGTGTTGAGATTAAATTTTTTTGTGTGTGGATTTATATCTTTATCTCCCTGCACTTCTGTATGTCTCCTTCCCATCTTATCATCTACATTGGCCTGAGTTCCAGCCTTCTTTTGTCTTTCCTTGTCTCTGTTCCTGCTTTTCTATACATCTTTCTCATTTTGTATCCAGTCAACCACCTAAACACCTCCAGCTGTCCCAACCTACCTCTGTCTTTACCTCTCTCTCTTCATCTGTCACCCCATCCGCTGATTCACTTGTCCTTGTCTTCATGTGCCTATTCTATCTCTCTAGGCATGAGATGCAGTGACCATTTTGGTGGGAGCATGTGAATTTCTTTGCTGTGTTTTATTCTGAGGATCATAGGGGTCAAAGATCATGAGAATCAGAAAGTGAACCTAACTAAAACTCATTCATTTTTGTTTCACTTCAAAATCAGGAAGGATATTCAGGACTGACCTGATTATCCTTTCTATACTAATCCTTTCTAGGATATTTTTAATATAATACGTTTTGGGGACTATTATTTCAAACTAATATTTTGCTGCGATTCAGCCACCAGGACAATCTTGAGGTCAAACTGAGAATGAGTAAGAATGTACAGATGTAGTCAGATGTGGTGGTGCACGCCTGTAATCACAGCACTTGGAGGCTGAGTCAGGAGAATCACCATGAGTTCAAGGCCAGCCAGAGCTACATAGTGAGTAGAAGGCCAGCCTGAACTACATAGCAAGACTCTGCCACAGAAGAACAAAACAAAACAAAAAGTACAAATGCAGCATTTTCAGGGGGTTCAGGTATAGGATAATGAAGGTATTTTTGAGGTGTGGGAAGCTGTGTAGTCTTTGCTTTTGGGCAAAATAGAAGAAAAGGAAACATTCCTGAAAGCCAATTTCTCCTGAGTCTGAGAAAGGTGGTTTTCATTTCATAATCCATTTTATAGATGAGAAGCAGAGTAACTCAGTGATTTGCCCAAGTTTACATGGGACTCAGCTAAAGGGTGGCATAGCTTTTGTGGAACAGACTTGCTGCGCGCTAAAGCCCTTACTCTCTGCTGTAAATGGCTCAGAAACCTCTAGAAAACCTGTCAACCCTTAGCTGTGTTCAGCTGTCCACTTTAAATTTTATAGCAACCCCAGCTTTCAGAAAGGATCCTGCAACTAGCACAGTTTTCAGGCCCTTTTGTGGGAGATGATAGTGTTTTCACATGGACATCCTAAAGAAGATAGCTCTGAGGATATGAATGGCAATTTGAATTAATAAATGGGGTTTTCCCTCCTCTCCCCCTTGTGCTTGTCTTTAACCTAACCCAAGTCTCTTTAGTCAACCTGGCCCAAAAGGCACAAAAGTGAGACACATTTTAGGAAAGCAAACAAATCAATGAAATGCAGTGACTCTCTCCCGACTTTTATATGCTCTAGAAAGCCAGAAAAGACAGCTATTGTAATATATTGTGCCAGGCCAGCTGTTATAATCACAAATGAGCCTGAAATAGCACTGACTTCTGAAATCACAGCGAATTTATTTAGTTCTTAAATTTTCCATAGGTTTGAAAGCTCGCTCTCCCTCCTTTTTTTTTTTTTTTTTTAATCGTGATTAAACTGTAGCTTTGCTAACAACATTCTATTCTGGGCGGGAATTCATTTTGGCATAATTAAGAATGAAGAGGGAGATGAAAAGAGGCTTTGCCATCAGACTTATCCTATGTGATTTTATTCTTTTAATCTTTCATTTTATTCTTTAAGTCTTTTAACTGTGTACTGGGTGCTTTGTGTTGTGTGGGTGTGGTGTACTAGCACAGGGATCAGCAACCTTTCCCGTGAAGGACCAGATGGTTCAGTACTTTGGTTAAGTACTTTAGCCTTTGTAGTCCATATGATCCTTGTTGAATCTACTCACTCCGTTCTCCATCACTGTATAAAATACTCAACTTTGCCGTAGACAAAGCAATGGAGTGTGGATAAGTTCCAACAAAATTTTATTGCAAAAGCATGCAGAGAGTTGGATTTGACTTGTGAGTTGCAATTGGCAGCACCTGTAGTGAAATATTCATAACATTACTGGACTTTGTCTTGTTTTTCCGCAGTGCGTGACATGATAAGTGCCTATAAATATTTATTGAATGAATGAATGAATGAATAACAAGTGAATGAGTGAATCAGACCCTTTCTCTGATCTTAATAAGCTCTTATAGTCTAATAGGGGTTGTAGATGATTTAGGTGCATAATTTATACATTTTAAGAACATATAAAGACTACAGGATGTAAAAGGAGAAGAGGATGGAGAGCAGGGAAATCAGGGGTTATCTGGGCTGATCCTGCACAAGCCACAGATGGTAGAAGCACCCTATGGGCAGAAGAAACACACAGAACATACAATAGTCAGGACATTGGTGGTGAATAACAAGTAGCTCAGATGTTCTGTCATAGCAGTTCCCTGACTTGCTTGATCTTGAAAACGATCAGCTACTAAAAAGAGATTCTTAGCCCTATCCTGGAGGTTTGATTATTTTAAAGGCAAGTTTGGCTGATGATAATTTGCAAAATAAACATTTGAAAAGAAATATGATTTTAGAAAGATACACTAGAACCATTGCTAGTGGAAAATAATGTTCTGCCTCTTCTTAAGAAGAGAACTGGTATCTGCTAATGGGACCCATTATTGCCCTAGAATGATAGGCACTTTCTGCGCCATAGAATGGAGGAAGAGTGCTGGTGGACATCTACACTTACCTATGTCCCTAACTTCTTATGTCCCCTGTTGATATTGTAGGAATAGTACAGCCTTCATGATGAAATGATATGCAATTTAGTAAATTAAAGTTGTGCAGGTTTTAATAAAAATATCAAATTCTGTGGAGCTGCTTGATTTATTATGTTTGGTTCTCTTGGTTGGCAAACACTTACGCGGGCGAGTGGATTCAAATGGCACAATAGAAAATTTGTATTCTCTCACCATACCTCCAGCTCAGAGTGTCATTTAACTTAATGCCTGCATTTGTTTGTTGACAGTGACCATGGGTGAGCTAGATAGTCTTAAGTCTCTTTTTTAATCATGGAAGAAACTGAATGCCTAACAGCCTAACAGCTAAGCTGTCACTTGCTGGAGTTCTGTCCCCAAAAGATTGGCAGAACCAGACACCTAAAGCAAATGTTAAATTATTTAATTTAGTGTTCTTTTCATCATGCCATCTGCATTTATTAATAAAGTTCCTACTTTGCATAATATCTTTCCCCTTTTAATCTCACAGACATTTAACCATTCTCTTAGCTGTTGATCATAAAGTTACATCTTACTGTCATCTCCTAGACCAGTAACCCACTGTTATCCCAAATAAAAGCTGAGCTCTGTTTCCCTGAAGAGCTTAATATATTTCCTGGCACTTAGCGTGTGTTCAGCAAATAATTGTAGACTTGAAATATCTAGAGCATCTTTTCTTTTCTCATGTGTTTTGACTCAAGTTTCTTTGCAGTTATATTGTCAGAAAAGTCAAGCTCTTCCAGAATTGCTGAAATACAATGATGCTTTCTCTTAAGCTTCTTTTAAAAATAAAAGTTGAATTCCCCTTTTTGGCTGAGACCTTTCTTAGCAGCTCTTCTGATAGCTAAATGTCAGCAACTTCAAAAAAGAAATGTCAGTAAATTATCAGAGAAAGAAGTTGCATATTTATTTGAAAGGAAGTATTTTAATTGGCCACTTAAAATAAAGATTATGACAAAGTATTGAGAAATTTCGTAGTTTGCACATTGATGTCCATTTCCAGAACATTTTTTTTTTTTGTTTGTATCACTGAGGAGGTATCAATTTATTTCTTTCCTGCATTATGGTTATTTATGTTCCTTTGTCTTTCCTAGTAGATAGTGAATTCTTTGAAGTCAAACACTTACAAAATTGATCTTTGCATCCCTGTGGAACCTAATGCTATAAGCATTCAATACCGTATATGCATCGGGCCTGGGATATAGCTCAGTGGCATAAGCGCCTGCTTGGCAAGCACAAGATCCTGAGTTTGATTCCCGGTACCAAAAATAATACTAAATATACATTGTCTAAAGACATATTGTTAGAAGATGATGAATCTTACCTAAAGCTTATCCTTATTTTGCAGCAGTTCCTACTCAACATACAGCTTACTAAACATTTGCCTATGTTGCATTATTTTTGCCCAACAGTGGTGGTGGGGTTGATTTGGGGTAGGAGTATAAAAGTGAATAAAACATATTTATTTCTCTCAAGGGACTTTATAGTTTGATGGGAATGTTGACATAGAGCACATGCATGTAATGTGATATAGAATTCTGAGTAGGTACTAATAACCTATAGCAGAGTGTTGAGGCTGGTGAATTCTGACAAGGCGAGTCAAAGGAGGCTTTAGCGAAGAGTTAATATTTGAGGTCAGCTCTGTTTTACCTTGGTCTTCCATTTCGGTCATTGGTTTTGATCTTTCTCAACATAATACACATACACAGACAAAACATGCAAAATGATGTTTCTTCTTGTTGTAAATAGTCTGTATATCTTAGAGATACGTGGGATGAAAGAAAAGAGGGGCAGGTTTTATTATGGAATCTGAAGATCTATCGAAGTCCAAAAGGTAGCTGAGTGACATTATCGAATGGATGTCATCCGTAATGGCACAAACAGCAACAAGATGCATACACCATTCTAAATGAATGTTGTTCTTTACTAAGCATTTTCTCATCCAGCTGTTGTTCTCCTCAGTGGTTTAATTACATTGTATAATGGAATGTACAGTATACTGTCCATGTACAGTATACTGCTGGTTCCCAATCCTGCTTGTACATCAGAATCACCATAGCCCTTGAAATATTGTTCCCCAGCTTTCTCTGCAAAGAATGAAATCATAATACCTGCAGTGGGATCCACTCATGAAATCTCCCAGTCAATGGTTAAAACTGGAATCAATAAATAATATCTATTCCTTTCTTAGATACACATTATGTACTCCTTATCCCCTGGTTACTGTTTTGTTTTTCTTAAAACATTTATTATTACTGTACTTGAAAGTTACTTGTTCACTTACCCGGTCATGACTTTTCTATGTTTACCATAAGATGTAAGCTCCATGAGTATAGGGATGTAGTCTTCTTTTAAGTTTCTTTCTGTGTCTTCACTTTTTCAATCAATGCATGGCATATAGTATTAGCTCAGTGAACATTTCTTTGAATGAATCCTTCACCGCAAAGAGTTTGTAGTCTATTGAAGGACACAGCCAACACATTCTTAACCCTATGAGATAAACCAGTGGCAGTGATGTTCAGGATGACTTCAGTCACAATTGAGAGGTGCTGTTTAACTTTTAGACACTATTTGGATAAATTGTCTTGAGATTTACTGAGTGAGCTGTGGGCAGGTTGTGGTCAGCTACAGTATTAGACTGCATTTGTTCTGTGCTTTTCATGATGTGCACATAGATGCACAAAAGTGTGTGCAGGTTGGGCGGTAGGTAGTACACTCATATCTCCTCCTGTTCGGATGCAGCTTTTCAGGGAGATGATTAGGGATGACGAGTGGGGCATTTTAATAAGCTCAGAACTGATGGCAGAGCTTCACCCAGTCTCTAGTGAATTCTGATTTTCTTTTACCTTTCTAGGAATACCACCTTGTTGATCATTCTTCCCCCACCATCTATAGAAGTTGATGTCAGCTGTTATTTTTCTAAGATGTGTAGGGTGGATAGCATTCACAAAACAGGACACTGGGCTGTGATACAGGGAAAGCAGATTGTGGTTCAGGGGATTGTGGAGGATTACATGTGACTGCCTCATGCTCACCCACTGAAGAGGGCAAATGGGAAGATGTGTGACAGTGTCATAAGGATAACTTCAGAAGGACGCTGGTTTCTAAATAATAACTAATATTTGGGGCCTTTTGACTTTAACAATTACTACTAATAGATTGCTTCTGGGACATCTGACAACTGATGGGCTTTGGTGTTTGTGAAAATACTGAACCACTGATGTGGCCCAGGCCCCGGACAATTAAAACTAATCTGGGTGTAAGCAGTGGTACCGCTAAGGATGTGCTGATTGTCACATTTCTGGTAGGGTTACAGTGATTCACGACGAAGCCGCTGAGAGCAGGTGATGTACAAAGCACTGGAAGAAACACATCAACGGAAATCTAGGTAGCTGTCCGTAGGCATAGCAGAGAGTTGAATGGACCCTTGATAAAACTTGGGTTGAGGACCTGGGTGGGCTTTGCTGGAGACTCAAGAGAATCACTTGCTCTTTTTGGGCCTCAGTTTCCTTTAATGTACAGTGTTGGAGAGTACATTTTGCCTCCTGGAGTCCACAAGGTAAACAGATGATTAAGCAGCACGTAGGAAAGAACTTTCAAGATGAAGTAGTAGCCAAAGTAAAGATCATGGTTAAGCATAGGATAACTGCGAGGCTTTTTTTACTCGTTGCAGATTGAGGCTCCCCGATTTCTCTATTTAAATTTAGCCAGAATATAGGGTTGAAAAGTCACTAAGGGAAAGGGGAGACAAACAGAGGTGGGAGTTGGCTTTTTTCTGAGCTCCTCTCGAATAATTATGCCCTGTGGATTCCAAAGCTAAAGTTTGAGCAATCTCTTTCATCGTTGAGATTGTGTAATCCAGCGAACTTGGTCTACATAGCCTCAGACCTGTATGATTTTCATGAAATATGCCATGTGTGAAATGGCCTGGTTGTTTTGAAGATGGGGTGATTTTGACAAAGGGGAAAAATTGGGATTCGTTTACTGTAAATTGCAAGTGAAAAACAACAGAAAGTTAAATATTAGAAGAACTTGGCTATCGCAAAACCACATACTTTCACATCAGTAAAACATGGAGTTCTGATCTGAGTGAAATGTGAAACTTCTTGCAGACCACAGAGAGTAAAAAGGAGTACTTTTCTTTCATTATTAATACCATTGTCCTTATTTCTTTAAATGAGAATTGATAGCAACCATAACAGAACCTTTCTCAAAGACCAAACACAGAAAGAAAGAAAAAAACTATGAAGAAAATTAAAACAAAACAAGCAAACAATGAAAACCCTCGCTACCACCACCACCACTAGCACCATCACACCACCAGCAGCAACAGCAGCATCACCAAACCTGGTGTTCTGAGGATATATTTGTTAACTTTTATTATTAAGTCTTGGGGCTCCAAGGTTCTAGGGGTGCCATTGATCTATTAGGAGAAAGTTTTCATTAAAATTTTCATCCCTTCCCTTCTGGAAGATGACAAAGCTGAGCTTTTTGTATGCTACAAGAGGAACCATGTTGTCCTCTGATGTTTGTGAGACTGTGGAGCAGGTGATGTTCTGTGCTCACAAGAAGACAGGCCAGGGAGTCCCACTACACGTCTGCTGTAGGTGCTTGGTAGGGGAAAGATGGCAAACTGCAAACATGAGCAGCTAGCGGAATGGAGGGAACGATGCCTTGCCTTGCTGATGCATAGAATACTGCGATCAAATTTAGAGGAATTCAGAGTCCATAGATTTGTATTTTCACCCTGCCACCTTCATTGCAGAGGGGATACACTCATTTCTGTCTGCATCAGTGCTCCGTAGTCATCCTCTGACTGGTAGAATTCTTGATTAACTTGTGCTTTCTGGAGACACTGGGTGTTGTAGAATGGGAAGGGAAGCTGAGGCCAGAATGGTGGGGCGGGCACTGGCTGGAGGATGTGTGGTTGAGCAGAACAGCATCTTCATTGTCATCTCCTCCACTGTCACCACCATCATCCGAGTTGTAGCAGAAAAGGAAGCTCATGTTTACAAACATAGATTCCTTGCCAGACCTTGTGCTGCGTGATTTACTACACATTATCTCCATTTGTGCTACTTGGTGAGGTGTAAGTTTTAATTTCCTC